>NC_047142.1:20664183-21035141 GCF_009829125.3 Periophthalmus magnuspinnatus
TGTGTACACTTGCATATGTTACACTTAGGATACACTTAGGTTTTACATTTAAGTTTGCTCGACTTTTTACACTGACAAATAGTATATCCAAGGTACATTTTGGTGCTTGCAGGTATATGTAGTAAAACATAGGAAGCGTTTTTCCTGTAGTGTCTGGCCCTAACCACATCTAATAAGTGAGCAAAAGTCTTACTAACTTTTGCACTGACGATGGTTAATCCAAGAATGTAGTATTTATTTTCTGCAAAACTCGTGAAGTGACTCAATGTACATATCTTTTAATGTTAATCTTAATATTTATATGACTGATATGTGAATTCATTGCATCAATACATTTTGTCAAAGTGCCATACATCTATATTGCCATAAGCCCTAGTCTTATTGTAGATTTTGAAGTGTTCAAAGTTGCCAAAAAGGTAATGATATTTACAGTATTGTGCAAGAGTATTTTATATTTTATTTTTTATTTTTTTGCCTGACCAGCCATTCTCTTCTACATTCAGATTGAATCCAGACGGGTTTGGAACCAGATAATAGAGGGTAAAAATCCTCTGTCGTAACTTAGGACGGTCCGACCACAGCCACTAATTTGTATGACGTGTTTCTCAAATGCAGAAAATGTCAAATATACTTATTTTAACTTATTTTTAATTGGGATAACAGTATGGTGCTTTGATTATTGATTCAGCAAAAAAATCGCACTGTTTCTTAGTTATTTACATTATTTTTTAATTTTTTTTTATGTGTATTTCAATCACATCTTCTGAAATCAGGGAGACAAGATAAAGCTCCAAATCCACTGGTCTTTGCAAAGTTGTGTCAGAGCGTGTGGTTTTGGCTGGACAGGTAAATATTTTTTCATTTTATTATTTTCAGAAATGGTCAGTAATGGGCCAAAATTAACTTCTTTTGCACTTACCTGTAAATGAATCTACTTGGTTTATTTGGACCAAAAAAATGAGACTGGAGCGTGGTGTTAAAAGGGTATTTTCATTCACTGAGAAATGATAAAAACACAAGTTTGTATGCTAAGCTAAGCTACTGCTGCTGCTTCTGTGCTACTATCACCAGCCGTGACTCTGAGCTTAAGGGCTCAGTGAGAATCGACCATGTCTCAAAGCTGTTACTGTCTGAGAGAAAGGCAAATCCTATGAACGTGTCTGTGATGTACATTTACCGACCACCAGAGGGCAGTGTCGCAGTATTTTTTTGGCACTGGTGGAAAGGGAGAGGGGAGAACATGCAGGATTTTCAAGCATTTTTGTATTTCAAGTCATTCATAGAGTATTTTTGTTAATTAAACGCAATGATTGTGTAAAAAAGTCACATTTTAAACTATTCAAACAAAAGTACAATCCTGCTCTTATAGCACTGTAACATGGTAAGTTATGATTACAGTGTCCTCCCATTTCAAAATTCCTGTTAAATGTGCAATGTCCGGTTTCCTGGTTGTGTCTATGAGCATATTTTTGCATGATATGTTCCACAGTATGGCAATTAATTAGAAAATCTATTCTGTAAAAAACATTCATTCTTACTGTGGGTGAGCTTGCCTGTCCATAGATCTGAGATGTAGCTTGATCTGGTGGCGACTTGTGCCCATGGAGATGGATGAGCTTAATGCCATGCTGTGGAAAATTCCAAAAATCTCCATAGAGAAAATCAGGTACCACAATAGATACAAATTTCACCTTTAAGAGAAACTTTTACCTTATGGAATACATTTAGTTCAAGGTGTTGGTGAAATTTGTATTGGAATTTTTGAATTAATTTAGGGAGTTTTGCTAATAATTTTGTTTAAAAATCCTGCATATTGCCCCGTCACATTTTCTATAATACACATTGATTCATTTTTATTGTTAAATAGTGTAAAAATGGAAATAGAGGCTCTTGCAGTAAAGGCCACAATGTTGACATGGCTTAGCTTTTACTTTTTATCATACGACTAAATCCTACCATGTTGTGCAATATTCTAAACTACTTGCACAGATGAGCCATAACATTATAACCACTGACAAATGAAAGACCCAACACTATTATGTATTCGTAATGAGACTTTAACTTAAGGTGCACAATGTAATTTTCCTGGTTAGGAGTCTACGTGGAAATGTTACTTTGCCTGGAATGTTCCAAAGTATGGCATTAAACCATAGACTGTATGCATTAAACATATATATTCGCATTACATTATAAACCAATTACAGATGTTTATATTGTAAAAAAAAAAAAAAAAAAAAAAATACTTGGAGTGAGCTCACATTTCCACAGATCTGACCTGTAACTTAATGTCATGCTGTGGAATTTTACAGGCAGAGCAAGGAGTGGGTCTTCCTCTATAAAAGTTACACAGTGCAATTTAAGATTGTGTTGTATGTGGTGGAAGAAGGGTTGTTAAAAGTATCAAGAATCAGATACTGTTCGTTATTAAAACTAGTATCAGTATTATTTGAACAAGTATCAATACTAAAAAAGTCACACAACGGAAATGAATCTTTCCTGCATAGCTTTAAAATGACTATGGGCTGTATCAGGACAAATATAACAGCACATAGACTAGTATAGGCCCATGGACCACTATGAAACCAACCTGGACAACCGAAAGTGTTACGATTTAATGTCAAAAATCACATTCTATTGTCTGTTTTTCAATCAATCAAATCAAAAAGACTTTACTTATGGGGAGAAATTCAGATTGTAGGTATTTTCAAATCTTCAATCTGCCATAAACCTCTTCATTGTCCAGTTTTATGGCAGTCGGAAAGAAGGAGTTCTTGTGACGTTCTGTCCTGCAGCTCACTGTTCTCAGACGTCCACTGTCTGCTCTCTGTTGTTCAAAAGCTGAACTCAGGGGATGGTCCATGTTGTTCAGTATCCTGTTGAGTGTCCATTGCTCCACTACCTCAACCAGAGTCTGTAGGTCTTTAATTATCATCGTGGTATCAGAATCGGTATCCAGTATCAAGTTTATTCCTTAGTATTGAAATAGGGCTTGAAATGATATGATAAAGTGGGGGTTTGGTGGTCATAATGATATGGCTGATCTTTGTATGTTGAACTGTGAACTGACATTTACAAAAACAACCACTTCTAAGCTCTTGTACAACAATATTTGAACTTATTTGGCATTTTCTTCATCATTTTGTGGAGGTACTTGGGTGTGTGTGCAACTTCTACTGAACTGCCCATTTGAATTTTGAATGTCTACTACTGTTGTTGCTCAGCTTCTTAAATGTTGCCTGCTAAAAATATGAATAATATTTGCCATGGTGTACAAATGATGTCTTTATGAGCATACAGTATATTCAATAAAGTGTATTATGTATATTGGGGCACATATGGACCTCTCGGAAATTACCGTAATGTTTGTGATAGTGTTTTGTACATTCATTGCTTTTGGAGGTCTCGATTAAAAGGGAGACATTTGCCAATACTTTAGTGAGTGTGAGTGAGAGAGGGTGAGTGTAATATTAAGTATGCATGTGTATATGTTTAAAAAAAAGCATTGAAAAGCAGGAAATAACGTAATATAAAAAGTGTCATTGACTTTCTGTTTGACCTGTGACCTGTCATGTGTAAAATGCATTGTTGTGTCCCCTTCATGTCCAGGTTGTGTACTTTTGACTGCAAAAATAAAGCTATCTGTGGTTTAAAATCGCTGCACTTATTTGTTATGGTTATAGACTCTAAACTGATTTTGAAGTAACATTATTTAACTTTTGCTTTTCTTGAAATATTCCCCAGTGTGGCTTTATCCATAGAGATAAGCAACCAAACTAAGTTACAGGGCAGACCTGTGGAACGTTGTCCCTGCTCACAGACAGTTAGATTGCGTGTTTTCAAGGCTATAAAAACACATCTTTGAATAAACGCTAAATAGGTTCTTTAATGCTATACTGCGTAGCATTCCAGGTAAAGCAATCGCCACAGAGACAAGTTTTAATTCACATTTAAATAGTGAACTGTGGAATACAAATGATATAAGCAAAGTCTATGCAGAACTAGTCTAGTGCCAGAGGTGGGTAGTACTCAGTTACATTTATTTGAGTACGTTTTTAGAAAGAAGAGATTGTACTTTTCATCATACTTTTACTCCTACTTGAGGAATATTTTATTGAAGTATCAGTAACTTGAGTAAAAGTTGTGGTTCCTCTTCCCACTGTGAGTAAGTACAAGTGACAAAAGCTTTATGGTGAAAATACTAAACAAACTGAACATTTGTTTCTTGCACCGCTTTTTCATTTTTGTGTCTATCTTTTGAAAATAGCAGGTTTTGTGTATTATTTTATGTTTTATCCTTCAAACTACACTAACATCGAATTATAAATCAGATGTTACGTCCCAAAAGTTTTCCCAAATACTTGTTTACTCTTACATGAGTCATTTCTTGGACCACTACTTTATACTTATTCTTGAGTAATAATTTTTTTTTGACCAAAGTGACTGAGAGTGTATTCAAGTTCTACTGTGGTACAAACTGCAAAAACACTGCTCTTCCATTAAGTGTCATTATTTAAGCTGCCAGAGGATGTGGGCCACACTTTTGCACTCGTGTAGATCTGGACCACTGGTACTACAAATAAAAAAACGTCATTTTTTTTCCTCCTAAAAGGTTTTTCAAAAGGCAGAAGGTTAGAAAAAGCAAAAATAGTACAAGTTAAGTTTATAGCCTATAAGTACAATTCCTACATTACATCTTCACTTTATCAATTATACAAAATAATCCACCCACCAATAACATTTTTTTTTTTTTTTTACTTGGCATTATTTGCAGTTAGGAGGCGCCATTCTCCCACAAAAAAAAACAACGCTCGTTTCCCCAACTGTTGCTGTAACGCTCCTTTCAAAATAAAACACGATTTGAAACCAGAAAAAAATGACATGAGTTTTAATTCAACGTTAATTCAAGACAACGTTTTTGTTCTGTACAACATTTACACATAAATAACCTTATAATCTTTTGTTCTCGCTATGTAACAACTCACTATTGTTTATAATTCATACATTCATTTTTGCAGTGAGTGACAAAAACAACATTTTACAAGGCTTTTTGCTGTACCTTTAAATTTGCACGTTTTGAAGATATAAAGTCCAAGGGGCAAATAGAATGTTTAAAGCTTCAGGAGGCGAAATTAAATTAAAATTGCACATACCCCTAGAGTTAAACTTCTAGCAATGTTTCCTATAGCTGCCAGCTTAACTTAAATGATTAGTTCGTGTCTTTGCGTTAGAAATATATGTGTAGCTGTTACTATGCTGCAAAAGGCTGCAAAAACACATGACTTGCAGTGTAATAGTATGACTCTTTTTAATGTTTTTTATTAATTCTAGCATATTTCTGATGGATTGCCATATAATCCCTTAAACACATCATAATACCTTACGCTTTTGTTCTAGTGCAACATCTAACCTAATTATTTCAATCTGATCCAAAGTAGAGCTACAATATTTGTCCTTATCAAGTACCATCATTGTGTAAACAGCTAGCAAAGCATCCTAGACATTATTTCTCATTAGCAGCAATAAAAAAAAAAAAAAAAAATAATAAAAAGCTTAAAATAAAACGCCTGATTTCCATTGTGTAATACTAGCTTGGTAATATGTAATGGCAAATTCTGCACAGTGTGAGTAGGTCAGCAGCAGTTGTGGTGTATTGGCAAAAATACAAAGTACATTCATTATTTGACAAGAAACAACAAGAGTGGACTTAAAAATTATTTTGTCTTCTCTATTTTTATGAACACGACCAGTTTTAGAAGGACAGGGCTGACTTTACTTTACGAGTGATGACATGGAAATGAAATTGGAAATACCACACTACCATGAACGTATGTCAAGCTGCACTATGTAACTTTTCTCATGTCAAAATGAAAGTGTTTTGCCTGGAACATTAAACTTTCATTGTGTCCTGCAGGGCCATAAAATATCATTTCGCGGGCCACAATTTTCTCCCGGGCCATGAGTTTGAGATTCCTGATGTAAATGAATAAAAGCAAATATATATATATATATATATATATATATATATATATATATATATATATATATATATATATATATATATATATATATATATATATATATATATATATATATAATGCTATATTGTGCGATATTTCAGGCAAAGTGAAAAGATCCCGTTGACATCAGTAGGTGCCAGACCGCCCCACCATAAAAGTTACATAGCGCACCTTTAATTACTTATTAGCCCATTTACAAACAATACCGAGGAAAGACAAACCTTATTCGTTTCCTTATTATTTACAATGTTTAAGTTTACATTGGGTTGAAATAAGTTTATATTACCATGACTCGTGTCCTGTTTCCATGTTTAATTAGCATGTAATTAATTATACATGTGCACTTTTTTGAAGTGCTACCCAGATTTTCTTAAGTTTGTCCATATGTTTATGTTCTGGTGCCGAGTCAGGCATTTTCAGTCTCTTTTAAGGAATACCGCGCCCAAGAAATGTAATTAAGTCCCTCGTGTCCACGCAACGCTGAAGCTGCTGCTGTCAAATAACAGCTTCATTGTGACAGTGAGGGTCGGTGGACAGCCTTGTAGTTATTCAGTTCACATTATGACGGTAGTGTGACGGCTTAATGTATTGAAGGCGGCGCTGATTGGAATGGAAACTCCGCTAGCACAGTAATCAGGAAACTTGATTACCATTGTCCGCATGTGACTGTATACAGTTCAAGCATTTCAGTATATTTATATGAAGGCTTGGGAAAACTTGGCTTACTTTAGGCAATGTGAAATCTGAGAACTTAACCCACAACCTTTTAGCATAAAGTCTGAAAATAAATAATACATTAAATACATTTTGGGGTAAACAGAAACAATAATTAAAACTGAAGCAAACACTTGAACATGACTGTTGCAAAAGAAAATTGAATTATTTCAAGAGAGAATGAGTTTTGCCATTCAGCCAAGTATCTTCTTCAGTTTTGACAGGGTTCTGAAAGTCATTGCTTTATATCTGTTTGAAGAAGCTCACTACCACACCTGAATGTGTAGAAACAATAAGTAAAACTGAAGTGAACATCTGAACATTAAGACTGCTGCAGAAAATTGAATGTTATCAAGAGAGAATGAGTTTCATCTATGTACATATATATTGTAATAGCATGTGCTATTGTTTTATCCCTGTTGTGTCAGGAGGGGGCGCTGTGGGGTGTTTTATGAATGTGTCCGGTGTTAAAAAGTGTTGTTATCTTGTCATTGGTTTGAGAAAAGCGGGACTGAAGACTGAGCGTGTCTTCCCCGGGGCCTTCTCCCGGTGGGACATGCCCAGAACACCTCCTTAGGGAGGCGTCCAGGAGGCATCCTGAGCAGATGCCCGAGCCACCTCAACTGGCTCCTCTCGACGTGTAGGAGCAGCAGCTCTACTCTGAGCTCCTCCTGTGTGACTGAGCTCCTCACCCTATCTCTAAGGGAGCGCCCAGCCACCCTGCGGAGGAAACTCATTTCAGCCACTTGTATCCGCGATCTTGTCCTTTCGGTCATTACACAGAGCTCATGACCATAGGTGAGGGTAGGAACGTAGATTGACCGGTAAATCGAGAGCTTTGCCTTTGGACTCAGCTCCTTCTTTACCACAACGGACCGATACAGCAACTGCATCACTGCAGACGCTGCACCGATCCGCCTGTCAATCTCACGCTCCATCCTTCCCTCACTCGTGAACAAGACCCCGAGATACTTGAACTCATCCACTTGACGCAGAGACTCACCACCCACCCGGAGGGAGCAAACCACCTTTTTCCGGTCGAGAACCATGCCATCCAAGCCATCAGGACAACATCATCCGCAAACAGCAGAGATGAAATCCTGTGGTTCCCAAACCAGACCCCCTCCGGCCCCTGGCTGCGCCTAGAAATTCTGTCCATAAATATAATGAACAGAACCGGTGACAAAGGGCAGCCCTGGCGGAGTCCAACATGCACCGGGAACAGGTCTGACTTACTGCCGGCAATGCGAACACAGCTCCTGCTCCGGTCATACAGGGACCGGACAGCCCTTAGCAAAGAGCCCCGGACCCCATACTCCCAGACCACCCCCCAAAGGACACCACGAGGGACACAGTCGAATGCCTTCTCCAGATCCACAAAACACATGTGGACTGGTTGGGCAAACTCCCATGAACCCTCAAGGACCCGATGGAGAGTATAGAGCTGGTCCAGTGTTCCACGACCGGGACGAAAACCACACTGCTCCTCCTGAATGCGAGGTTCGACTATCGGTCAGATTCTCCTCTCCAGTACCCTGGAATAGACCTTACCGGGAAGGTTGAGGAGTGTGATTCCCCTGTAATTGGAACACACCCTCCGGTCCCCCAGTCTCACTGAGGATTTTAGTAAGAAACACATTGAAAGGAACAAGCCGTGTACGTCTTATCTGTGAACATGGGGCATTACAATATTTATATATCACACGGACTACACATCGGCCTGTCATGGTGCCAAGTTTTGACTTTTAAAGCACAATATATTGCTGCACAGATGTATTGTGTTGGGGTGAATTATGAATGGTGTGCCGCCCCCCTATCCAAGGCCGGCTCAGCCTATAAGCAGACTAAGAAGCTGCCCCGAGCCAGCAGAGGGCCCCCAAGAGCCTATACATTTATATTGAAACTAATATATCAACTTTTTTGGACACAGGACTTGTGTGTTTACAGCAGCCTAAGTATCCCTCTCAAACAATTACATTTGTTTTATATCGATAGTAGCAAATATCTGCTGCTACCTTAGTTTTTGAGCTGGGCAGAGGTGAGAGCAGATATGTGTTTACACCGGTGCAAGGGACCTTTATAATGTAAACATAAGCCCACTGTTGCCAACTGGAACATGTTAGAATCCACCAGAAACAAAGAAAAAATGTCTAGAACTTCAAAAATCTTGACTCCCCTGTATATGTCTGTGTAATGTTCTTGTGACTGCCTCTATCCATTGATGTCGGTGTTAATGTGTGTTCATATATGTGCCTTTGTGTCCTTGTAAGTTCTTTCAGCCAAATAGCTTCTTCAGTTCTGACAGGATTCTGAAAGTTATTGCCTTATACCTTTTTGAACGAGGCCGCGACACTGAAACTAACACACCCTAGTTGTTTAATGTTTACAGCGAGTAGTGTCTGTTATTAGTCAAGTCCATTTTACTACTACCCTACGGTGTGAAGTGTTATCTGAGTCTATAAAACAGTGACTTACCAGAACCCTGTCAGAACTGAAGAGGGTACTTGGATGAGTGGCAAAAATACTCATTTGTAGAGAACCTTTGTCCAGTTGATAGAATTCAATTTTCTTTTGCAATAGAACCTATACTGAGACGACTGAGGGGTTACACAGACTTTTTTTTCCTGTAGTATAAACTTATCTTGTTCATTTTATGGTTTGCAGTGGTCCAAAGTTATTTTTCACTTCTCTTATGTATTCCATGCATCTTAATTATACACCACAATGAGTTTATAAGTGCTTTTCACAACCAGAGGCCAGAGCGGAGGTTTTCCATCACGGTAATGCTAACAACGAGCACACTTCCTGAATCTCGGACAATAAAACACTTTATAAATAGATAATTAGACGGTACACACTTACTTTGAAGTCAAGAGCTGCTTATACAGTAGAATCAGGTGCATTTGTGGAGATGATAGAATTCAATTTTCTTTTGCGATGGATCCTACTGGGGCAGGGATTATACACACATTAAGGCTGTTGAAAATTGGGAACCGTTTTTACATCTTCAGTAAAGACATAATAATAATAATAATAATAATAATAATAATAATTCACTAGTACAAACACATTGCCAACTTCCAAGCATGTAAACACATTATCCTCTGTTTCGCTCTAATGAAGAAGCGTCTTATTTTTATTCATCCGTCCCACATTAGTATGGCGGGGCACAGGCGTCTGAAGTGAGAGTGTAATGGCTTCAGATCAGAGCTGCTTGGACAACGGCCCAAGTCCATATTGATTTATAGGATTAAAGCAACTTCGCACATAACCTCCGTCTCTCCTCCAGCAAATGCTCATTAAAATCAAATATAACACAGAAAGCACCAACACCAATGCAGTCCATGACCCAGCCTGACTTTGCCCAGGGTCAATATCTGGCTCTCCTCAATAAATAAAGACCAACGTTTTTCTTCCTGTTCAAAAAATGACCTAAAGATCCTAACCAGCATCGCTCTTTCTCTCCCTCTGAAAAGGATTGTTTTCATATTGTGCTCTACAAACTTCTCAAAATGCAACAGGCAATATTCATTCACGCCAAACTATAAGCTACTTCCATAAAGTAAAACTGTCCAAGCCTATTGTAATCATCTCATACATGTTCCCCACAGACCTTTAAAATAATTGAAATATCAAATCTTTAAATGCCAGACAGAGGCTAATCTATGGCAACAATAGATGGAATTATTTCAGCTCAAAAACATATTTAAAACCTAAAGTCTAGCTAAAAGATCCGATAATGTTGTGTTTTGTTAACTTTTCAGTTGGAAGGTTATAGGTGCCTGCTTATCGCCATGGAGACATTATTGGTTCCACATTATGGCATTATACTTCTCCATCTACAAAGGTCAGATTAGTGGAAAGGAAACCCTGCTCAGAATAAGACTGGACACTTGCATGACTGGAGGTATTTTCTTAAATGAAGACACCTGTAACTGAATAAAGAAGAGATAGATAGGTTTAATGCCATACTATGGAACTTTCCAAACAAAACATTAACACCTCCATGATGAAAAGAAGGTGGCTGACTCTCCCACCAGAGAAGTTATACAGAGAATCTTTTTTTTTTTTTTTTAAATCAGTGGGGCAAATGAATGGACATTTTAGTTCTGGAGCTCAAGTGAAAGTTTTGGGGGCAACATAAACATGGCTCCCAGTCTATGCCACTGGCCTATCTGACTGCCACCATTCACACACATACCTTTCACACAAACGAAGTGGATGAAGTGTCTTGCTCAAAGACACAACAGTAGAATGCACTGGATGCAATCACCAACACTTTCAAAATATTTCAATGGGGATGCAAGTCCACTTGCTAAAAAGTTAATTTGAGAACAATTGCTTTAGAATGGAAATGTGTTCAAAAAATATTAAATCCAAGTGATGAATGTTGTAGTATCACAAATGATGAAACTGAAAAGAAAAACTGGGAAAAAAAAATTAAATTCCTCTGGCATTGTCTATTCCAAGAGGCTCCACGCTGTACAGTACTCTGTACTGTACTCTGTGTTGTACTTTGTACTCTTGCTGACAGTAGATGCGTCTTTTCATTAGTTTCAATTACAAGCTATGGTGTTAATCTGCAAACTTTAAAACATGCTCGATCACTTTATAGGCCCTGTGCTCCTCTTGCTTGTTGCCAGTTTAGCATCTCAACTTGTTATTCTTCTGTTACAGATTTTAAAAATATTTTCCATCTCCTTCCATCTTCCAAAAAATTGCTGGAAGATTGGATTGTGTGTCTTTGAGTTCAAACACAGTTCTTGTCTCTGTCTTGTCTCTGATCACACAGAGGACACGTTGCCCGTAGAAGGAGGCCCACCCAGCTCGCCTCTGGTCCGTATCGTGATTTGGGTGATGCTGCGTTTGGCCGGAGTCAGCTGGTTCTGATTCTGACACTTCCACAGCCATCGCCGCAGCTCTGCTTGGACCTGCAGACAAAAATAAGGGTAAAATATTATTATTATATGATTGAATATGATTGAGTAGCATTTAATAATAAATGCACTTTTAATGGCCTAAGCAAAGCATGAACAATTTGTTAATTAAAAACTCTGTACTTGATTTTTGCTGTCTTAAAAATAGGAAAAAAAGAACTAGTTTAAACGGTTTGTACTGGTCCAAAGTTATTCCTTATGTATTCTGAACATCCTAATTATTCACTGCTATGAGCTTATTTCACAATTTCACTTCTGCACTCAAGTGATAATGCTCTCAATTTAAAACAATAAATTCCAAATTAAACAGAAATGTTTGTCAGCAAAAAAGAAAAAAAAAAAAACTTACTTTACAGATGGAATAACAGCTGAACTAATGTTTTTAAATGGCCACAAATAGGCTACTTGCAGGTTTCTTTTAACACCAGCTACACAGTCAGAGCAAAAGAGGAAGAGTTTTACAACACATGATTTTTGTCTCCAAATGAATTATTTATCATGGCGGTGTTATCAAAGGAAAACGCACAGGTTCAGAATGCATTTCATCTTTTTCAAGACATGGCTGACTATACACTGCTCCCCTGAGAGACACACATTTCCACATCTGAACATGGCAGGAGGAGGCACAGTGTCAGTTTTGAAAAGGCATGTAGGTACAGTGAAAAATCTAAGATGTTATTTGGGAGATCTATCAAATGGTCTTTTGACAAATTGCAGTTGAAACAAAATGACCATGGAAAGGTTAATAATTGTAGCTTTGAGAAAATGGTTTAGTACATGGATGGTATTGGCAGAATGGTTGCAGAGATTGCAATTACCTACCTCTCCATTCATGAAGCAGTAGAGGAGAGCCACTACAAAACCCTGCAAGACAAAAATGAGGGCATAAAACATATAGCTAGATATTACAGTAATGTCAATTGCAGCTGCTTTGGGCAATAGGTTTGGTATATCTAGATCATGTATTTGTACTATGTGACATGTGGTGGCATTTCTGGTTATATTGCCATCTACTTTAATTACAGAAACTACTTTTTTTTTTATCATCCGGTCTTTATGGTAGCATCGCCCCAGTTTGGAATAAATGAATAAATGTAAGCTAGATAAGCTACATACCATACTATACTGTGGAACATTCTGGGCCAGGCATGCCCAAACTGTGGCCCCGGGACCAAATGGCCCATATTATCTTAAACAGTATTTTTTACAGTACATTTCTGAAAATCTACTGACTGCTTATCTCAAATATTTAATGTGTCTCATTGAGGATGTAAGCATGAATAAAGGTCTAGTGGTTCAGTCTAACTTGTAATACACACAGATTTGAAGTATTCACTGTATTGTTGACCAGTCTATGGCCCTCAATCGGCCCTCAGCTTTGTTTGTGTTTTTATATGTGGCCCTTAATAAGAAAAGTTTGGACATCCCTCTTCTAGTCACAGCATAAACATCTCCATGGAGACAAGCAGGTAACGGACCCTCACCAAAAAAATGATATAGTGGAACTTTGGGACATAATTACGCAACCACAAGTACCTTAAAGATTAAAATGAGTAATTAAGAAGACTGAAGTAGACTAAAACATTGACTTAGTAGACAAAAAAAAAAAAAAGATATGATTTTTAGGGGGCGTATATAATTAAGTCTGTGTTTAGTAAAATTTTTTGTTAATTTTTTGTTTTATCACTAATCTTACACAGTACACGGTAACACAACAAAGACGTACATGTTTTTACATTTACTCGGAGTGGTTAAAATAGTGTTAAATACTGTATGCAGTATTTAGCATGTGTTTCTGTACTGTACTTCTCAGTGTGTGGCACATCTCCTGATCATTTTACACATTTGGCAACTCTTCATCGAGCCATAAAATATGAATTACAGCCTTAATCTAAGTACTGTGAAAACACCATAACCGGTATGTAGTCGTAAACCGGCATGTAGCAAATAATTATGATTGAGTTGAGCCACCTGTTTGCTGATGTTCTTTGCCTTGAATGTTCCACTGTATGGCATTAAAGAAGACGTACTGTGCTTGTGTTGTGATATATACTTATAATCTATGACACGTGGATCAATATGTGATAATTTGCACATTTAAAATTGTAAATGTGCGATAGTCACATAAAACGACTTAATAAAAGAAATAAATCCACTGACTTGTGCGTTAGAAAACTGCAGTTCCCGATGTGAGATGACGTCGCTGTAAACATCAACACAATAAAGAGCTTTCGGCACCTCTGACGGATAGTTGCACATCCCGCTAGCGAGGTGTGGATTTTTTTTTTCATTTGTACCAAAATTAATTTGTGCCGCTGCCGAATCCTACGCGTATCATCGATTTAAGAAAATAAAATTGGAGAATGAAGTAAGTACAGAGCATTGGGCATATGCTGGTGATGGTGAAAACGAGAACTGATCTGTAAAATGGCGTAAGAGTAAATACGAAGGGGAAACAACTATAACACGGTTTTAAATCTCTGAAAAGTAGATTTTGCATAATAAATCTGCTTTAAACTTTTACATCTGGTTATGGGTCAGTTCTGTGGAGAGGTAAGCTTGTTCACACTAAGAATTCATGTTTTTATAAAGAGAGATACGTAAGTTTAATGCCATTCTGTGGAACATGCCAGGCAAAGCAACAGTATCTCCATGGAAACAATCAGGTAGCGGACCCCCATCGCTAGAAAAGTCACACAATGCAACTTATCATGGGATATATTTTACTTCTACAACTTCCACTTCTATGACTCATGCTACAATGTTTAACTGATATACCTAATATATGACATCATGGAAAAAATCTAAAATATGGCGTTTGTTCTTCTTAAAATGTGTGTCTTAATATAATTATTGAACAAATCCATGACATACAGACTAAATATTGCATTCTGTTGTATACATTTGACAAAGAAGAGATAATAAATGGAAGGCTAACATTTATCCGTTCTCAAATAAATGAGACAGCTGAATAAATATTGTAGGGGGCGTGTGTGTACCTGAAAGGATCCCAGGCCCAATTCGATGTAGAGGCGCGCTGCCACCCCGGTGGTCTCTGGCAGGAACGCAAACACAGTGTAGTGCATCCCAAACAGAGGGATGAGGAACAGAGTGGATTTGGCCAGTCTCCTGCAGGAACAAGACAACACTGGTATATGACAATAGGGAGACAAGTTTATTTGTATTGCACAATTCATATACAAAAGAATTAAAAGTGTTTTGCACAATAAGAAAGACATTAAAATCATAATGCAACAAATCAAAACAAATCATCATCATAAAATTAGCATTAAAACAGAAGAGTGCAGAATAAACCCGTTCAGTCATATACACAGCAGACACACAACAGAACCATTTTGAGCCTAGATTAAAACATTGTCAAAGTAGAGGACTGTCTCACAATTTCAGGAAGACTGTTCCAGGTTTTAGCTGCATAAAACTGAAATGCTGATTTCCCATGTGTAGTCCTGACTCTGGGCACTATCAGGACGCTGGAGCGCGAGATGGTTCATATGGCACCAACATGTCGGGGATGTACTTTGGTGCTAGGCCATGGAGAGACTTGTACAAAAGCAAAGCTGCTTTAAAGTCTATTCTCTAAGCCACAGGAGCCAGTGCTGAGACCTGAGCACATTAAAACTGTACGTACACCGATCAGACAGAATATTATGACCAGCTACTACTCCTACTATGACAACTACTATAGGCAACACAACAACAATAATCCCTATTCTTTAGCCAAGTCAACACAGGCATATGAGAGTAAACTGTATGTACACTAATCAGACACAACATTATGACCAGCTACTACTAATTTTACTACTACTACTACTAATTTTACTACTACTACTACTACTACACATAAGCATATAAATGACTATTGTTGAACCACAAAAGCAACACGGCATATCAGTAAGAATGACTTTACACGTGTACACAGCATTATGAATACTGCAAATACAACTTCCTACAGCCTACTACCCATACCACGACTACTGCTACTACACATACACTACCCAGAGATATTATGTAGACTGATCACTAGCCACCAACTACTATTATTAATATTACTACTTGACCTACTATTACTACTTGCTATTGTCCATTTGTCACTTGTCTCTTGGTGGCCATAATATTTGCCTGCACTGTACACAGCTCAAATACCAGGCATCCCATTTTTAATTCTTTTTTGACAATTTGCATGAGCACTGAAATGCCATGAAGGTCAAACTTCTCTCTTGCATAAAACGTCAAGTCTCTTTTTTTTAGAGGAACTGACATTTTAGACAGCACCATCAGCAGGTCAATCAGAGGAATTAATTAGGAAATGTGAGCGGGCTTATTCAGTTCATAGGAGATCGCATTTAAATGTCAGCATTTAATTCTGTCATCACAAAGGAAACTCTGACCACAGGAATAACATCACTTTATAGTATGAACATAGACTGTACCATAGACTGTGTTTATAAATGGACTTCGCTAACCTAACAGCGTTACTAAGCACCCGCCCCTGCCAAACCAGCGGTGTGGGCTTCGCTTCAGATTGGTCTTTTGTTTGCTATGATACTTGCAGTTGAATTCCAAATATTAAACTCAGCTCTAAATTTGCCCCTATAACCTCCAGCCTCGACAATTATATTTTTTTCATGGCTGATTCCAACACTGATTGTTTAAAATCCAGAGAAACCGATGGCGATAAGCTTTGTCGATATGTTTGGGCCGATATATAGCATGATTTTGATAATTTCCCCCAAATCCTGTGATTCAAATGTACTACAAACTCACACCCACTGCCTCGGTGTACCATAACCCTGTAAGAGCAGTTTGTGCAGTTATCTCTTCAACTTCAACTGTTCAAATGAAGCTTAATGTATTCCTTAGGCAGCAGGTCAACCCAAACAAAACAAAAAACATCCTCTGTTGAAGACTTAAGGCCAATACACTGACTAGAGGTATATCTCTAGTCTGTACATTGGATTATGTTTCTTTTTCATATATTTATTTATTTACATTTAGAGAAATTATTCAGTAAGGGAAGCTGTCTGTCTAATCCCTCAGTTGACCTAGAAGGAAAGGCCTAACTATACCATACACAGCTGGTGTGTCTGAAAAACCTGAGAGAATTTTCAGACAGTTTGAGTGTAGTTAGCTCCTTCCTTTAGATAGATATAAGGCAGTGTCCACCAGCAATCTGACCAGAACTGAAGAAGCAGCTTGGATGAGCAGCAAAACAATCTTCACCCTTACAACTTTTTATCCAGTTGACAGATTTAACTTTGGCTTTTACTAGATTCAGTCAGGGAGCAGAAACTGAGTACATTTCTTGCTAGTTAGTTCCACTGATACAACTGAAAACAACTGAAAACAACTGAAAAAAAACTTTTTCTGTTCTATAAAATCTTGTACCTCCTATCTTTGTGTTGACGTTGTAATTTTTCTAAATGAATCTACTCTTTCTTTTGGCCTGTGATAAGTTTTATAAATTGTAAATAATTTCATATATGCCTATTTTTGTCACTATGGATACAGATTCAGGTGTTATAGCCTGGTGCAGCCGGCCTTCTCACTGAATCTCTTTAATGACTGAAGAATATACAGTGAGCTCAAAGCATGTGCTGCTGAGTAATCTAATGTAGAACTGTATTACACATGAATACAAATTTGAAAAAGAAAAACATCAAAGAGCCATCCCAACACGTGAAATCTGACTACAGCAGCATCTTAGTCAGTTCTGGCACACATCCGTATCCTCTCTTGTTCAGACAGATCAGTTTGTTTTGGACTGTGAAGCCCGTAATAGAATTGAACTTGACTTTTTCCATTGCAGTAATCGTCAAAGCGTTTGAAGTACATTTGAGTATCCGACAACTTAGACCGAAGCTTTGTGAAAACTGTCTGGAACAATCTCGTCACACTTCTCGTCAAAACTTCAACATGCCTATTTTGGGAATCAGGGAGCTATTTTCGCTCTTCTACAAATGAATTCAGCTAAACCAGACTTCTCAGTAGCCCAGAGTCAGAGGAAACGTGTTTGGTGATGAGAGATTTGAGATTCTCCCTGAAGGTGAGACTCAAACGAAACTAGATGGAGACACGTGTTTGAAATTGTTCATGGGATCGTCTGCCCCTCCCTCTCTCCCTCCCTCTCTCCCTCCCTCTTTATCTCCCGCACAGTATTGCAGTGAATATGCTATAATGTCTAACCTGGCTCTCTAATTGTGTGTGTAACGCAGATTTAATTACAGTGGAGAAATATGGTATTATGACGGGGCTAAACATATACTTTGCCCAATGACTGTGTTACACTAAATACAAAATACATGGATTCTTATATAATACTTGGTACGCAGTAGTTTATCAGTAGATATTTCATACGATACTATAAATTAAAATAGCTCCGTTTCATATGATATCATAAGATCCTATAGGACAATAATATGATGATGCCGCACTCTCAGATGGGGGACAAGAGTCAGCTTTGCGATGAATGGTAAGGTACTGTAGTGTATTTTCTAGCATTGCAGCACTACATCAAACTGGTATCTTGATTTACTAATGCTAAGATAAGTAACACGTGCCCACCAGTGGATATGGAACGTGTGGGGGATCACCAAGACGCTATGTGGACCAGCGGTGGGGGCTCACAAGGACGTGTGGACAATAAGATAACAGCTATGTTCTGGTCATTTTGGTTCCAGCTACATCTCAGGACTCACCTTGTTCGACTTTGCTTAGAATTTCTTAATGTGTAACATCATGCAGACCAGATGAGGACCCGCCTCACACGCACACATACATTGAGAGACACTATAAAAGTTGCCAACATGCACATCTCAGGGCTCTCCACTATGCTTTCCTGAGAGTCCATTGCTTAATTGTACACTTTACCTGTGTGGAACTCATTAAAACCCTTCTGACTTTATGTTTCAGACTCTTGGACATCTTTGACGCTTACACTAGAAGCAGTACCAAACGGTACATTTACAAATGTTGAACCTGGTTAATTTTGTTAGTGACTAGAATCAATAACTCATGTATTACAACAAAAACCTACTATTTCACAATATTAATTTTAGCTAAAAAAATATGGTTATGTAACTGCGTGTCTCCTGATACCATGAGACCATTATACCTTTTAATTTACCCTGTTGAGGGCCACATAAAATGATATGGAGGGCCACATTTAGCCCACGGGCCTTGAGTTTGACACATGTGGTCAATAGAATACTGTGTGATTTGAAACCCTGCAATACAGATGTAGCTAACATGAACCCACTGATTTTTATAATAAAACAGAAAGTTTTTAGGTTTAGATAGAAATGATGAGGTTCAACTTTTATGCATTTACCTACTGAATATTTCATGGCAAAGTACATTGTAAACAATAAGGAAAAGTATCTCTTGCCCCCCCATCAGAGTACGACATCATCATATTCAAAAATCTGAAAACAAAGAATACAAATTTTGAAAAGTGTGATGACTCCAGGCTAATTCACATGTCAGATCTGTGGAGAGGTGAGCCCAGTCAAAGGACACACATTTCCAGGGATATTTAAGCAATAACACAACCACATTCTAGACAAAGCAATAAAATGTCCATGGAGACAAACACTCGATAGGCCGTACATCAGAAAAATTACATAGCGCAGAAGTCAATCTAAATACTTGCTTGTTTTGTTTGCTTGCATAAGAATTAGTTGTTATATAAATATTACTGCAAAACTCATGGACTTACAAAGAGCCCAATTTGTGCCTCAGTCTGTGTTGCTTTGAGTATTTTATTCATTCCGGCTGCACTTACATATTGTTATAATTCACACCTCGTATCAAACAGAGTGATTTGTGAATTTATTTACTCTTTTTTCCTCCATTTTAGATAAAAGCAAAACTGAGGAAATGTCCACAGTGCTCCGAATGCAGCTCAGAGCCACGCATCAAAGCAAAAACATGTCCCTCTAGGTAGTTTTTTTTTTTTTTTTTTGGTATTTTTTAGTTTTATTTCCGCTGTAGTCTCGTTGCCAAACCCAACATGTGGAGATTGCAGTCCTGTTACAACTCCGAAGGTCAGAGTCTTTCTATTTTGGCTGCAGAATTTATGTGTTGAGTTGGTGGTAGAATTTTTTATTTATTACGACACATTTCTTTTAAATTGAAGGACAGAACAGCGAGAGTGCGAGATTGTTGCCGGTATATTAAACAGAACAGAGCTGAGGGCTGAGTGTAAACTGGTGCAGCATTAACCGTTTGGCGTGAGGGGCCTTTTTCATCAGACACAATCAGAGCCGTTCCATCAGGGGCAGCACCACAACGGAGAAAAACATCAAATCAACTCAGTTCTAAAGACTTTGAACATAATATCCGTCTTATATTGCAGGTCAAGACAAGGTTAAGACAAAAGCTTTACTGTGCCAATGCAGTTGGGCCTTTACATGTGTAGTCGATTTAAAAGTCCACGGTGGCAAAATTTGTATTAGTCATGTATTTTATTTTGATTATGAAGATTTATATGGGACAATAGCAGCAAGGAGAAGTTACTGAGTGAGTGAGCTTGCTGAAGTTGTGGTACTTTTTGGTATTTCAATGTAAAAAGCCAGATTTAACTAATGATTTACAAGTTTCATCTGTCTTTATGGAGATGCGTTGTTTCGTAGTACTTTTCTCTGCATAAATAATTGTTTTGTGCATGAACTCCTTGCAGTTGTATTCTTGTGAGTGCAGTTTGGGTCAGATACCTATACATACGTTATAGTTTTAAGAGCTTTTGTCACGCCCCCTTTTTAGCTGACTAAACAGGACGTGTCTTTAGTCAATCAAGAATTTCTTTAGTTGGCTATGGATCTACATTGTACTACACAGTTCAGTCTGTATCTGCACTGTTTGCCATTGTTTATCTCATCTTATATATTTTTTATTTTCTAATTTGAGTTTTTGTTTAAAGGTTTATATGTAAATATGTGTGTGCATGTGCAGTTTCTCAACCACTGGTGTAAGGACCCCTATGAGTACTCAAGTATTGACCAAGGGATATTTAAAGATGCGTGTCCTTGTTTGGTTCTGGCTTGAGCTCAGTTTAGTCCCCTGTTCTGTTCTGTTTTACTTCTGGGATATTTCCAGGATTAGTTATTCCAGTTTTAAAGCAGTGTTTGTGTGAGTGTGAACGCACCCTTTTTGATTTCTGATTTCAAAAAAGGTCAAATTAATTAGTGTTTGAACATGAAAAGTTCTTATCAAATGTTGCATCCTCAGGAACATGTTTATACAATGATTTTGGATGAATCATTAAAACAAAACAAAAAATAGACTCGTATACAGATTGTAACTAATCACCATGACATAAACTGGGGAGTACTTGGAATTTAAAGGGCACATATCACGTTATTTTCTGATCTATGTTATAATGTTGTTTCATCATCAAAAACACAGCAAATATTGAGATCTTTTTTTGTTTCAAACATACATGTTTAACATACACACCCTGCATTTCCTGCTGTGTTTTTAAATACAGCAGGAAATGCACCATACACCTTCACTACAATCATTTGGAACATTTCCAATCTCTACTGAACTAAAGGTAAAAGTAGCTGTTAAATTGAGAACTACAGCTTCATGACATCAAAAAGTGGAACAGAGAATTTTGAGCTTTGGAGATGTAGACAGACTAATACTAAAGGGTTACTCAATCATGTGTGATTGAAATAAAACACAACTCTGGGTATGTTTTTGAGGCGGTAACAGCATTTTAACATAACTTAAAGCTCACAAGAGTCAATTTTGTGTAATACAGGACCTTTAAAAGCTACATGACTCAAAAAATATTGAGAACGCCTGGTCCATAGAGTTATATAAAACATCTGAAATGACATAAAACGTGATACAAATTGTACAAGACCAAAACAGCAAAGCAGAGTCAAACCCGTGAGCTAAAATGAACTTACATAAAATGGCCTGTGTCATTGTTTCCTGCCATGGCTGACGACTTGAGCTTCTGGACTAGTATCCGGATCACATTCACAAAGATGACAATGTTAATCTGTGGAGGAGTCACACACAGAGAAAAAGTCATTTAAGCAAAGTGCCTTCCACAGTACCACACGGCATGGAAGCTACGGGAAGTTATTTGAATGGCCAAACTCACCAGCAGAGACGCCGTAATTGGACCCTTAATAATCCACCAAATAGGAACATTGTCCGTGTCATCCCAACATCTGTTAAGAAGACACCGCACTGTTTCAATTATAGCCTTTTGGAGTAACATGGGACTCCAGGAGACAGTTAATTTAACCAAGAGTTCATTAAAATGCCACTTCATCAATTATTAGCAGTATGTTGATTACATGGTTAGCATTCTATATGGAGTATGCATACATTTTCATAAGCAATTACTGTCACGTTATATAATGGGATTTACAAATAGACTAGAATGCACATCGACTAGCCCTCACTGGTTGATAAATGGATAGATTATGTAGTTTTTAAAGGGCAGAAAGGTGCAAATATACCGGTGATCAAGTGTGTTGTGAATCTGCCGTCATGTCAGTCGATCTTTTTTTTAAACCAGATGCCCTCTCTGATTCAACCTTCTACTTTAATCTGGTTTTGGGATTTGCAAACACACCTACACATAGCGATTTCGAGTGGCAGTTTTTCACCTTCGCTTTGCACATTAGTCTGAAGGTTGGAGGTTGGAGAGCGTTACTGCCGATACTGTTATTGTGTCCACAGACGAGACACATTGCACACACAAATTTATGAATGAGTCTGTGTTTGTGTGAGTCTGAATGGTGCTTTATTATGAATTGCAATAAGGTTTATCGATTTGGTCAAATTCAAAATAAGAATAAATCAAAAATCTAATTTATAAACAAATAAAAGCAGCGACATACCCGTTGTCATCGTAGAAGAATCGCGTCAACACCCAAAAGATGATCACTGTGGATGGGAGACCTGCACAGAGCACACAGGCAGACACATTAACACATAAATGAATACATAAATAAAGATGTACATTCTGACTTGTCTATTACTTATTGGTTGAAGGACCCATATTATGCTATTTAACGCTATGATGCTGTTTCTTCATCAAATACATATGTTGAGTTGTATGAGTTGAGTTTTGTTTCATTCACACATGTTTAACACACAAACCCTGCATATTTAGGCTGTGTACTTCTCTCAAACTGAAAACAAACATACATACAATCATACATACACACACTCCACTGCCTTTTTAAACTTCATACACCTTCGCCAGGATCATTTGGATAATTTCAGCTCTGCAATTGCCAATTTGTACTGAACAAAAGGTAAATGTCACTGTTAACTTGAAAACTACAATTACATGACATCACAAGGTGGAACAGAGCATTTTGAGCTTTGGAAATGTAGACAGACTAATAAACCAGGATTACTCAAACATGTGTGAATGAAACAAAACACAACTCCGTGTATATTTATAATGAGGTAACAACATTATAACATGTGTAAAAGCTCACAAGAGTCAATTTTGTGTAATATAAGACCTTTAATGTTTCTTTAATATTATGAAGTCAGAAATGATTTAAAATTAGATTTATTTCGTCAAATAAATGTAATTTCTTCAGAACCAATACTTGCTCAGCTCAAACAAGTTTCATGTTTCACTGCTAGTTTTAGTATAAATTAGTATGTGAGTATCAAATATTTGACAAAAAGTTAATTAAGAATACATCTCTTTAAAGCTGAACTGTATAGACTTCAGTTTTAGGCTCTTACAGATGAATCAGATTAAAAAACTCTAGTAATTGTGGTCACTGCAGTAGAAACAGTAGTAGTAGTAGTAGCAAAAGTAGCAGCAGTAGTAGAAGCAGTAGTGAGTATAAACCCCAAATTGAAGTATAGTTAGTAGAAAGTGAAGTAGTAAAAGTAGTAAACACAGCCACAGCTCTAGCAGTAATGTTGTTGTAGTTGTACAGATTTTGCTGTAACCCAATAGTTTCTGTACTGTATTATCTTGGCTTGAGTTCAGATTTGGATTACTTCATCCACTTCTGCACTCTAAGCAAAAATATCTCTGTTAATACACATCAAATATTTATCTTGAATATTTATTCCAACCGAGACCCAGACGCAGGATGAAAACAGGGAGACGGTAAGGTGGGATGGGAGGTATACTTCAAAGTTCTGTGCTGTGTCTACATCTACAGATACTGCGATAAAAAGAGTGTGTATTTATTTAGGGCTTATCGGTGCTGTGTGACGTGTGTGTTTAATGATTTATTATTAACTCTGTGGGAGGTCATGTGATGTGTGGCTTATGTGTGCGATGGACAATAGCAACGGTACAGCCAAGAAAATACTGTAATCAAGAATAAGTGTACACAGGAACACATGTGTACAGTATATTTTATTATATCGTCAATATACTAATGTGATGTAGACTTGTTTTGGGGCTGGTTTAGTCCTTGTTTAGTTTGTGTGTGTGTGTGCATGTGCTCAAAGTCTAAGTATATAGAGTACACCACCGCCATCCTCATCCATAGCCTGGTCACTTCCCGTATAGACTATTACAATTCTCTTCTGTTTGGACTCCCACAGAAATCACTCCATAAACTCCAACTGGTCCAAAACTCAGCTGCCCGCATTATCACACACACCCTCCCATCACCACATCACACCTGTCCTGCAACAGCTCCACTGGCTCCCCATCACGCACCGCATACACTACAAAATCATACTCCTCACATACAAAGCTCTCCACAACCTGGCCCCTCCATACCTGTCTGACCTCATTCACATCTCCACACCTGCCCGCTCCCTCAGCTCCTCCTCTTCCCTGCACCTCATTGTCCCTCCTGCCCGTCTTGTCACTATGGGGAGCAGAGCCTTCAGCTGCTCTGCTCCCCAGCTCTGGAACTCCCTCCCCCATGACCTCCGCAACACACACTCACTCTCACACTTCAAATCTAAACTCAAAACTCATCTGTTTAGAAAGGCCTTCTCACCCTGACCACTCTGACCATAACTGCTCTGTCTTTTAATCTATACTTGCTTTAATCTATATTTGTTTTTAAATGTATTTTTAATCATTTTACATTGTTTCAATTTGTATTGTTTACGTATGTATGTATGGCGACCTTGAGAGCCTTGAAAGGCGCCTAACAAATAAAATGTATTATTATTAATATATGCCAGATGTTTGATGTAAGTAGCCATGACCATATTTGAACATGCTGTTGGTGAGGTCTCTATCTTGTGTTGGTTTTATGGACAGGAAAACTACACATGTCAAACAGTTTGAAATATTTTGTTCATGTCACAATTGTTTTTTTATTCCACTCAGACATAAATGCATTGCAAAGTTTTAAAAATTCTTCTTTAATCTTGTTTAATCTCATATACATCTTGAACTGTGTCCCTGTACAATATAAAAAAATCTAATACTTCTGAATTTCAAAGTAGATATTAAAGGCGCTGTACCCGATTTCCTTAAAAACGTGAAGAACAGAACTAATTACAGTTTGCATAGGTCCAAACGTATTCCTCACTTACCATATGTATTCCGAGCATCCTAATTATTTCCCACAGGCTCGAGTAAACTTTACCGTGAACAACTAGCATGCTAAGCATGCACATCCTGATTATCGGACATTAACACCGCTTGTAATAGATATAGACAGTACACAGCGGACATATTTTGACCAATGTATCTGTACTGAGGAAAGACAAATTTTGTTTAAATACATGGGGAAAAGAGTGCAGGCTACTTTCCGGGAACACTTATGAAATACTGCGTACTGCGTGTAGTACTGCATGGATATTCCAAAAAATGTAAGTTTACTTAATCATATTTTTGAAAACAAGTACTACTCTTTTAGAACATCTCATAGTAGTAGTAGTAGTAGTAGTAGTAGTAGTGGTCAGATTGTTGAGTTAAACTGTAGCAGTAGAAGTGAACTGCGTCTTTGTACAATATTTAAATTTTAAACCTAATAATTTAATAAAGTAGAGTTTCATCGTGCTGCATTTGTTAGGTTAGAACTCTCTGGCAAATTCAGAAGTTAAAATGCCAAATCCATTTCAGTAAAAATAATATAACAGTATGCAATTGTCTTTTATGTGCCCTTTACTAATTTAAACAAATTAGATTTGAACAGCCAATAGACATTATACTGCAGTGACAAGTGCAGTCTCCTGAAGCAGTAGACAGCTGAATAATTGATGGACTGATGTAAAGACAAGACAACTTGACATTTGGCCAAACAACATAACAGCCCCATAGCAACTTCTCATTAACAAGACATCCACCTCCTAATCATCCTAATACCATGTTTATAAAGTCAGTCCTCCGCTGAGTATCATCTTTATTACATGACCTCTACAAGTTCACATAATGGTCGGAGCATAGACTGTATAAAAAAGTGGACTAAGGGAGTGTGAAGCTCATTGAGGTTCGCAGTTATAGTGGCCAATCTGAAGTTAAATATTAGGAATTCTGACCGCGAGTATTGTGCCGAGTATTATGCCCCTTCCTGCTTGGCAACGCTGTCAATCAAACCTGTTGCTAACACTACCAGGAGCAACCTTGCAGAAAGAAGGCGCCTGATTAGTCGTTTATTAATGTTCTTATCCTCAGTTACGGACACGATAGTGAAATAAAAACACCAGGATCACATAGAGCGGGTTAATACAAACATTTTAAGCCCAAAATGATGAGTCTGACAGTGGCAGTTACAAAGAGAGAAATGTGGTGACAGTTTTTCAATGTAAAGTGAATTGGAGCCAGAGTCGATAGAGCTGGAAGTGCGCCCATGATCACTTCCTATTTGGAGCGGCTAGTGATTTAGTGTCGGTTTCTGTTCTGTTGCATGAAGAACAGGGGCTGCAGATAAGAAATGTGGCCTTAACCAAAAATGACCAGAACATAGCTGTCCATTTATATATACAGTCTATGGGTCGGAGTCAGTCTGGATGTTAGCAATATTTCTTGGCGAGTGCTATGGCTAACATTTGTTTGGGTTGTATTTCTGTGCTGCGTGCATCATAATGTCTAATCCAACTATATTTGAGTGTTAAACTAATGATAAGGAAAGCCATTATTCACAATTATTGGCATGACACTTTATTATCTCTGTCTCTTACGGAGCAGGGAGTTGCATATTGCCATGAGATTTACAACAGATTGACGACCTTCTATTTGTTTATTCATTTATCTACTTGGCTTGTTTTTATTATAAAGATTAGGGTTACATTTGAATAGTTTAAATGTATTGGATTTATTGGAAGATAACATTTTGGATCAGTTGTACAGTATATAAGCTGGATATGTATTTTTATTATTGGGGTATCAAAAGTATCGAGAATCAGATACTAAATTGATGCTAAAACTAGTATTGAAACTAGATACTCATTTCAGCAGGTATCGATACTAAAAAAGTCACCATCACAGGACAGAAATGAGCCTTTCCTGAATAGCTGAACGATATTGAGCTGAATCAAAACAAGTATAAGACGACATAGAAGTACAAGCCCACATTCTGTTGTCTAAATAAAGAGTTTTTTATCATCATGGTATGGGAATCAGCATTGAATTGAGTGGCTCTGGCCCTAGAGACTTGAACTCTATTTGCAAATGACTGTACATTAGTCCTGGACACATCTGCAGCCTGCCCATCCATGAGGGGATCTCTCTTTCACTGTGGTTCTCCTCAAGGTTTTTCTTTTTCCCACTGTTGGGATGTGGGATGTTCTGGGACAGTTATCCATTTGCGTGTTTTGTGTTGATTAATTTGCTTGTCTGTTATTGACCAATGTCTCTTTCACTGTTGATTTTCTAATTTTCTGTCAGTTAAACTTATTATTATGTTCAGCCCTAAGAGGCAACTGCTGTTGTGATTTTGGGCTTTACAAAAATAAATTGAATTGAATATTAAGTAATTTTCTCAGTATTGAAATCAAGTTTGAAATTTTAGTATTGTGACAACACTAATTATTATGTCTATTTTAATCATTTTTAAACTTTTGCAAACATATGAAGTTAATTTAATGACTTGTTACCTTGTTCCTTTTCCCTACTCTGTAATAAACCAAAATAAATCTATAAATTAAAGGCCTGTGCCAGATTTTTACCCCTGTATGTGAGTAAACTGTGTCTTGTCCCAGAACACATATTGTACAAGTAGCTCTTGAGGTCAAAATAAGTCTGCTGTGCGCTGTCTGCATTTAACTATAAAGTGTTTTACTGTATGATAATAGGAAGTGCGTGTTAGCATGCTAGTTGTTGTTAGCTTTACCATCACTGTAAAACTCCACTCCTATCTCTGAGAATTGTGAAAATGTTTATAAACTCATGGTGCTGAATAATTAGGATGCTCAGAATGCATAAGGTAAGTGAGGAACTTTGGACTACTGAAAACTACTTAAAATGAACTAGTTCTGTTTTTACGTTTAATAATCATACTGCTGCAGAACTCTTTTTTTTTGGGGGGGGGCTGGCTTATGTTGTTGTGGTATTGATGGATCACATTGTTTAGTGTTGTTGGGTGTGGGCGTTTCCTTGACAATGCACAGAAGAAAAAACACTGGCATTAATGAAGAGCCGCATCACAGAGACAATGGAAGTGAATGGGACAGGCACACAAAGACGACGCTGCTTTAAATAAGGCTCTGGAGCAAAACTGCAGCTCACACCAAACCAACATCAAACCAACACAGGAGGGACAGATTTACATCAAACTCCATAATAAAAACACTTACATACTATACTACTATATTTACTATCAATAGTACAAGCAGATATTAAAGGTGCTGTGCCAAATTCTTCTTAAAAACGTGAAGAACAGAACTAGTTCATTGAACTTTCAGAGGCCAGAGCGAAGTTTGTCATCACGGTAAATCAAACAAGAATGCGAAGCATGCACGTCCTAATTATCAGGCAATTAAATGCTTTGTAGTTTGATGTAAACAGTACACAGCAGACATATTTTGACCTTATGAGCTGTGTATACAATAAATCGGTACTGAGGCAAGACAAATCTTGTGTGGTTATTTCTATATTAAGTTTACTTAATCATATTTGGAAAATAAATACTTTTATTGGTATTTTAGCACTTCTTGTATTTTAGCATCTTATAGTGGTAATAGTTTTCTTTTTTTCTTTTTATTTTATTCAGCCATGCGAATGAGTCATTTGATAACAATACAGTTAAGTCAACACATGAGCGAATAGGAGCATGAAGAAGACTGTCTTATTATTACATGCCCCTTTTAACAAACAACCAATCATTGAGATGGTCAGTCATCACTCATAACATAAGGTCACTACTCAGACAAAACAGTTCCCCTTAATCCATATCCTTCTATGCAACACTTACCACATCTTTTCATTAATGTTCCTCAGTTCCTCTACATGTGTCAAATATTTTCTTCAAGAACAACTGAATAATGGAGGTAAAGAATTTGATGTCCTTGTGTAGATCATTCCACAGCCCTACACCAGCCACTGAAATACCTCTGTGCCTGAGTGAGGTGCAGGAACACAGCCCATGGAAATGTCTCTCTCTTCTACTGTCATCAGTAATTAATGTAAAGAGATTATAGATGTTTTCTGGTACCAGTCTTTTAGCAACCTTCCACATGGTTGTGCATATTTTAAAATGAACACAGTCTTCGATTTTAAGGATTTTTGACTTGATACAGAGTTCATTTGTGTGTTCTCTGTATTTCCTTCATGATTGATATTTTTCAAATTGCTTTCTTCTGAAGCAGACACAAGACATTTGCATGACTAATGCAGGCATTACCCCATACTTTAACGCAGTATGAGAAACACGGAACAATTAAAGATGGAGTAGTAGTAGTAGTAGTAGCAGTGGTAAGATTGTCGAATTATTAGAAGCAGTAGTAGTAGAAGTGACATTTGCAGGAAGACATATCAACATATGAACACATAAATACGTAAAATGTCACTATATCTGGTGACATTTTAGGTATTGCTTACTTGTTGTTTAATCAACCTTAACCAATTGTAGAGTAAGGTGTGGCGATGGATGGCACCTGTCACATGGGCAATATACTAAACATATTATTCCTCATCACATTCTTTGACAAATAACACACATGTACACTATTATACATATACGCACACATCCAATACCCCACACTCCTCTCTCCTAAGGCTAAACAATTGTGTTAGTAACAGCAGTAGTAGTAATAGTGGTAACAGTAGTAGTATAGAAGTAGCTAGAGAAGTAGTTAAATGGTAGTAGTAGTATAGTAGTAAGGGTAGATGTATCATTATAGTAGCAGTATTAGTAGTAGTAGTACTAGCAGTAGTAGTAGTTTCTTTGAGCTCTGGTTGCAATTCACTTTCCATTGAAATATCTCCGCCCCTCTCTCTGTAACTGCCACTGTCAAGTTCATCATTTTCTTCTTAAAATGTTGCTTTTAACCCGCTCTACATGTTAATAGGTTTTTAATTTCGCCATTTTGTCCCTAAATTAAGATATGAACATTTATAACAGACCAATCAGCAGCCTTTTTTCCCTGAGTTGATTGACAGTGTTGCCTCACCCCCTGCAAAACCAGTGGTGCGAGTAGGAAGGGGTGTTACCTCCAACAGCCTCACTCCTGATTGGCTCTTTGGTTTCACGCTTGGATTTCCAAATATGGTCTCTGGTTGCAGATTAGCCGCTATAACTGTTAACCTCGATGAGCTTCATTTGGTTGCAAGCAAACGCTATGGGTGACGTCACACTCCCTTATTCCACTCCAGTCTATGGTGTAGTTGTAGTTGTAGTTGTAGTTGTAGTTGTAGTTGTAGTAACAGAAGTAGTGCAGTAAGACAGTAATAAAAGATACTACTTTGTTGGTCAGACTATTTGTTTCCAAAGCACAAAGCTGCCAAACTATGCCATTTTTAGCAAATTTAATTTTATCTTTTTCAAATGCTATTTTTTAGTGCTGTTTATGTTTAGCTTCTCTTTTGTGTCTGCCCCATCTCTCAGTTTCACAGCCTCTTTTCTGCTGCAGCTTTTTTAACACCTGATTTTAGCATGAAAGCATTTGAACAGTATCCAGTGTGACCTTTTGAATCACAGGCAAAACCCACAGCTCTCTAGTCTTGTATTCTGAAGAACCGTCCTGCTTTCAGAGAGGAGCGAGGTGTCCAAATAGGTTTCACACTTGCACTGCTAAGGATTTGAGAAAAATACATTTGCTTTTTGTTAGTATTTTTATTGCTTTATAAGGTGCTCTATTTTATTTTTATTTTTTTATTCTATATATTTTGATACCATCTTCCTCCAGCCTGTAAGGATGTCACAATTATTCTGTTAATGAAGACACATTATGCTTGTGTCTGCTATGTAGTTAGAATCTATGACACCTTTTTGTTTTAATTTGGACATTTAAATCACAGTATTGATCTACAATGACTTAATAAAAGAAATAAGTAGAAAACTGCAATGGCCAATGGGAGCTGACATCGTAGTAAAATGTCATCACAACATAAGAAGGGACCCGCAGTTGTCGGTACCACCAGTGGATAGCAGATGGGGCGCTGTCAAATTCTACGTGTATCACCGAATAAGAAAACAAAATTGGAGAACGAAGTAAGTACAGAGCAGTGCGCATATACCCGTGACTGTCTTTGATATAGGATTTACTCAAACACATATGAATCACGCTAAATGCAACTTTGAGAGGGTAAATGAGAAGGGAAAACAACTATAACACGGTTAAAAGCTCTATAAAGTGGATTTTGTATAATAGGTCCATTTTAATCAGCAGTTGTGATTATTCAGATCACAATATGATCATAACCTTGACATATAATTGTGCATTGGGTTTACTTTTAGGGACCACAATACTGAAGTGTTGATCATTTACTTTGATTAATTTACAAGGCTTTTAGCTGCAAAAAAAACCAAAAACATTTCATTTAATTGGAGTTGCTTTCCATTGTACTGTTTAGGGTCTCAGGTGCAAATTAGGGGTGGGTGATATTGACAAAAGTGAAAGTCCTTTGTGTTGTTTGGTTTTTACTTTTCATAGGGAAAAATGGATCAGATTTACCAATTGCACAAACAGTGAATGGATTGCTGTCTCGGAAATTAAACCCTTGTGAGTGTTTTATCCTCCATGAATCAGGAAGTGCACTCTTAGCATGAATAATTAGGCTGCAAATGAGAAGTGAGGAATGCATTTGGACCACTGCAAAATATGGAAAAGTTGCACATGCTATCACAAATTTCACCTTATACCCTTGTTTATAGGATTATGCTGCAAGTTTGAGTTATTTTCCATGTACTCCACCATTTTTGCAACAGTTTTCTTATTCCAAACAACATATTCAAGTGAATCCATCAACTATACTTCCACACGTGCTGTAGAAACATGTGCCGTCATCACTCAATAAGAGTCATTCCAGTCTCCTTCATGATTCGTCCCACCGCTGTATGCATATTCATGGTTTTAAGCTTCCTTTTTATAAGCACCATTTGGCATACTTTTAAAGAAATAACAGAATATATAACATTTGTTTTGATATGGTTAACAAGAGTGCTAATTCTTCTCCACCCTGATGCCCGTGGATACAGTAGTAGGATATGTGACATTCTGTTCTGTGGATGACGCCAGCCTCGACGATTCCACCAAATGCTTCTTGTTTGATTTTTCATGATGGCAGATTTGCTCAAAATAACCCTCTTTGGCTTGGCTCTTTTGTGTGTTGCAGTGCAGTAAACCTATAACTCGTAGTAGTACAATAATGAATCATGTTTAACAATGTACAGACATGTGTAATATGCATTCAAAGATTTATACATATAATGTGGGTGAATATTCTGTCAAAACCTGCTCGAGTGTGATCAGAAAGAAACCACATGTACGTAGCAATCTGATGTTTGTTGTGCATGTAAACATAGCCCATGAGTGTCTACTTTCAAATATCTACTAGTATGTTTATGTATTAATTATGGCTTTTTTCCTGTTTGAACTACTTTGCACTGCATTTTAATGTAATGGCAAAGCGTGTTAAGTCAATAAATCCTTTTTTTCTTTACCCTATGGTTCACTGATATCATTTGAAACTGATACATCCGTTCATTGTCCTTTCCGTTTATCCCTCTCATCCCCTCATACCCTCCTGTTATAGATGCTGCAGTGGTGTTGTGGGGCAGTGAAGTAGTCCTTTGTCAGACTACAGGAGGTGCAGGGACAGGAGGGAGAGAGGGAAGATGGATTACAATTCAACACGGTGACACTCGACACTGAAAAATGAACTGTATTTATAAATAGGAATTATTACGCAATCATATTTGTGCTCAGGCAATAAACAAACGGTGTAATAACAGGAGAAACTGAAGTAGGGATGACCAGGTTTGCTATACAACTCGACGCAGGTTCAGTTGTGATTGTAACACTGTAAGACTGCAGGCAACATACATTTCCTTTAAGTAGTTACGTATTCTGAGTCATTCTTAATAAACTATTTGTCATTATCAATTAGGACTTTCTTCATGCTTTAATAAGGCTGTAAATAGTGTAGTGATTATGAAGTGTTAGGAAGTGTTAGGAAGTGATCATGTGCGCGCTTCAGGCTCCATCAACGATATTAAAATGCTGGTTTTAACCTGCTATACATGATCCTGGATCCATCCATTTTCTAGCGCTTATCCGGTGCCAGGTCGTGGGGGCAGCAGTCTAAGCAGGGACTCCCAGACTTCCCTCACCTCAGACACATGAAGGAAGTCTGGGAATCCTACATGATCCTGTTTTTTGTTTTAGCTTTTCTTTTGTTTTTTGGGGTTTTTTTTCTCACTATTAAGTCCATAAATCAAGATATGAACACTAAAAACAGGCACCTTCAACAGCCTCGCTCCGGATTGGCTCTTTGGTTGCTATGATACTCGTGGTAAGAATTCCAAATATGGAATTCAACTCCAAATTGAACCCTATAACCCCTTGATGAGCTTCATTTGACTGGAGCTGAATGCTACGGATGATGCCACACTCACTTCCTCCACTTCAGTCACGCTTGCGCAACACGTGACTTGAGAGATTAAGCTATCCTATACTCACTCCTTTTTAAGATAAGTGATCCCAATCTTTAATTACATCAAAATTGTGCCTCATGCCACTGATTTCAATACCATAATGTCATTAGTGTTTGCATTGTACTCACCCCAGCCAATCAGGATGTACCACCAGAAATACTTCCTCTGAGATACGAAGGTCAGAGCCAGCAGAGTCTGCAGGTACATGCCCTCCACCAGCAGCCAGAAGAAATTGGCCAAAATACTGAACTGAAAGAACGCCACGGCCGACTTGCACGCCGTCTGAAAGAGAAAAATACAACTCATTAACAACTCGCAGTAAGGCTTGTTTAGAAGAAGTAAGAAGAAGTAATTTGAGTTGTCATTACAGAATGTCCTCTGCAAAATATCGTGCATATATATTGTCTTGCTGTACCCAAGTCTCTACAAACGGAAGACTCATGGGATTGGTAGTTTATCAGTCAAAATCTAATCACAATATAGAAAAATTGCAATTTGTTTTTTAATTGTGCAACCCCATTTGGAAGACTTATCGTTAAATATAAGAAACCTGGAATTATATTTTTTTGAGGTCAGTATTTATCGTGTGTACTTTTTCTTTGCACTACTGGAAAATGTTGGGTTATTTTTTGGCTATGTGATAAGATTTAAGCTGTAAAAGGTTGAATTAATCACTTCTCTGTCTTATTACAGATGCAAACTAAGGAGTAAAGTGTTTCATTCTGCTGTTTATTTAATGCAGCTCATGAGTTTTAACAATTTTTTTTTTTACAATATTGCAGATTTAGAATAGTTTTTGTGGTTCAAATCTGCTCTAGGGTTAATTTAAATATTATTGTTTAGCATCTATATTTATTTCAGCAATATATCGAACTTCAAAATATGTTATCGTGACAAGTTTTAGTTCAGTTTTATGTTTTATCTGTTTGTTTTTGTTTTGTTTTGTTTTACCAAAGGTGGACAGTACTCAGTTACATTTACTTAAGTAGCGTTTTCATAAAATTGTCTTTTCTGAAGTTACTGACTGCATATTTTTACCTCCAGTTACCTCCAGTTACTTTGACAGTATTCTTACATAAGTAAAAGTGGTATTTTAATTGTCCCACTGTGAGCTGTTTTATACTGACATAAACTAGTTGAACAGTTTCTTACACCACTCCTTTAGATATGATTTAAATTACATTCTTCAGACTTCAAAATACAAATCAGACTTGTTCTATTTATCTTTTCTTTTTTTTTTTTTTACCTCATTTATTACACCTCTATACGGGCACCGTTATTTGCACGAAGCACATCAAGATGTTACTCCATTTCTTGCCATGTTCGCTGTAGCAGAGCCTCATTGATGCTTGCAATCACATCTGTTACCTTTCGCTTTAGTTTAGTAATGTCCCGTATCTTTCTTCGATACGCGATGATACACACTTTTGGCCACTCTACCACCTCTGTTTGTGAAGATTGAGAGTTTTCTTATTATAGATCACACCACAGCCAGAGGTAAATGGCCAAAATACTGCCCTGAAAGAAAACCACAACAAAGACCACATAGCACTCGTAACACTCAGTGAGGCTTGTGTTGTCACTGCGTATTGATCCCAGTATTGAGTATTCATGTTCATAACCCACACATAATAGAAAATCATTACCACTTCTATCTCTAAAAGTGCCTCACACATTCAATCTATTACATCAGGCTATATGTTGAGGAAATCCCCTGTTAAGTCCCCTATTGATTGGAGGATCACCATGGCAATCAAGGGTGCATCAATCACTTTTGTTTTCTTTGAGAGTTGACGTAGAAGAAGAGAACAGTAGTTGCTAATGAACTGATCAATCTACAAGTTACCAATTAAAAATATTTAGAGGAATGCAAAACAGAAGATCGCACAAGATAGTGGCAGTTGAATAGTTAAACAATTCTGTAAAAAAATAATAAGTAATGGACTGAATTAGAGGAACAGAGTTATGTATGATGCATTACAAGGAGGTTCATTTGACACAAGAATGAACATATGAGAGAAGAAAACACATGAATCTAGTAGACCACATGTAGAAAAGGGAAAAACTGCATATTTCATTTGCAATATTACTTACATTTATCAAATCCAATGTATTTAAATAGCACAATTTATAATAAGACAGCTGCCATCATGCTGCAGAGAGGGACGTTAAAACAAAATAGTCTTCCATTTGTTTCTACTCATAGACGGTATATATAAATGGACATAGCTAACCTGCTAGCATGGACTCTGACACAAATGCGCTTCACATGAGAAAACTATCACTCCTCTCTCTGTAACTGCTGTTGCCCTGCTCGTCATTTTGGTCTTAAAATGTTCGTGTTCACCTGCTCTACATAATCCGGGCATTTTTATTTCGCTATTGTGTCCATAACTCAAGATGTGATCATAAATAAGAGACTAATCAGCTGCCTTTTTTCCATGAGGCTGCTTCTGCAAGCATTAGCAACAGGTTTGATTGACATCGTTGCTAAGGGCCCGCCCCCTGCCAAACTAGCAATGCGGGCGGGGAGAGGCGTTAACGTCAACAGCTTTGCTCCAGATTGGCTCTTTGGTTGCTATGATACTCACAGTATATGGAATTCTATAACTGCGAGCCCACTTCTTTCATAGTCAGTGGTCTTAATCAACTTAAGAGAAATACACTAAAAGGTAATAAACTAGTAAAAATTATAAAACCAAAATGACATAAAGCCGGCTTTCAGGGTTAAACAAAGCTGATGATTTGACCAACAGAAAGTTAGAAAATCAAACAGAACAGTGACAAGCAGATTAACCAACATTCAAACAAGCACATGGATAACTCTCCTGCCCTATCCTTAGACTGCCCTTCTCTGCAAGGAAAAACAAACAAACAAATCTCATTAAAAATCACAATTTCTAGCTGTCCATCTTTCTAACCCTATCTTTCTAATCTGTTTACTCATTTAGTAGATTTCATATTTCTACTCTTGAACACGTCCACATCTTTGCTCCATACTTATTCCTAATCCCATGTCATCAGGCAGAGGACCTCACTATCGTATAATTCACCCCTCAAGTTAACATATGAAGTAGGTTTATGCATATTAGGTTAAAATGTATACAGTGTTATGTAAAGGCTGTGTATAATTACATGTCAATCCTGGACAGCCTTTTATAAGACCTGTTATGAATACAGCAAACAGACATTAACATGAACCAAGATACAGGATACAAGTGTTATTGGCAAAATGCAAAATCATTATTAACCAATGTTTTTTATGTAATTATGTCAAATTTGTTTTGCTCCAGTACAGCTTTAGTGTAAAGGCAGCATCCAAATGAGACAGCTGTCTTCTTTTGGTATCTAATTAAAAAGCTTTTTAATTTGATCTGAAACAGAAAGTGCATCAATAACATGCTAGTTGAAGGTTGTAGAAAGGGCTTAAAAAATAAATGTGATGAATAATTAAGGTGTTAGGAATGGAATTATACATTTGGGCAGTTTGAAATGAACTCGTTCTGTTCACATTTTTAAGATGGTAAAAATTAGGCTTCATTTGAACCAGAACAAGCTGGAAGAGGATCCGGCAACTGTTGGGGTATGTGTGCGGTATTTTCTTTGATCCAGTAACTAAGCTAGATTTTAAAGGTGCCTCTCTCCTCTCCTCCAAGTCACATCAGCAGTGATTGATCAGGCACTGCTCGCTTGTCTCATTCAGAGGAGCTGCTGGGAAGTAAACCAGCACAAGGCGAGGAATTAGAGACAGTGATTGGCCAAATCACTGGCTTGTTAGGTTGATGCTTTTGAGCTTTGTGTAGAAGAATAGTCGATACATTTGCTCTGGGGGCATTCTGAGATTTGCAGGCTAAATAAGGCTGAATGGAGCTCATTTTTAACTTCGACAAGCAGAGGTGGGACTATTTTTGGAGATTGTTTTGTAGTTTATTAGGGCCATAATCTAGAAATGTGTTACTTTCATTTGCTGTGTCTGTGGACTGTCCTCTTTGCACCCAACCCCTATGAACCCCTCTGCGGGTGGAGAGCCCACAGGAGGGCGAGCCCACATTGACCTTTCAGGCTGAGCACGGCCCCTGTGGGCAATGGCACGACCACCAGGAGCTCACATTCAAGCCCCAGACTTGGCTCCAGGGCGGGGCCATGGCTGTGTCATACCGGCGGTGTTACGGTCCTTGTTATACCATGGAGAGGAGCTAGCTGAGATGGCTCGGGCATCTCTGGATGCCTTTTGGACACCTTCCCAGAGAGATGTCCAAGAGGCATCCGGAGATGCCTCCTGGACACCTCTCTGGGGAGGTGTTCCGGGCACATGCCACCGGGAGGAGGCCCCGGTGGAGACACAGAACACGCTGGAGGGATTATGTCTCTCAGCTGGCCTGGGAACGCCTCACAATTCCCCCGGAAGAGCTGGAGGAAGTATATGTGGAGAGGGAAGTCTGTGCCTCCCTGCTCAAACTGCTGCCTCTGCAACTCAGCCCCGGATAAAGTAGAAGAAAATGGATGGATGTTACATTCATCTCCCACTAACACAGTTACTAATGCAATCACTTTTGGGGAGAAGCTTGAGTGAGAATGAACAAACATAAAAACAAACACAAGGGATTTTATATTGTTTAAAATGGAGTTAGATGGTCAGTTGCGTTGGCATTTCTGAGCGCTTATCCTTGCTTATTGTGTGTGGTAACGTCTTGACCTTAAATGGACCCCGGTCCTTATGCCACTTTTTTCCAGCAAATATAATTTACAAATTAAGGACAGTGCCTTTATTAGCATGGCTTTATTTTGGTCATAGCATTATATTTCAGTGAGAGGATTAGATTTAGATTAATGACAAGAAGCTTCATAATGTTATGACTATTCACATTTACCAGCACCATTACCGAACAACTGTGTTATCCCTCATTCACTTGAATTGACTTTTTCTAATAAAGGGGTCGGCTCTTTCATCCTTATACTGCGGCTCCGTGTACCTTGGGAAAACACATTATAAGTATTTAATCGAAGTGTATTTTATTTGTGGTAGTTCTTTTTTAAATTGTAGTTTAAATTGGAAGATTATTGTGATCTTGAAATATTAAAATAAAATTACATTTTCTTATTTTTCATCGCTCAAAATAAGTGTCACACTCGCGGAAGCCCGCCAACACACCGCCAAAAAGCCATGCATTTATCGAGAAATATGCATATGGAGTCCCATCGATCTTCGGATCCACATACGTATGTGAGCAGCTATTCTCCACCATGAACTATGTTAAAAACAAACACCGCTCACATGTCACAGACGACAGCTCACAGTCCTGCTTAAAGATGAAAGTGACTTCATACAGCCCTGATATGCAGACACTGTGGGCAGACGTTCAGAGCAGAAATCTCTGTAGCACTTCATGGATTTCATAAGCAACACACTATAGTTGTTTATACAAGGTGTAAAGGTTAAAAAAAAATATATATATATATATATATATATATATATATATATATATATATATATATATATATATATATATATATGTGTGTGTGGGGGGGGGGGGGTGCGTTGGTGGGGGTGTGTGTGGGTGTGTGGGGGTGTGTGGGGGGGGGGTGGGTGTGTGTGGGTGTATAAAGTATTCCCAGTGTTTTCTTTTTGTCTTGTTCTTTTCTGTGGAAACTGGGTCCAGTTTCCAGAGAAAAGAAATATTAGACCCCTGGTCTAATATATCAACACTCTAATATGATGTGTTACAGTCTGAATGCTTTAGTACAACTAATATGTAGCCTGGTTAAAAAAAAAAAACAAAAAAACTTTACATTTAGGTTCACTTTTTGTTTCTGAATAGCCATGATTATTGACCAAATAAAGTCAAACGTAATATTTTCTAAAGATGAATGGGAAAGAAAATACACAAATTACACTTTAAAATTACTCTTAATAATTACACTTTAAAATTACTACAAACTAGGCTAAACAGATGAGGGAGAAACACACATGAGCTAAAACATCAAGGTCAAAGGGGTCTACTATCTGTTTAATTACTCATGTATTAAATATCTTTTTTAAAGCACAGCAGGTAGCATTAACCTTTGCTCATCATACCTGTAAAGTCAAACCCATTTCTTCTTATAATTAATTACTTATTCATACCATTGTTTCTTTGTTTGTTTTTTTGTTTTTTTTTTGTTGTTGTTTTTTTGTATATTTTATTTTGGTATTTATTTGTATCTGAAACAGATTCTATTTAGTGTGTTTTAATATACGTTAAGTATTTGCACACTTTTCACCCGACTATCCATTGCAACAAAGGCTCTTTACTTTTATTTTGATTTTGCTTTTGGGTCAGCTAAAATACATTTGAGATTTCGAACAAAACTGCTCGGCCCAAACACTTTGAAAGATTATAATCAGTATTGCAGTACATGTGTGCTTATAAAATACATGAAAATGGGTTATACAGTGTACTGCTGAGAGATGTCCTATATTCATTCTACACAGCATTGTGGAGGGATAAGGCAAGTGAGGTAAACAAGCTGACATAGTTTATATGTGGTTCTTATTATGACCCTATTTTTATCTTCACTTCTATTTGAAATTGTTGTGTAGGTATTAACTTGAAAAAATAGGTTATGTCCACGTAAAATTACAACAATCTTGAAAATTGAGTTGGACAGGTCAGAAAGTTATGGCAAGATTTTCTGTCAGATTCCAGATTTGTTGACCTGGTTTATGATTAATATGAACCATAACCATGAAGATAAATGAGCACGTGTGGCTATGTTTTTTTTACAAAAGTGGTGCTCGGTTGGTAGAATGTTTGTCCACTGATCCAAAGGTTGATGGTTCGAATCACGCTCTCGACATAAACATCATTGGTTGAGCGGTCAGATCCAGTGACCCACAAGTTGACGGTGCAATTCCAGCTCCCACAAATGAATACTGTCTTTGTGTCCTTCGGCAAGACACTTAACCCACCTCGCTCCCACTGTCTGTGTACACTGGTGTATGAATGTGTGTGTGAAAGGGGGAGCGGTTCCTTGATGTAAAGTGCTTTGAGTGCCTACAAGATGGAAAAGAAAAATACTACGTCAAAGTCGTGATTATATTGTCAGTTCAAAAAACTCGCAGTCATAAGATAAATGTGAAAAGTTTGTTGAACCAATCCCAAACAAGTGAATCAATTGTGAATCATATTTTTGGATATTTCAATCAAAAACTGTGAAATCAGTTTTTGAGCAGCAGTGGGGGGAGGAGCTACTATACGCAATATGTGCAAATCTATAAGCAAGTTTCTTTTTGAGTTTCTGATTCATTTGTAATGTGTGTCTTTACTTCAGGCAAACTTTGATTAAATTTTTTCTAATCAGGTGCGTCATAGATCTTGTTTTCCATGGTAAATATCTACCTCTATGTAAACAAAGTTGCCTGTAAACTAGTTATATCCCAAATTGCGTCTTTATAATCACATGCCTTGACAGGAACCATTCTTCATTGTTCACACATCTTCCCCCGGTCCTCTCCCTCTTCCTGTTCATTCCACTGCTAACTCAATAAACCACAGGACTGCTGACCTTAGCAGCTAATTAGCATATAGGCCAAGTCACAGCCATGGCCGTACGCATCATTCAGGTCAATGGGGTTCAGACCTCTGTATTTTCACTAGACCAACATCTACCAAGACAGAGCACAGCAATTATTATTATTATTATGTTTGTGGAAGTGGGTTATTTTTATATACATGACCCACGAATGCTTCTAGATTTTGTATGCGAGTGAGAATGGGGAAACGGGTGAAAACAACACATCAGAACTGTCCTGGAATACAAACAACTCAAAGAACTCAGAGACACTAGGAAGAGTATTTTTCTGTCAAATTAACTTCAACCTTAGTGTTTCAGAAAATCCTGTGTACAGCCTGCAATCGTCAAAAGTTGCCTGCTCCAGAAATACTGGTATTACTATTGCTCTTAATATAACATACAGCTGCAGCTACTATCAATGTGCAACCATCACTATAGCTGACTTACCTAAGTATTACTTCAGTTAGAATACTAGTACCATTACTACTACAACTTATTCTACTGCACTGTAACCCGAATATTAAAGGTGATTATTCATTCCACTCTTATTACTACAACATAACTGAACAGACAAAAAATAAAAGTCCTATGTTACGCAAAATTGACTCTCGTGAGCTCAAAATGCTTTGTTCCACCTTGTGATGTCATGAAGTGGTATTTTTTCAAGATAGCATCTACCTTTTATCTTTTGTTCAGTAGAGATTGGCAGCTCCAGGTCTGAAATTAGCCAAGTGACTCTACTGAAGGTGTGGAGTTTACACAATAAACACAGCAGAGCACTTCCTGTATTACCACATGACAACACAACGTGGAACAGAGTTTTTTTCAGTTTCAGAGAACTCAGCCTAAATATGCAGGGTTTGTGTGTTAAACATGTGCGAATGAAAAAAAAAAACACAACTCCAGCAACATTATGACAGATTGTAGTGTAATATGGGCCCTTTAACTAGAATATTCTACCATTATTGTTGGTACTACAACTGCTTTTACAGTTACACATAATTACACAATTATCAATACTTGCCACGGCTTGCACATTGTAAACTAATGAACCATTGCTAACGGTAGGAGCTAATTAGCATGCTCACCGTGGACATGGAGCAGTGGTCCAGCGACTCATCAGCGAAAAGCACAGTGTCTTTGATGAATACAGCGCTGGCTCTCAGGACAAAGGAGGAGAACAGGTTTATGTGGATGTAGTTCCTTGTGCAGCGGAACTTCCTACGACAAAAACAAAGATGACAGGTTTTTAAGGTTATATTAGGACAAAAAAATTAATAAGTAAAGGTGCATTATGTAAGTATTCTGGTCCAGCCTGTCTCCATGAAGGCAGATAAGTTTAATGCCAAAGTGTAGAACATTCAAAGCAAACTAACACCATCTCCGTGGAGACACACAGGTCGGGTATCCTTCACCAGAAAAGTTGCATAGTGCACCTTTAAATATTTGCAAAATGTGTTGTTTTGTGGCACCTCAAATTGTAGTTTTAGTTTAATTGTGATATATTTTGCTGCTCTGAAACACATCCTTTCTTTCCCATTCGTTTCCCCTCAAAACTTCATCACAGCAGCAGAACCATGAGCCATCTCAGCCTCTCCTACTGTTCTTCTGTTAGATATACTCACTACTATAATTATACATAGGTTACAACATAAGTATTAAATCAATTCCCTCTCATACTGCTACAAACTCAGCATTTTCCCTCTAAATACAAACAAAACTCCAGCAAGTAAATAAAACATCAACTTCATAAACAATGTGAACAATCTCTTAATGAATTTACCACTGGTCTGGATCAGGGCCATTACAATGCGTCATGCGCCTTATGTTTAATTCAGCTAGAGCAGTGTTTGGTCAGCTGCAGAGGCTTGTTAGCTAAAACGTCCGTGTCCAGAATACACCAGCGCTGAAGGCCGGCAATAATAAACCTCTTTAATAAATGTGCAGACAATAGGAGACACTAACAAATCATTTACAAACTGTTTTTCTAACTCAAAGACAAATTAGATTCTGATAGATATAGTGATTTGTTTAATAATTGCTCAGGATATGAAAGCTTTACGATGGGAGCGAGCAGGAGTAATGAGAAATTGAGCGTTGAAATTGACAAAGGTGTTTACATTTTGGCAATTTGTGTGTGCGTGTTTTTACACACAGTAACTCATTTAGTTCATTTCGTTTCAACATTTACACAAAGATGCCAACGTTTGGTACAAGACCAGACTGAGGAGCGGCTGGAGGACGACACGAGCCAAAGCAGGGATCTGGACGAGTCAAAAGCAAGAGCAGATCTAATACTGCAACCAACTGGGACTATATCTAATGAAAGACTGTGCTGGATGAAGTACTGTAGTATCTGTACTTGTTACTTAAGTAAAAGTATCACATGAAAAAATCTTTAGTTAATCTGTTTAAAAATGTACTGTAGAATAAATGTAGAGTAAAAAGTAAAAGCATTTCATTTGCATGCCCTTATTTGTATTTGTATTTATTCAGTGTGTTTTATGTTGCACTTTATCACCAAATTAAGTTCCTAGTTTGTGAACTGTGTTCACAAACGATGGCAATAAAAGGATTCTGATTCTGATATGTTCATAAGTGTTAAATGTAGTGATATTGATTAAAAAATTATACATATTTTGGCCAGCAGTTGCAATACAAATCAACTTTCAAATTTTTCTTAATTTTCCTTTCTTTGCTCAAAGCCGAAGCTTGAACTCAAAAACTTTAGTCAGAATGTTACAATAAATATAGTCAAAATAACCCCTCAAATCATGTGAAAAGTACTTTTTACGTTCAGTTCAGTACACAAATGTAGTGCGGTAGAAAGTACAAATACCTGCTAAAAAAGTAAAAAGTATCCACGGTAAAATTTTGTACCAATACCTAAAAATTCAACTTAAGTATAGTACTTCACTATACACTTTGTTACCTTGATGAAAGATTCTTGATAGAAATGTGAGATAGTCTGATATGTCTTGATTACAGAAAGATATCCAGAATGATATCTTTCTGTATTTTTAAGAGAGGGATATCAGTCTTCTGCCAGAGTCAGAACTAAACACAACTGTGCAATCAGATTTGTTTTATTCTGTGGTGCATGTGAAACAAACAAGCTCATTGGTCACCCATCATTGTGAATAAAATAACATTTCTTTAGCCTTAGATTAAGAGATTTTAGTGTTTCGCTAATCAATTCTGCAGAAATCTGGGTCATTTTTGTGATTTTTTCCTCATAGACAGCCATTTGCAGCCAGTAACCAACAATTGTAAATTATCTAGATGATTTTTTTTTAGTCTACAAACACAACTCAAAAAGAAACTCACTTACACCTTTCTTTTTGTAATAATAATACTAAGCAGTGCAACATCATATTATATTTCCCACCGCTACTCCTAAACATCTATCTCTTATAGATTATTATGAATGAAGTCCTGAAAAGATTCACAAAGCCATCAAAGCAATCGCATGAACCAAAGCTGAACGTCAAATGATGAGCCCACTGAATTGAAAACATCACAGGTCATGTCAGAGAGATCAAATTAGTATTGAATGTGTTTAGCTCTATAACAAGCCATTTCACCTTCTAATTGCACTTTGGCCTTTGTCTAATGCGTTTTAAATGGGGGGGGGATTAACGAGGCCCACACAAAACTACAATTAGAGCTCTGATGGATAATAATGGAAAAGTTTTTATAACAAGTTTGGAGGAAAAACAGTAACACATTAGCCAAGATAATATAAAAATGTAAACAAAGAAGCTGTGGAATTGGGTGACTACTTCTGCATAAATGAAAAACAAAGGACAGCGTTTACTATATACCTTGTAGTTTAGTTTGGAGTTTATAAATGGACATAGATAACCTGCTAGCTGCTGTGTTCCAAATAAGAATTGAGCATGGGCACGGTTCTGGCTTGACCGACACTGGCACTAGTTCACTTTCTATAGAAAAACTGTCGCCCCTCTCTCCGTAACTGCTGCTGTCAGGCTTGTCATTTTGGTCTTAAACTGTTCGTATTAACCCGCTCTACATGCTGGTATTTATTTCACTATTGTGTATATAAATCAAGATATGAACATTAATAACAGACAAATCAAGTGCCTTCATTCACCAAGGTCGCTTCCAACAGTGTAATTAACAGTTAGATTGACAGCGTTACTAAGCGCCTGCTCCCTGCTAAACCAGCAGTGCAGGCGGGAAGGGACGTTACCTTCAACAGCCTTGATCCAGATTGGCTCTTTGTTTGCTATGATACTCGTGGTCAGGATTTCAACCATGGAACTCGGCTCTAAATTCACCCCTATAACTGCTGGTCTCGATGAGCTTCATTTAACTGGAGGTGAATGCTGTGAGTAATGTCATTCTGCCTTAGTCCGCTTCTTTATACAGTGTAATGCTAATTTGAGCATATTAAAATCTCAATTTGTTTACTATTACACTATTACACAAAACTTTATACTTTACTGTCTACATGATCTTGAGCTAAGCTTGGTCTGGACAACCTTAGCTAGATTTGACCTATGTTGCACTATGTTTTGGGTTGATGGGGGAAACTGGAGTGTCCAGAGGAAACCCAGACATGTAGAGAAATGTGCAAACTCCACACAGAAAGGCCCAGTGACACAGAAGTCAAACCCAAAACCTTTTTGCTCTGAGGCATGAAAGATAACTGCTCCACATATCCATCTATTCAATTACAGGTGTTTTTAGTCATAGTGTGTAATATTGTAGGAAAAGCAGTAATATCACCATGGAGACAAACAGGTGGTGCTCCGACAACCAGAAAAATCACCTTTAAATGATTAACATGTATAATGGCTTGGGCTTGCCTGACAATAATAATGTGTTTGACTTGACAGATTTAGACTTAACTTTACTTGGACTTGGAATCAGATCTCACTGTATAGACTATACAGCTGCTGCCACAATCTCCCAGATCGTCTTGGCTTGTTTGAAAAAGCAGCAGTGCGGTTTAATTGAGTCAGATCTGTGTAAAGTAGATCATGGCTCATCAGGGCTCAGATACGAGTCTTGGTGCCGACAAGCTTTGACGTCATCTATTTACTGGCAACAATCACTGCGTAAGATTGAGATAAATCTGGGGCCATAGCCTCGTAATGTGGATTCAGTTTGTCTCTGTCATAACGTAGCGCAGTATAACATACTTGTCTCCCATTCCAAACAACTATTGTATTGATGTAAAAAAGTAATTTTTTACGTACATTTTCTCCACCCTCTGTAAGCAACACTGCATAATCTACCTCCATAATTCCTCCACTCCTCTACTGCTCCCACTCTAACCTCAGCATCTTACAAAGACAGGGGTAATAATAATGACTTTGCATTTACTTGAGTATGTTTTTAAGGAAATTGCTCCGGGAATACTTTATTTTACACTTTACTTGTGCTTTTGGTATTTATACTTTGAATTAACAGAAACATTACTTAAAAGTAAAAAGTTTTGGTTACTCTTCCCGCTGTGATTGAGTCAATATGTGTCAAAAGCTTTATGTTGACAATGTAAATAAATATAAATTATAACTTTAAATCATTTCTACAAGCACCTTGTTTGTCTCCATGTTTATGTTATTGCTTTATCTGGTATGGCATTAAACTTATCTATCTTGAATGTATTCATTTACAAGCAATTACAGCTAAAAAAAAAAAAAAAAAAAAAGACTTTGCGAAACATGCATTCTTACTGTATGCTGGGTCACCTCTCCGCAGATCTGACCTGTAATTTGGCCTGGTGGTGTCGTTTTCTGCTTTTTAATTAAATTCAAGTTTATTCACATAGATTACGTACATTTAAAACAATGGTTTTAATGTGATACTATAGAATATCCCAGGCAGAGCAAAAAGAGCTCCATGGAGAAAAGTAAGTGGCTTTACCACAAAAGTGATATACAGTAATGCACTTTTAACTGGAGTCTACCAGGAAACCACGTGGATGTACATCAGTGTTTGCATGTCAGCGTCTAGCTCTTTAGACAAAAAAACAAGGCTAATGAGTTTGTAGCTAATGACTAGGAGTGTTATCACCGCTGGTAAAAGCTTTAGCAAATCATTCTCTCAGCCATCTGGAGCTCAAAGCTTTGATGTAATTAATACTATGGGTGAGAGGAAGAGCCCATCTCACCATAATGTGCAGCGTGTTGTCACACACTTTGGATACTTTCAGACTTACATTTCAATTATAGATAATGATTATAGATTTAAAAATACAAGGTTTGTTTGTTTTATACGTGTATTTCAATGCAGAAAAGTTTTTAATAACAACAGTCAAATTAGTGATATGTGTCTAGTTTTCAAAATAAATAATAAAACAAAATGCCAAAAATAAAACTTAACATGTCAGAAAGGGTCATTCAGCCACTGAAACTAATATAAAAAAGACACCTCTGCTACCTGCTTTATGTCTGTTGTTGTGTCTTTTGGCAGAACACCACAATATAATCGTTGCTGGGGTCGATGGCTTATTGTAACTGAAACTGAATAAAAAACAACACCAAATAAAAACATTCACGTGTAGTTCATAATTCTCTGATTGCAAATTTGATCATACGTCCATCCATTTTAAGATAAGATAAGATATGCCTTTATTAGTCCCACAGTGGGGAAATTTTCTTCTGCTTATCATCATTCTACCGGATCATGGGCCAGTGGGATGCCAGCCCGAGAGACATAGTCCCTTCAGCGTGTCCAGGACCTTCTCCCAGTGGGACATACAAACATTTTTAATTATTTAAAGGTGTTTCCGGGTAAAGCTATAACATTACCTTGGAGACATGCTGAGCTCCACCAGAAAGAGTGATATCTTTCTGGTGACATCATAGTGATATCAAACATCTATAAAACACTTCATTTTTCTACTTGATGTCATTTACATTATATAGCTCGAATCCAAAAGAGCAGAACATCCAGACTTTGACCCATTTCTGGTCCTGACACAGTTATTGCACAGCTCACACCAACAAAGATCCACCATTGTACCCCTAGTTATTTTTATTACAGTAATTATCTTGTCCCAGGTCAGATATCTGCACATGAGCAAAATCCAAGTTGGAATCCTGGTCTGAAGACATGAATTAATCAGTGAAGAGTTTAGTATTCTGTCTGCCAGCGCTGACTCTAATTTGTTAAACAAGCTAATGGCATCCTACTTAATCCGTCTCAAGTCTGTGTGTAAGAGATGTGGGGAAATCAATAATGACGCATTTGTTCTTTTGGGAATACGCAAAATTAGAGTATCAAGCATACAATCTATAAGAATACATATAATCTTGCAGTATCTGTGTAATCCCACAGTTGTCTACGTATGACCCAAGCACAAAAGTCATATCCCCTGTGTTCAGAAGAGCGTGATTGACAGGTGGATTAGCCAATCAGGGACACGCATAGACCTATGGCTGCTTACGAGAAAAAAAATGGCACACAAGACTGAAAAAGATTATCACAGTATCAGTATCAGTACACAGTATCAATGAAAGAAGCACTAAACTCTAAATCTGAGATGAGAGAGGTCTGATTTTGGGTTAGGAGGAGGAGGTGACCAGAGATCTTCTGTATACATGGGTTTCAGTATGATGAAAATGAAGACCGTTACCATGGCGCTTAATATATAAACAGGAACCTATGAATAGAATACGCAGAATGATTATTTCTGGATCCCAGGAAAATAAAGTGATATTTCTGCTTTTATGAGGGTAATTTTACAGTCTATTTTCTTTCTAAGAGATGTACAAGTATGTTTTAGCACCTCTCTGGTAGATTACAAAAATATGCTTTCATTATAGTTACAGGGAGAATAACAAAAAGTATTGACCTTATTCCACCCAGCCCACTTTTGCTTGCAGCTTTGTTGTCCATATAGTCCATATAAAACTTATCTGTTGTCAAGATCGGCAGCCTCATGCGAAATAATACAACCCAAATGACTATAGCGGCGCCCACGGCAACTTCCGAAATAAGTTGAATAGACATATAATAAAGCGTCTGCATGGTTTTTTGATGAAATGTAATCTCAAAATAAAAGAGGAGTTTTGGAGAGGAGTTTTGGAGATGAGCCATCTGAGCGTGCAATGCAGTCTTTTTCACTTTTTAATATAAGAGTCTTACCTGAAGGCAGAGAAGATCACAATGGCTGTGATGAGTGAGATGAGGGAGGTGGCGTAGCCCACAGTGTAAACCTGCCTGAACGTGGACAGGTAGCTTGTCTAAAAATATATGTGAAAACAGAAGAGCACAGCATGAGAAAACTCCACACATGTCAAAGGAACACACTGTGATCGGAAGGCGTCTCGTTGAGCCACAGAAAAAGAAAAAAAAAATTCTCAAAAAGACTACAAACATTTCTTACATAATGACTATGAACAATGAAGAAATTACTATTTTATCAACCAAGGTCAGTTGAACACTTTACTAATGCATTTTATATTAAGTTAACATTGTATTTCCTAAAGTTGAATTATGTAACTTTTCTGATAGAGGGTCTGCTACTTTCATCAACAAAACAATATTTAGTTTTGTTTTTATTGCTAAAAAAATACATGCATTATTACTGTGAGCAAGGTTGTCTCTCCACAGAACTGACTTGTAACTTGGCTTAATGGGGCCAGCTTGTCTCCAAGGAGATAAATTTAAAGGGCCTCTATTACACTATTTTTAAAAAATCTATGTTATAATGCTGTCCTGCGTATTTAAATTGGGTTCTTCTTTCAAACAGAAAACACTCTGTTCCACCTTGTGATGTCATGTGATAATACAGGAAGTGCTACATTGTGTTTTTAAACTCCACTCACCTTCACTAGAATCATTTAGATAATTTAAACTCTGAATTTGCCTGGATCTCTACTGACCTAAAGGTAAAAGGAGCTGTTAACTTGAAAAGTACCACTTCATGACATCACAAGGTGGAACAGAGCATTTTGAGCTTTGGAGATGTAGACAGACTAATGCAGGATAACTCAAACAGGTGTGAATGAAGCAAAACACAACTCCAGGTACATTTTTGATGAGTTAATAACATTATAACATGGCTAAAATCTCACAAGAGCCAATTTTGTTTAATATAGGACTTTTAATAACATACTGTGGAAAATTTCAGGCAAAGCAATATAATCTCGATGGATACAAGCAGGTGGCGGAGACTACCAGAAAAATTACCCTTAAGTACGTTTTATGATTATAATCTAATTGCATTAATTTGCTTGGGTCAAGGTTAACTGGTGCTTTGTTTGCTTATGTTATGTGCTTTGCAAATCTCTCTAAAACTGAGTTGAAGTTAAAACAATCTTCAGGACACATTTCTGCTATAAAAATAGCATTGCGTTCTTATCTGTAGTGACTTGTAGCAGAAAGAGTTTATTTGGCTTGGTCTAAATCCATGTACAGGACGTAAACAACCTTTTGAGCAAATGTCACTTACGCACTCACTCACTGCACACACATTAAACTTTGCCATTTCACAGCATTCTGCTTTTGTGGAGCTGTCGGCCTTTTTGGCTCCTCATGTATTTTCATTCATTAAAAATGTATTGCAGCCTACTTCACTTCATATCTCTTGGCAGCTCATGTTGTTTACAGGCTGGAAGCATTCGTACAATGTAAACTAATTAAACTAATTAAACTTTTTTTTTTTTTTTTTTTTTGGAATTCACGCAAATCATATATATATATATATTTACCAGATCTGTTTATTGTTTTGGTATTGTTCTTGAAATACAGTTTGAACCCCTAGCTTCAATAGATTAACTTCTAAATCAAAGCATGTTTAATAAGCCATCGCATACAACTGTCTCTAGAGGGCGATCTCAGCCAAAATCTCATAAAACTACACAATCTAAAACTCTAGTAATATCATAGAGTGACAAATCTATGGCGACAACATCCAATCTTCCAATTAAAATCAATACTACAAGTCTTCATGTTTCTGTAGGCTGTCGTCTATGTACCAAACATAAACGTCAGATAAAGTTATAGCAGTAATATTGAGTAGTAAGTACCTCATACTCAGGCTCGGGGTCGTCGCTCAGCATACAGGCGTCTTCATACAGAGGGTACAGCTCCGACCAGCCCTCCGACGTGCAGTTCCTGTAAACCCAACCTGAAACGCAACAAGGTTCAAGTAGAGCTGCTGTCCATGAAATCAATACTTGTCAACTGAAGGCATCCCCTGTGCATCAATTAAACGCACTGTACTCAAAAAGCATTACCAGTACATTTGTCTTGCTCTAGTACAAACAAACAGTATAAGCAGAGGACAAAATAGGTCCCCTGAGTTTTGTATGTGTCTAATTGCTGTTGGTCTCATGAACACTTTATCATATCTGCACTAAACTGGACACTTTATAACACTGGTCACCGTAACAAGTCATGTTTGCACTGTTGTTCTGATGTTGTTGTGTATATCTACCTCTATGACTATTTTATTTTTAAGCATATCTTCTTTTTACTTTATACATGCCCTTATTTGTATTTATAATAGTTATATTTCTACGTTGCTGTTGTTGTTGTTGTTGTTGTTGTTGTTGTTGTTTACCACTGAAGAAAGGTTCTAGTTTGTGAAGTTGTGTTCACTGACAATGGCAATAAAAGTCTTCTGATTCTAAATTATAAAGGATTTTCTTGTCCCATAAACAGGTAGTGGAAGTTAGCATGCTAGTTGTTGTTAGTTTTAAAGTCACTGCAAAACTCTGGACTGGAAAGTTGTGGAAAAAAAGGAAAAAAAAACTCATCACAGTGAATAAACATGATGCTCAGAATGCATAAGGCAAGTAAGGAATAGCTTTGGACCACTGTAAACTGTTTTAATATGAGCTAGTTCAGTTTTTTTCCCCACGTTTTGTCTTTAATGGCTCTAAAAATTATTATGATATTGCGCAAAAACTGTAAAGTAAAGTACCAGTAAACGGCATCGTCATATGTGAAAAAGCAGATTAAACTTGGGTCGCTCCGAAAGTCCAGCTAACCCACCTTTTGCATTCTCCGCTCTGCTGTCATTTTAATTCCAAAAAATAATTTAAAAAATGACGGACGCAGTCAACAACAACCAACGGATCTGTTAAACTATTGAAGCACTGAAGAATTACTGCTACTTATCACAATAGGTTTATATAGTTTGGACAGATAAGACTTTTAACTTTTAGCCCCTATCCCTTTGTTAACATATGTCTACGGTTATGCCAAAACCAAAATAATTCAACAAATAATAAAAACAATATTTAAAACTAAGAATAAAAAGGATTAGCCGTGCTGTGTGGGTACATCCACACACAGATTTTCAAAGGATTATCAACAACAGGTGCTCAGTGGGAGAAAACACTGCTTATTTACAAGAGAAAACAGCTCTGTCTGTTTGGGTAAAAATGTGTAGCAAAATGTACATGGTAAATCTTTCCCAAAACCAGTGGTGGAAGAAGTACTCCATTTTGTTACTTAAAGGGCCCATATTACACCATTTTCTGATCTGTTATAATATGGTTTACTCATCAAAAACAGACCTGGAGTTGTGTTTTTTTTTCATTCACACACCAACCCTGCATAATTAGGCTGAGTTCTTCTCTCAAACTGTAAACACTCTGTCCCACCTTGTGATGTCATGTGGTGAATCAGGAAGTGCTCCAAAGTGGTTTAAACTCCGTACACCTTCATTAGAATCATCTGGATAAAGTGCCAATCTCTACTGACCAAAAGGCTCGACATCACAAGGTGGAACAGAGCATTTTGAACTTTGGAGATGTAGACAGACTAATAATAAAGGATTACTCAAACATGTGTGAATGAAACAAAACACAACTCCAGGTATGTTTTTGATGACGTAACAACATTATAACACGGCTTAAAGCTCACAAGAGGCAATTTTGTAAGTAAAGTGCAGATACCAGGGCAATACTCAAGTAAAAGTAAAAGTATCACATGAAAACATCTATATAAGTAAACGTTTAAAGTAGCCATTTACTGTACTGTACTTTACGATTACAAGATGTCTGTGTAAACCCTCAGTTGTGCAGGTCTGATTGTAAAAGCTAAAAGTAAAATCTGTCAACTGGACAAAAAGTTGCAGGAGTGATCCAAGCCGCTTCTTCAGTTCAAGAACAGAGTAAAGAGTACAAAGTAAAAGTATTTCGTGCAGATGAGATCTCATAAAGCTTCAAACGAAGTGATTTTGATCAAATTTGAGCTGATTTTTTTTTCAGTAGAGACAACTGAATTTTTTCTTGCTGTTTTAATTTGTATATTTTTGTTTGCTCAAATTACAAACGTGTTCAAAATAAGCCCCTCGGACTTTCCAGCAGGTTTCACACAGTAATTAAAAAACTTTTACTTCTCAGTCCTATTCAAAAATGTGGTGAAGTGGAAAGTACAGATACCGTCTCTCAAATGTAGTGAAGGAAAAGTCAAAAATATCCACTTAAAATTTACTTCAGTACAGTATAGTACTTTAATGCTTTTACTTTGTTACATTCCACCACTGCCAAAAACAAAGATCTGACAAAAAATTCAAAACTCTACACATTTTTACTCAAATACACACAGCTGTTTTCTCTTGTAAATATTTTAAACTTTTTCTTATCTGCATAATCCTTTTGCATGCGCCTAAAAGAGTACACTTAAACCAGGGCTTTTCCACAAATGTATTTATGTTCAAAATGTAATCTTTCAAATCCCACGCCATGACACACTAGCGAATGATGTATTACCAACTGCAAAACATCCATGATCCACCGAGCTTATGGCTGCAAACCTTATTACTGCATCTTCACCAGTTCAATGCTTTGTCACACTTGTCAGATTTCAATAAACACTGCATTTGTTTTAGCTGTGGTGGGCCCATGTTTAGTCCCTGCTTTGCTTCTTCACCAAGAGCCCATCCATTTTAACCAGTTCTACCAATGTCATCATCTGCTCATGCATCCTGCCCACACTGAAGGAGACATATCATATTAAAAAAACAACTTTAACAAGCTCTTATCCTTGTATAATGGTGTCCCCTCCCTTGAGTAATCTGGTATTGCTAAACTGCACACAAAATTTTGCTTTTCACCTACCCCCTGTCTCCGCCTCCTGCTCTGTACTTACTCATCACGTGGTCATTTTTCTCAATCAGTGTATTCTTAAACGCCCTGCACCCAATTTTTGCAGTCAAAATAAGTCCACTGTGCACCATCCGCTTACATCTAATAAAGCGTTGTCTTTGTCTGATATTCAGGAAGTGGGCGTTAGCATGCTAGTTGTTGTTAGCTTTACCGTGCCTGCAAAACTCCCCCTCTGGTCTCTCAAAACTGTGAAAAGCGCTTATAAACTCATAGCAGTGAATGATTAGGATGCCCGTAATACATAAGGAATAACTCTGAGCCACTGCAAACCATTTAGAATGAGCTATTTCTGCATTTCATGTTCTTAAGACAAAGAATATTGTGGTTTAAAATGAACAAAATGTAAAATAATGATCTACTTATGTTATAGCTTTATACAAAATAGCAAAGAATAACATAATATGTCTTCTTTAAAGGTCCTAGGATTGTTAGAACGTCATCAAATACATACCAGAGTTGTGTTTTGTTTCATTCACACATGTTTGAGTAACCCTTTATTATTAGTCTCTCTACATCTCCAAAGCTTAAAATGCTCTGTTTCACCTTGTGATGTCATGAAGTGGTAGTTTTCAAGTTAAGAGCCCTACCTTTTACCATTTGTCCAGTAGAAATTGGCAACTCCAGGGCTGAAATTATCCAAATGATTCTAATGAAGGTGTGTGGAGTTTAAAAACACAGTGGAGCACTTCCTGTATTACCACATGACATCACAAGGTGGAACAGAGTGTTTTCTGTTTGAGAGAAGAACTCAGCCTAAATATCCAGGGTTTGTGTGTTAAACATGTGAATTAAATGAAACACAACTCTAGGTATGTTTTTGATAAGGAAACAACATTATGACATAGATCAGAAAATAGTGTAATATGAGCCCTTTAAACTCTTGTCCTGCGATTTCTGTTCACATGTTTCCGCTCAAACCCTTTGACTGCAGTGGGCGGGTACAGTTAGCACGGTTACCCATCGGCGCTGTTGTTCGGCACTCTGTTTGACTAAAAACACTGGTGCGTATGTTTAATCTGAGCAAATAGGAGCCTGCTGATAATTGCGGGTTTTTTTTTCAATGCCACGTATTCTTTTTTTTTTATCATCGATGAGAAACGATTTCCATCTCAGCGCAACCAGGAGAAAACCCTCAGATCCTTCGCTAATGACCAGGCCCACATAAAACAAGCGGTTGCTAACTAGACCTTGCTAACGGCCTATTTAAAAGGCAGCCTCATTTTCTGGTGGTGGAGGGTACACCGCGTGCTCGTCTCCATGGAGATGCTGTTGATTTAGTTTCCCACAGTATGGCATTAAATGTATCTATCTCAGTGGAGAAGCAGGTGCGCTAAGTCAAGTTACACACCAGATCTGTGGCAATGCAAGCCCACTCTTACTCTCTCAAAGTATGAAAAAACACATGTAATGAGATAAATGCAAGATGGTTTAATGCTATACGGTGAAACATTCCAGACAAGGCAATAACATCTACACGGAGCTTAGGTGTAGTGGATCCTACATTAGAAAAGTTACATTTTAAACAGCATAAAGCATGGATTAATTGCTGTAAAAACTATACCCGGCATATTAACTGGTTTAATGTATGCCTTATGAAACCAGGAGTAATTGCAGCTTCATTGTACATTTTACCACTGAAATAATATAAATTGGCTCATTAATTCAATGCCACATCTAAAGGCCCTGCATCATCCGTTGAGCTGTTCCATGGCCTCGTTCACTACGCCCATAAATAGCCTCTTTGGTTTTCTAAGCTCTGACCTCAGCATATAATACATTCAGATATAATGAACTTATTTTGTGCTTTTATATATATTTTTGACGATGTGTTCAAGCCCAGTGGCACAATATTTGTATTTATTTATTCATGGGATTTTAGACAGTGTTATAGTTTTCAGGCATAATCAGATAATTGAAGTATCAAGAGCCGCTACCATTTGAATACTAAAAGTTTTTGTGTTGAAGAAGACATTATTTCTGTGTACTTACTGCTTAGCTAAGGAATAAGTAAGTAAATCCTCATTTTACATTTTGTTCATTATAAACCACAATATTGATCTGAAAAGCATATACGGCAGCTGACTTCCAAAACTACACAACCAAAATGATAAAATTAGGTTCAAGATTAAGTTTACGCTTTGAATTTGAACATTTGAAAAGTGTAATCAATTGAAGCATCATAAGCAATGTTCCGTCTAATTTTTCACGAGTCTGGGCAAACACACAAACTCCCTGAGCGGTCCCATGGACCACTGTGAGCAACATCGGACGTGCGCACTGTGGTCATGCTGCATCGCATCCATCCAAGTTAAATGGTTTAGAATCAAATTACCGCATTTACATTTGTGTTATAAGACTTTTAATTAAGTGCTTTAGCCATGTATACAATGAAAATGACAAAAATCTTGCTCATGACCTGTGTAGTATGTTAATGCTATTGGAAGTATAAATATTAAATTTTAACTATGGCAAAACATGAGCTTCCAACCAAACCAAGCCAACTGTAAACTCCAATGTTGAAAACACACGTAACATTTTTATGATAAAGCTCTGATTTGTATTATGAGTATAAGCCATTGTGTGAAGCTTTTGCTGTGACTGAGTGAGATTGTCCTGCTGTGGTCTGGGAGACAGTCCATTAACTCTTTTTCAGTATATGACACAATCATTTGATTTTTACAACTCATGAACTAGTGACAGTCAATGACCAATCCACACTGAGAGGAATCTGTATCTGCACACCCAGCTGCTCTATTACTGTACATTTACATATCATATCAAAACACAATATATAATGTGTATTTGTATATAAAATATATTCAAAACAGGTTGTATGGGTCAAAATAAATATATATTTACAAACCACACACTGCAAAAAGTGAATAAACACACACACTTCAAAATGTAAACAAACACACACTGGAAACTAAGAACACACTGGACATGATTGTACAGTGTGGCAGTTATTCTGCTACAGTGGCTCAGTGGTTAGAGGTTGGAGCATCGAGTCCCGCTCGGACCAACTTCCGTCATTGTGTCCTTAGGCAAGACACTTTGGCATTAGCTAACGCTAATGATTACGCATGGTATATTTGACCCACAATTAAGTCAATAGCAGAATAAACCACACTTACCGATCAGGAACAACATCCAGTCCATCAGCACATAAGGTCCTCTGCTCCTGACTCCACCATGAGATCTTCACTCGGTTCCATGAACCGCTCCGGGTCCGAGATGCCTCTAGTTTAACTTGTACAAACATCCACAGTGTCCTTGGTCGCGTACTTCCTTTGTTTTTTCCGTTTCGTCATGTTTAAAACGCACAACTGCTACAAAACAGTGCGCCAGAGCGCGGGCCGTCGGAACGTTAAGGGGATAAACAGCACTTAGCATCATTAGCATCATTAGCATCATTAGCATCATTAGCGAGTTTTCACTCCACATCGGCTACATCGGCTAAAACTCTGGTAGCGGCGCATGAGGAGCCTGTCAATGACGTGGATAAGCTGCGCAAATACGTATGTGAATCACATAATTGGCTGGAGCAGCTCGTCGCCGGTCACACTCACTGAATCACATTGAATTGTTGTGTGTTTATTTTTATTTTCAATTCCGGTCCGAATTTTTTGGGCGCGGAGACCGTGTCAGCAGTGCGCAATTGCGCACGCGCGCAGTTTAGAGGGAACAGTGATCATAAGTATAGTCCCTGTTTATAGACTGTCCTTGTTGTCAGATTTTAATTTTAGTCCTGGTCCATTCTTTACTGCAGCAGGCCTGGAAAAACTTACGGCTGTGATGCGTTTTCACATCACTTCTTGTGCCAGAGTCATCTCCCTGAGCTTATAGGGCTGCCAACCAACAAAATAATGAATAATGTATGGTGCCCTGCTTCATCAGAATGACTCCATCTTTCATGGCAGATTAGCCAGGAAAGATAACCCTACTTAGCAAAGCGCTAAAGCTGGCTGGCATCACTGTTATTTCCGCATATGTTTGATTGTCTCTCTGATTAGATAGTTCACAAGGAAATGGTCCAATGCATTCCTTGTTTTCCTGTGGATAAATATAGCAACGTACGAGTGTTCTGAAAGACAAGGCAACAGGTCTAAATGACTAATTAGTACAATGTCATTTAAAAGTTATGATTTGGGTAGTAGAAAGTTCTCGGCAAACAAAAATTCTAAGGTTTGTGTATTGGTTTTGTAGTTAGTGTTTTAGTTGTTTAATCTCCAGGGTGTTTAAAATGAATTAATACTAATAAAACTAATAATATGGTCACATGGTCCAATTTTTATATAGCGCTTTTCACCTTCAAGGCTCTCAAAGCACTTTAAATCAAAGAACCACTTACCTATTCATACACCAGTATACGCAGACACTACTAACACGGCTATATGAGGGCAAATTGGTAACCATGAAATGAAAAAGTCATCTTACCAGAAGATCTGGGCTTCTGTGTTACTGTATTTTGGTCACCACACTACATAAGGAGGAGTGGGAAATTAAATTATACTATTATTATTATTAAATTAAATTCTATATGTGCACAAATGCCGGCAGGAGTGCAGACCTATAGGAATGGCTATTATCACAAAATGGCCAAAATACTCTAAAGCATGATTGGATGTAATGTAATTCACATCCTTAACCTCATTTTCAATCCTTACTGACTCTTACCGTTTTGAATACAAATGAGTTGTTTGACACTAAAATGACAAACCTTGGTTGCTGGTGAAACGCTGGAAGATTGAGACAGAGCAGGAGATGTTGGCCACTTGTCCGATTTCAGCTCTCAGCCAGCAGTTTATCCCATCCCAGTATGTAGTGCATCCTACACAAACACACAAAATGACAGTATAAATGCATGCTATGTACGCTGCATTTACTGGAGCACAATTAAAGCCCCAATGTGGAACACTTATAAACATTTTGCAGCGTAAATTACAAGTGCTCTCCAATCAGGGCTGGAGAAAGAACATATTTCAGTTTCCTGATAGTCCTGGTTTAGTCCTAAATTCAGACCTGTTTTCAATCATGATGACCTGGTTTAGTTCTTGTAAAGATCTAATACATGAATTCAAGAAAGGATTTAAAAACAGTTTGCAGGTTTTGCATGTTAGACCCCATGGACAATGTTGTTTTCATTGTTTGAAGAGGAAATCATGTCCAAATAATTGCAGCTTTTGCAGTTTGCAAATTGTGACATTAAAATGATTGATTTGAATGCAATTATTCTGAAATTTAATACTGTATTAAATTAATTTCCAGTACTATAACTTGAAGTAATACCAGTATCACTTTACATGAACTTGTAAGACAGTGCTGCCCTAGATTTACCATTTACCATCATAGATGCTCACATTTAGAAAAAATAAATAAATAATGGACTTCTAACCACTACTTTGAAAACTGTGGGCGGCATGTGTTTTCAAAGTCACTCTGCTGTTCCTTGCGTAATTAGAATTTTCTTATTAGTAAATCCCACATAAAAAAGCCAAGGTCTGCCTAAGAATGAGTGCTGGTCTGCCTGGTTAAACCTTCTGCCCTTGGAGAGTAACTGAATACCCTTGTGCACATCAATCTTTCCCCCAAAGAATAACTCGGTTCCTAAACCTGTCCCAAAGCCCTAAACTTAACCAAATTATGAAACATTTGCACGTGTTAGCATAGCACCAATGCCAAAAAAACAACAAAAACATGACTGATAAAATCCTCAACTAAAATAGTCCTGACCAAGCCTTGCTCAAGATCTGAAATGGGTCCCTGGGTGCCCACTTTGCACTGAGGGTTGGGTTAAATACAGAAGACATATTTTCCAGTGGGGAAAGTGATAGTATGTAACCTTCTGGAGGTAGAAAGTTTCCACGGAAAGTTAAAACCATATTTTGAAACATTTTCGATGGAGATAGAAGGCAAGGCGAGGTAAGTTTATTTGTATAGCTCAATTCATACACAAGGTAATTCAGAGTGCTTTACAGAATAAGAAAGACATTAAAATCACAATCCAACAAATCAATACATAAATAATAACAAGAAGAAGAAGAATAGGTTGTATGCCACACTGTGGAATATTATACCCAAAGGAACCACATTTCCATGGAAACAAGCTGGACGAGGCCCTTGTCTAGGCCAAACAAGAGTCAGGTTTGTGGAGATGCAAGATCACCTACAGTAAAGACTCATGTTTCTATGTTTTTCAGTGCAATTAACACATTAAAAAAAAACATACTTTTCCGTATTTTGGCAAAAAAGTTACATACCATAGCTTTAACCTTATCGTTAAAAAACTGTGCACCTTGTTCCACAATCAACAACAAAAGACATGGAAGTGTATGTTGCTATATCACTATACTCATAGACTGTGTATGTAAATGCATATAGCTAACCCGCTAGCCACCGTGTTCCAAACAGGAAGTGGACATGGGTGCGCTTCCGGCTCCATCGTCTCTGACTCTAATTTACTTTCTATTGAAAAACCTTTGGCCGTCTCTCTGTAACTGCTACTGTCAGGCTTGTCACTCTGGTTTTAAAATGTTTGTATTAAACCCTTTATATACGATCCTGTGTTTTTTATTTTGCTGTTTTGTCTGTAAATCAAGATATAAGCATTAAGAACAGACAAATCAGGCGCCTTCTTTCCCCCAGGTGGCTCCTGCTAGCAACAGGTTTGATTGGGGGCAGGTGCTTAGTAACAGACCTTCAACAGTCTTGCTCCGGATTGGCTCTTTGGTTGCTATGACACTTGTGGTTGGTATTACAAATATGGAACTAGACTATAGTAGTACTGAACTGGATCATTTTGTGCGTGAGCAAAAATAAAACAAGCGTAAAACTCAACAATTCCATTGACAGATTTTACCATGCCTGAACAAATTTTGAGTCACTGTAACATAAGTGACAGTAACAGCTGAACAAATAAATGTTTTCAGAAGAATACTGTCAGACCATGGCCTTTCAGCTCCTGATTTCTGTCTTCTTCAGTGCATCATAATTCATTGTTTGCATAATTTCTCCCATTTAACCTTTTGTTCTTGTCATAATTTACCCACAATCACAGAGGTGGCAGCTTTTGCATCTATTAAGCAGCTTGGAACAGTCTTCAAGAAGATACTGTCATTACAAGCAAGCAAAACGCCAAGCTGACAGTGAAAAGTAATTGGATAAGAAAACATAAAATATAATAATCGTATCTGATGAGAAATAACTTGCTATTATTAAAGGCACACAATGTAATTTTTCTGTTGGAGGGCACATCACCATCACATCCTCTCCATGGATAAGTTAATGCAATGCCAATAGTGTTTCACAGTGTGGCATTATTTACTAGAGCCGCTTGATTACGGATAAAATAAGAAGAAGAATGTATATCATATTTTAAAATAGACATAGACATATTATGCAAAATCAACTTTTAAACATGTTATAGTTGTTTGCTTCTCATTTACCCTTTCGAAATTGTTTTTGGAGTGATTTGTGCACGTTTGAGCTATTTTTAATTCCTTATTTTCCATTATGCAGATCAATCCTCGTTTCCACCGGCATACGCTCACTGCTCTGTACTTACTTCGTTAAATTTTATTTTCTTAATCGATGATACGCGTAGGATTCGGGATTTTGCTGTGTAATCTGCAGCTATCCATAGGCTTTTTGTTGTGATGATGTTTACAGCGACTTCAGCTCCCATCGGGCAGTCTGTTGAGATCAATCCACGAGCACTTTTCCGCTAAAGTAAGCATGTGCACATTAAAACATTTAGGAGTAAAGGTTCATAAGCATGATTACACAATATCTGTAATCGATTAGAGAAGTAAGAAGCGCATACGTCTCAAATCTATTCGCAGTGTCTTTAAATACTTGTGATGCATAAACGTGCTTTGATATTTGATATGCAGAACCACTCAGACTAAGGCCGAGTCAGCCATCACTGAAACCAGAGTTTAACAACACCAACAGGGATTAGGTGGAGTGCGCTAAGATCCAGAATAAAAGCAAGAACAAACTTTAAATGCTCCAAGGGGTTGTTATTGTGCACAAGTTTAAATGTCAGGGATACTATCTCTTTTTTATTTGTATTTTCAAAGGGTCCATATTACATGTTCTGATCTGTGTTATAATGTTGTTTCCTCCTCAAAAAACATATCTGGAGTTGCGTTTTGTTTCATTCGCACATGTTTAACACACAAACCTGCATATTTAGGCTGAGTTCTTCTCTCAAACAGAAATCACTCTGTTCAACATTGTGATGTCACATGGTAATACAGGAAGTGCTCCACTGTGTTGTTAAAATTTCAAACCTTAACTGTGGTGATATTATTTATTACACTATATCAGCTGAATGAGAATGACCCATATTTTTGTGAAGATGTTTCAAATTACCAGCACTTTGTTTAGTTGATAGGTGCTTATCTTTTGGAGTGGAGTTGGCATAACCTTGTGTTACCATGGGAACACTTTACTTGCATCCTCATGTTTTCTGAAATGGCGAATATGAATTTTTCTCAATGATCTGCCCAAGCTACTGCCCTCTAGGCTAGTCACCCATTATCACAAATGATAATCAGAGGAGAGAACCTTAATTTCAAAAAAACCTTTATTTCTTTTAACATGCAAAGTGTTTGTATATCTAATTCCCTTCTTGGATGATATTGCAAAAAGTCTATATCATGGATTTTTTCTATTCTTCTACAGTTTGTTGAGTTTGATGTTACAGTGCCCACTTTCTCTGCCCACTTTCTCACACTGCCATATTATGTCCGAATCCAACTGTACAACTCATAAGGAAGAGTCCTGTGTGTTGCAATGACTCTTCGGTTATTCCAGGGAAACAGAGCAGTGCCTCTGGTTAGCATTACACCACCAGGGAAGGTTGATGATATCAGCTGCAAATTATGAGTTCTGATTCTGAACAAAAGGAGGAGGAGGTGCGTGAGACATAGATAGATGGATAGATAGATCGATTTAAGGCTCAACCATAGACTGTATAAAAAAGTGGACTAAGGGAAAGTGACGTCACCCACAGCGTTCAGTTCCAGTCAAATGAAACTCAACTTGATGCTAGCAATTATAGGAGTGAATTTAAAGCTGAGTTACATATTTGCAATTTAGAGTATCATAGCAACCAAAGAGCCAGTCCGGAGCGAATCTGTTCACTTCCTATTGGGAACGCGGCGGCTATTACTTTAGCAATGGCCATTTATATACAGTTGTCTCTCACAATATCACGGTTCACCTTTCACGGCCTCGCTATTTTGTGGATGTTTTTAGTGCAATTTTGCATGCTTTTTTACAGTGTATGAATGCACATTGTGTTCTGTGTCCTGATTGGTTAAGGGACTGCAGACCGTTGTCAATCAATTTCCTCCATGCTGTGTCTCCTGTACAGTACAGAATGTGTTCAGCCAAATTTACATAAACGTCCGATCGCAGTTTGACTCTGAAGGGCTGTATATTTGCAAGTTTTCACCCCGACAAAACCCAAAACGTCGATGAAATGTTCTGCAACGACAAAGGCACCCACGAAGGTTTGAACTTTGAGAGTGTTTAAACAAGAGAGAAATGAGAGAAAATGTTAATGCCTGTTTGAGAAAAGTGTATAAAGTGTGAGGGGTGAGGGGTTTTACAGCTTTAAAACATATATGATAACTGTAAAAAATAAAGCTGACTACTTCGCGGATTTCGCCTATTGTGGGTTATTTTTAGAACGTAAGCCCCGCGATAAACAAGGGACCACTGTATAAATCTATAGGCTCAACACATTCGTCATCAAAGTCATCCACAAAACATCACGGAAAAGTATTTTTTTAGTAGGCCAGCACCATTCTACGAGGTAAATCATTGTCTCTGATCATTCCAAACTGGCCGATTGTTACAAAGTCAGATCACAGTTTTATTTTAGAAGTCAACTACCTCAACTTTCTCTCCTTGGGTCAGCAAAATGCATTCCGTCCATGGCTCCCCCCTCCCCAGATCCTTCTGTTAACATCAGCTCCTTCTGCTTCATCTTTCATCAACGTAAATCTTACCTTAACATCTGACTCCGCTGCCCTGTCACTCTTTTCATTTAAGTCCAAAGAAATTCTCATTACCCCCACATCATCTGGTAACTTGTCTTGTCGTGTTACCATAATGAGTCGAGATTAAAGCTTTTGTCAAACTTCAAAATCTACCTGGACGGTCCATCTCATCATCGCCCTCTAGTGCTTCCCTGGAGTATATATGCAACGATCAGTTTGAAAATGAAAACCGACAGATGTGATTAATGCAGTCCTGTATGACACTTGGGACGTCCTTTGATAATAACCTATTGTGTGTAGACCCAAGTCTTCACTATGCACATGCTCTAAATGTCAATATGGTGAATAGGAACCATCATTTTTTGAAGAGAGTAAAGGGACTGGATAAATGTCATATGCTTTCTCCCAAAAATAAATCACTACTCTCCTTGGGCATTTGACAAAAGTTTAAAGAAAAAAATTGTTATTCCGTATAGTCCCCTAGAGTGGAGTTTGAGTGAAAGTGCCATTGTGTGCATGTAAAAAGGAGGGAAGAAGAGTAGATTTTGGGAGGGGGTTATCACTCGCTTACATGGGATTAGTCAGCGGAATGTAAAAGTGTCGGATAGAACAGACTAGGATTGTCAAAAGTAATGTAAATCAGATATTAATTGATACTAAAACAGTCACATTCACAGGACAGAAATGAACCTTTCCTGACTGATCTAGAGCTGAATAAGACCAAGGCTGCACAGATACAAGTCCACATCGTAATATAAAAAGGTACTACGACTTAATGTTGAAAATGCCATTCTATTGTCTAAATAAATAGTTGTTGTTGTTTTTTTTCATCATCATCGTGGTATTGGAATGAGTATTGAGTATCGAGTCAATTCCTAGAACAGACTGATGCATAAATGTGGTTTTATACAATTGAGAGTGCAAGTGCATGATGAGAATATAGTGTTTTATAAAGACAGTAAATAAATCCTGTGTATGTCAATGTATATTTCCAAAGTTTATTGTTTGTTTGTGTATTCAACAACACAACAACACATATGTATATTGATTATTAGAACATTTTGAAATCCTGTTATTTATTCCCCTTTTTGCAGAGAAATATTGAAAACTTAAAACTTACAATGTCTTAGCAATGGAAGGGTTGCATTTTATTTTACTGTAATTACATGTTGTCTCATTAAAGGTGCACTGTGTAACGTTTCTGGCTTGTAGCGTGGCCAAGCTTGTCCCCACGGAGATGTTAATGTTTAGCCTGGATTTTTTTACACATTGCACTGTACTTCTGTCTATCTATCTCATTCAATTACAGGGTTTTTGATTGTAAAACGAAACAGGAAAAACATGAAGAGTAGTTTGGCTTGGTGGTGTGACAAGCGATGCAAGTTACAGACTGAAGTATACAGCCTAGTTAGAAGGAGCCTGTGTTGTCGTCAGTAGGCTCCTTTTAGTAACTGTGTTGCTAAAAGGTGCCTATTCTGAGATCTGACTCGTAACGGGGCAACTGGGAAAGGGTCATAAGGGAAACATCTGGCACACGTACACAGGCAGAGGATATGTGTCTGCTGCTCCACAAGGATCTCCTCAAGATCCTCTCCCGTCTGTACAAAATGACCATCTACTGTCTATAACATGGACTAAGTGGGACTGACAACAATCTGTTTTTATAGTTTTTGTTTTTTCTTTGGCATATTTGTACTGTTGGCTGTTGGATGTATCATTGGCTGAGTGCATCAAATACTTTTTAAGACATCTTTATAGAAAATCCAATTGTTTTTTATAGCAACAACAATACCACTATAGTCATTTTTGAAATATAGAAATTGAGAGAGACTATACTACCATAGCCAAATTATTCTCAAATGGGATAACACGTTTTCTCCCTGTATCAGTCTGAAATAGAAATAATGAGGTCTAAGTTAGAGTTCTCCTGTGGCTCGTCAGTGATGGACTGAGCTGTGCTGAACTGCTCATTCACTGCAGTAAGTGAATGAGCTATAGACACTACATTTACTATTTCTTATTTTATTCTGCATATAATTGGTGTAAATGTTCTCATGTAAGTTTGTTTATACTCAGTTTTGTAAGGGGATTTTGTGATTTGCACGTATTGTAATCTAAGTGCGCTCTCCAGATTTGAACAAGAAATACTAAAACAATATTTGATCACTGATGTTGGGATTATGAGTTTAAAATAAGTTTGCAGGATTACTGGCTGATGTCATAAATTGCTACTATTGCGTTATATTTTTTCTGTAGTTAAGATGAAAGTCTTGAAATGGTAAATGGTCAGATTTTTACATATTGCTTTTCCACCTTCAAGGCACTCAAAGCACTTTATATTGAGGAACCACTCACTCATTCACGCACACATTCATACACCAGCGTACGCAGACAGGTCAGTTAAGCGTCTTTCCCGAGAACACAATGACAGTATTCATTTGTGGGAACTGGAATTGCACTGTTAACCTGTGGGTCAGTGGATTTGACCACTCAACTAATGATGTTTATGTCAAGAGCGCTCTACCAATCATAGAACAGTAAATATAATATCTCTGGTCTGTCGTCTGTACGTTGCCATACTGTCCTTATCTCCACCTTCTGAACTCCAATTCCCATTAGTTCCAGCTCTGAGTACCCAACACATCACCCACTCACACCTTTGTAATCTCCAAAAGCAATTCTTGATTCTAGTGCTGGGATGGAACACACGTGTCTATGAAGACTATCCATTGTGACCTGGTGAAATTACCAAGGTTGAGTCTGAGTTTGGTTTGTGCTTGTGGGTTCGGTGACAGCTGAAAGGATCTGACAGGACCGTGCAGACAGGAGGCACGTGCTTTACACTCTCAAATCCTCAAGTGATGTCTCTGGGAATAGATACTTGTCTGGAGCTGCATAGGCACACAAACAGCAAAAAAGTAATATGGTATTTAGTTAGTTAGTCTTTATTTGAAGGGACAATGTATAGAGACATTATGCTCATGAAACAGAGATGTACTGCACCAGATTATAGCTAAACAGCTAGTTTCCATCTGCAGTCCCTGAGGAACAAAGGTAAATTATACAATGCAATTCACAAATTTTAATAGGCTGCAACGGTGAAGAAATGATTGAATTACCAATAGCTGTTATGAGTGGTTATAATTATTCTTCATTATGGGGCTCATCCTTTTTTTCCATGAAGCACTTTGTAACATTTCTAGTGGAGGGATCACCACCTGTTTGTTCGTTTATTGTTTTGTCTGGAATGTCCCATAGTATGGCGTTAAACTTAGGTATTTCCACGGAGAAAATAGGGGATGACACCAGATTAGGGTTGTCAAAAGTATCAAAAAACAAATACTAATCGATACTAAAATTAGCATAAAAAATAGACACTTTTTTAAGCAGGTATTGTCAAAAACTCAGCTCAAATCTTCATGAAATACTTCTACTTTTTACTCTTTAAGTACATTTTAAACAGATACTTTTACTTAAGTAAGATTTTTTCATGTGATAATTTTACTTGAGTATTTTTTTGTCTGTATTTTTACTTAAATAACAAAATCAAGTACTTCTTCCGGCACTGAGTCTCATGCAGTTCCTTACAGTTCTCCAATCTCTACCTTCTTTGAGTTTTTTTGTCACTCTTGAAAATGCAGCATGGCAGAGAATCAGGTGTCTGGGATAGTGGCAGGAAGTTGGTTTCACAGGACAGAAATGAACCTTGAGTTGCATCAGAACAAGTATAAGACACATAGACTAGTATACTCCCATGGAACACTATGGAATCTACCTGGACGACTGAGGGATTACACAGATTTAAGGCCAGATAGTGATATATACATAGGAAAGTACTGTGATATAAGGTTGAAAATGACATTATTGCATTTTATTATTGCCGTGGTATCAGTTTCAGCCAAGTTTATTTTGTAGTATCAAAAGCTTTGTACCATTTTTGTACCATGACAACACTACCGTACATCAAACCAAGTTACAGGTCAGATCTGTGGACAAACAACAGAATATATACCTTTCAATGTTTTTTGTTTTTCGTTTTGCCATGAAACACCAGCAGTTGAATAAAGATAGATGCCATACTTTGTAACATTCCAAGCAAAGCAAATAACATCTTGATGAAGACAAGCTAATGGAGTACCCACAGAAATGTTACATAGTGCACCTTTAACCAAAGCGAAAACAGAATTATTTTTCATATTGGTTTCAGCAAATATATAGAGGACCCATCTCCAGATCATGATAGGTTTGGTGGGTGGGTTGAAGAATCCATAGGAAACATTTACTCCTTCTTTCTGTGGAGTGAGAGAGCCATTTATTCAGCGCCAAATAATGTAGTGAACACCAGACATTTCTTCTATTGATTAATGTACAGCAGTGAATAAGTCATGGTAATATAAAGAGTGTATTTCAAAGTTGTGTCCTGTCTTATCCAACAAAACAATAAAACGTTTAAAGAGGTAGTATTATACAAACACTTTTTCAGCTTTCTACCAAGTTATAATGTTGTTCCCTCATAAAAAAAAAAAACATGCCTAAAGAGGTTTTAAATGTCATCCATGCGTGTTTCAGTAATTTAGTAATCTTCTCCTGGGCCCTATTCAAAATTTTCTCACGGTTAGCTATAAAATTCTATCCAATGCTCCGCCCACAAACCTACGTCATCCCTGCTCCCACACAACGATTCTCCATAAATATACAAAAGCAGGATACAAAACTGTACACAACAATTTGAAAACCTGATGCAATGTGGAGTAGTTTCATTAGCTGGATTTACTCTAATTGTGCTGTGATAGCGCTCTGAAGGTGGAGTGGCTTAGCATGGAGAGCAATTGGAGAGGAGAATATGTTGTTTTTGGCAAGTACAGCATTTTCAAAACAATAAAAGGTAACGCGGTGATCTAAATATGTTATGTGTTAGCAGTTAATACCACATAGAAGTAAAATACCGCCTCTGTAAGAATAAATAGTAGAACAAAGGATACTGTCAGTGCATTATAGTATTGTGTATATTTGTCTTGGAAACATTTTACAGATCGAAATCGATGTTGATGTCAATAGTTTAAACTCATGTAACAGAAATAAAAAATGACAGGTCCATTCTCATAAGATCAATTTTACACAGCTTATTGACGAATAGATTCCACTCTTGAACTGTGACAGAGAATCACTGGGGTGTGAAATTAAAGAATCAAAAATGTATGGGCAGCATTATCAACAATGCTGAGGACAATTTAGCCAAGAGTGATATGTAGCGGACAAAAATATTAGATCTTCTCTGTGAAAAGATTTACAGCTCTAAGTTCAGGGTTAGATCACACATTTGCAAAATTGGAAAGCAGATAGCAATTTGTAATAAAGTTTATCACAATAGTAAGTTTATAGAGCGGCAGTTGATGTAGACGGAAATTTGAACTCCCTTGTGATATAAAACATTTGAAATAGAGGACAGCAGCTATCAACACCAGTATTTAAAAGGGCTGTATGTGATTTTAAACCATGTGTGAGGAACAGTCCGCACTTAGTCCTTTCTGCCACTGTGATACCACATCTTGACACAGAAACAACTGTCTGGAAGAGTCTAATCAGTGGTGGAATGTAATGAAGTACTGTATTTAAGTAAAGTACAGATGCCTATAATATTAAAGTACATTTTAAAGTGCTTACCTTTTACTTCACTACATTTGAGAGTAGGTATCTGAGCTTTTTTTTGTCCTAGTATCTGTACTTTTATTTAAGTTACAAAATCAAGTACTTCTTCCACCACTGAGTCTGATGCAGTTCCCGTCTTTCTCTTTCTGCAGTTCTCCAATCTTTGCCTTCTTTAAGTTTGAAAATGCACCATGATAGAGAATCCGGTGTCTGGGAGAGTGGCAGGCAGTTGGTTTCTCATGATTCTTTGTAAAAGTAGTTGTTTTTGCGATTAAGCAGGTTTTACCATACAGTCCCTTACATAAAAAGCACTTATCTTAACTAGAAAAAATAAAACGAATGTATACGTTTGATGTTATTCATGCATTGATTTGAATTGCTTTGATTTCCACGGCAACCTTGTGAGCGCATCAACAGTACATTTACAGTGAGGATAATGAAAAGGAAGCTCGCATGTAAGAAGTGGGATTAAGTGCCCATTAGATGATCTGTGTTGTTTAAATTAATGCTTTCTTTGACACGGATATAAAATGGACAACTAATGTGCAACCTTTAGGGTATAGCCATTTATGTAAGGCTCTTAATGTACTGGGGAGGTGAGAAAGTCAATGGAATTAGAAGGAACAAAGTGCAGAAGTCATAATGGAAGCGATGCTTGAAAAAGTTAGAAGGCAAATACCATCAGATTTGTCTTCAAGACCCGATGCATTAAGCCACCAACAAAGCCAATACAACAGATGGTAAAGAAAAGAATAGAAGGAAATGCAGTCTGTTCTTATTGCTAAAGATAATACGTTTTACTGGATTAATTTCTGGGTTTAAAGGAGATCTATTGTGCTTGTATCTGCTCTATAGCTATAATCTATGACACCCATGGATTATAATAAATGAAACTAATCCTCTGACTTCAGCCTTAGAACACTGCGGTGCCCAATGGAAGCTGACATCGCCGTAAACGTCATCACAACAAAGAGCCGTGTGGTTGTCGCCACCTCCGATGGATAGCTGCAGATCACACTAGCGAGCAGCACTTTTTTTTTCATTTGTACCAAAATGACTCTGCAATGCTGCCGAAACTAAGAAAATAAAACATCAGGATGAAGTAAGCACAGAGCAGTGGGCGTAGGACAGTGGTGGTGAAATGATGATTGATTGGCAATGTGGTGTCTTGAAAATAAAAAGATAAAAGATTGCTCAAACATGCACCAATCACTCCAAATACAACTGCTGGTGAGTGAATGTTGAGGGGAAACAACTATAACATGGTTAAAAGTGCAAAAAAGTTGATTTCGCGTAATACGTTTGCTTTAAAGGTGCAATGTAACTGGTGTAGAGGGTCCAACACCTGCTTGGCTCAATGGAAATGCTACTCCTTTGCCTGGAATGTTCCGCAGTATGGCATGAAAATCTATCTCTCTGAAGACAAGCAGATTATGACAAGCAGAGACGCTACTGGACCAAGTTACAGGACAAAGTGGAGAGGCGAGCCCATTCACAATAAGAACATCAAGGGATTTTTTGGCAATAACAACATGTTCATACTTTAATGCTAAATGGTGGAACGTTCAAGGTAAAGCAATACAGAGAGCATCTTTAACTAACAAACCGACAACAATATTAATACTGTTAATTATTACTTTCTGTTTTGCTGGATCAGTGGTATAAGCAGAATTATGAACTGCTTAACATTTGAAAGTACAGAGGACCTTGGCCTCTATGTACTCTAGGTGTATGCATATGGTATTTTCATGCATTGATTTGAAAATTTAAATAAATGAAAACATAGCTCAAAAGCCTTTCAGAAATGTCAAATGAATCATGAAGCACATTTTTCTTGATTCGATGCCTGGGCTGTGCTACATTTGTAACATGTTGCAATCTCTACATAAACTGTCCTTCCTGTTTATAGTCTGTGTGATCCACCTCCCCTCTGTTACTATGGGCCCTGCCTCCTGCTGAGTGACAGGCCTCTTCACATTCCCCATAGCCCTCCAGGAATGAGCAGAACTATACAAATATGAATAAATAAATCAAGTGAAAGGATGACGAAAGGGTACCACTTAGATAACTAGGCTTGTACTGTCTGTACTTTCTAAAGACTGTACTTTCTCCATCGCCTACGATCTTTTGGAGCCACTCGTCAGATCCTCCTACTGTTCTATACTGCTGTTATCCTCAGTGTGCTGCAGTACTGTAATGCTGTGTGGTACAGCTGCTTGTCCACATCAGTAAAGTCTGGACTTAAACACCTGATCAAGATTTGTTCCAAGACTGTGGGTCAGCCATTAGAAGGTCAGTATGAGGCTGCCTATCACAATAACACAATACGGCTGGCAAGAAACATCATTTCTGACTCTAACCATGTTTTGAACTGTGAATATGCACTGCTTCCATCTGGGCGACGGTTCAGTGTTCCACGAATTAATAAGGTTAGGCTGAAGCATTCTTTTGTTTATCAGTCAATCCTTAAAATAAACAAGGAGCTTAATCCATAGCTATCAAAGTGCTAGAAAGTGACTTGAATTAATGTTTGTTTAGTGTCTGTGTCGCATGTGTGATGTTAATGTGTAGCAATGGAGCCACTGTTTTTATGTGCAAGACAAATTTCAGATCTCTGATCTGACAATAAAGTATTATCCATCTATCTTATCTATCTATTGTCATGATAACACACTTTGAAGTCTGATATATTGCTGAAGATTTAAACCACAAAAACTATAGTAAATGTACAATATTGTTAAAAAAAATCATGAGCTGCTATAAATAAACAACAGAATGAAACACTTTAGTCATTAGTTTGCATCTGTAATGAGTCATAGAAGTTATTAATTCAAACCTTTTACAGCTTAGGTTTTATATAGCCAAAAAATAACCACAAATGTCCTAGTTGTGCAAAGAAAATGTGCACACAATAAATACTGAACCCCAAAAAATATTGCTCCAGCTTTCATATGTTGAACGATAAGTTTATATATAATAATTATCTTAGCAGGCCTATAGATAACTACACCTTACTTAGCCTTATTTAGCATGAACGACATGAAAGGCTTAACTCATAATGAACAAATACTCTTTTTTAAGAATGATTCAGGCTTAACTACTTAATTAAAGGGATAGGAGTCCTGAATAATTCTTGTACATTATTAATTGAGTCTTTATTCATGCTTTATTAAGGCAAATCACTCATCATTTTGACCGATTGTGTCCGCGATGTTGTTCTTTTGGCCATTACGCAAAGCTCATGAGCATATGCTAATAGCCTTTTGTGAACGATGTTACATGAAAATTGACAAACTTTTTTAAATCAAATAAATAAAAACACTACATCACAGCAGCATTTTGTGTTAGTCAATGAAAATGAAAGGAAGAGATGTGATCCTGGTTCATAGAGTAGTTTTTCTGCGGGTATTCAGACATAGCACCTGTATCGACTGTTGGTGAGGCTTAACTGCGTAATTAAAGGTAGGAGTCCTGAATAATTCTTGTTGATTATGAATTGAGTCTTTATTCATGCTTTATTAAGGCTAATTAAGTGGAAGTTCTTATAAAGGAGGCTTTTGGAAGAGCTGCAGAGCCACTTCAGCTGGTTCCTCTCGACGGGGAGGAGCAGTGGTTCTACCTGTGTGATTCAGCTCCTCACTCATCATTTTGACCGATTGTGTCCGCGATGTTGTTCTTTCGGTTATTACGCAAAGCTCATGACCATAGGTGAAGACAGGGACGTAGATCAAGAAATCAAGAGCTTTGCCTTTCGACTCAGCTAATGCTTTACCACAACAGTCAGATACAGCAACCACATAAATGCAAACGCCGAATTATTAATATCATAAAGTGAAATCAATGCTTTTGTTGATAAGCCTGGATATCTCACTATAATATTGTGAAATAGTGTGCTACAATACTACATTTACAAAAGAGTTGAGTGTTAATGATTAAAAAGCGTGTACAGGTATAGGAAACACTTCACACAATAGCTGCGGCAGGATTGTACAGTAGAGTTCACTAATTAATGAAATAATGATTGTCAATCCTGGTGTATTTAATTTAGCGTCGGTTTAAACAGTGCTAATTATGCTTGACACATCATTTGCATAATTAGAGGGGCTTCTTCCCAATTAACAAAAGACTTCATTCAGTGGAATCAAAGTGGAATCTATTGTACCCGTCTGCACATGTAGTGAGCAGCACAAGCACATATTAGAGATAGTAGCAGCTGCAGACATGAGTTTGATCCAGTGTTGGAGGTTCGATCCTTGGCTTCTGCTGTAGAGGTTCTGTGTCAATGCCCAGTTCAATTACAGTGTTAAAGAGATGTGCTTGTACATGGCAATAGCAAAACATTTATTACATTTGTCATGTTTAACAATTTTCAAGTACAATTTCAAACACATCTGTCTCTAAGTAGTAATAATCTGCTATTTTGGTGATTTCGTCATATACTCTCATTCACTCTATGTAATACAGCTGTTTGTTCACACACACTTTTCCTCATCGACTACACCTTCAGGCTCCAAGTGCTGGATTTAACCAATCACAGTGAAGTGTGAATTTTCAGAAGAAGAAGATAACTTTATTTACTACTTAAAGGCAACAGAAAAATGCAAAGTGTACATGATGCAAAAAAATCAGTGTTTGGTCAATGGAAAATCAGTGTTTGGTTTTTGATATTGTCCACCCCTGAAAACAACTGTTGAATAGTTAGGACTATAAGGCACGTTTTATTGCTCCCATAGGAAAATCTGTCCTCTGCATTTGACCCATCCTTCAACACCACTGGAGAATTCCTCAGGAGGATTGAGCACCCATCTAATTAATTATCATGACAGGCCTAGTCAGGACTACGGTACTTAAACTGGAGGATTTTACCGATTTTGCATGTTTTGGGTTGATGAGGACAACTGAAGTGCCCTAATCCTAATGCTAACCCTAACCTGGGAACTTCTTGCTGTGGAAAAAATAAAATACTGTATCTTGAATGGCGAAAAGCTCTCAAAATATATAAACATGAAGCTGAAACAACATCTCTCCATTGTAACGCGTGCTCTTGTGAACTTACATAACACTCCGCTGCCAGTATAAACAAGTGTGAAGAGAAATACACAACAGTGAGACATTGCACAACAAACAAGGACCACAAAACGTCCAGTCTTTTCATACAGTGTATACTTCCACACAAAGAGGTCACAGTATTTCAACGGCTTATATATGTTGTTTACATTGACCGTATACAGGGGTTTGTAAAGGGGAAACCAATCAGATACTTTTTACTGAGAGGCCCAAAGCCAAGGCCCCATTGTTGGTTAATTATGAATGGAGTATGGAGTTACATAATGAAGGGTTTACACAGTGTTCAAGGGGGCATTGGCCGAACCAGCGCTTTTTCAAATGCACTTTCAGATAGACACAAAACTGTGACTCATTCCAGCTATTATTATTATTTCTATCACTGACTTTTGCAAGATTTCAAAAAAGTAACCATAGCTATTTCTTCATTGTGACCATCGAAAGCTGTCATTTTAAACCCAAGTGAGGATTTGCTACAGTGAAATTGAAAAGCAGTTTTAGTACAGGATTTTGCAGACAAGAAATGAAGCATTTCAGAGTTATGCTTTGCTTTCAAACGGCTATAGTAGTATTGGTCTCTACGGTAAAGACACTGCTAAAGATGCTAACACTGGGAAAGAGTAAATGCGCTATGCAGTTACATGGAAATTGGCAAACTTTTTTTTAATCCAATAAATAAAAACACAACATCACAGCAGCGTTTCTTTTCTGCGGGTATTCAGACATAGCACTTGTATCGACTGTTGGTCATGTTTGACAGAGATCACGTTTGACACAGTGACAGGGGCCTCACTCTGCGACCAAGATGCCAAAATCTCAGACACGCTTGATCAGCCGCAGCTCGTCTTGTGTCGTATGAAGGTTCTGGGTTTAATCTTTGTCCCTGTTTCACTGTGAGACCTATAACCTATAATGTTTTTGTGCTATGACTCAAGATCTTGCCTACAGAGGGACAAAATCGTGCAGTGGAAACCTGGCTTTAGTTCTTATGCTGTGGCGTTGCTTATTTGACCTTTATTTGACCAGAATAGTCCCAGTGATATTTATCAATGTCAGGGGAGTCTGGTCCCCAGCGGAGAACATATTGTGTGTGTTTTAAGTCATAGGGCAAAACGAAGCTCCTACATCACACACAGAGGACATGCAAACTCAAACTTCAGCTCTTCAACTCAAGTTCTTGTTATATTGGTCCATAAATAAAACTGATGTGATACAACTAGTATGGAAATGTCCTGTTAAATGAAAGTAATTTTGACATGGCTTTGTTGTTTTTTATAAGGCTGACATACAGGCAGACACAATGATATTGACTCACTATCAGACCTGTATATAGACCCCTGGCAAGAGTAGATGTAGGGGCCCATCCCATATAAAAAAGTTAGTGGCCCCATATTACACAGTTTTATGATCTTTATGCTATAATCTTCTTCATGACAAACATACTTGGAGTTGTGTTTTCTTTCATTCACACGTTTAACACACAAACCCTGTGTATTTAGGTGGAGTTCTTCTCGCAAACTGAAAACACTCTGTTCCACCTTGTGATGTCATGTGGTAATACTGGAAGTGCTCTCCTGTGTTTTTAGACTTCACTAGAATCATTTGGTAAATTTCAGATCTGGAATTGCTAATCTCTATTAAATAAAAGGTAAAAGGTAGCTGGTAACTTGAAAACTATCACATTTTCAGCTTTGGAAATGTATAGCAAAAGAATTTGTCAAAATGTTGGAGGAGTGAAGATGTTTCGCTGCTCATCCAAGCCGCTTCTTCAGTTCTGGTCAGATTACTGGTGGACACTGGCTTATATCTATATGAAGGGAGGAGCTAACGACACTGAAACTAAAAACACCTATTGTTTACGGTTTCAGCTTGTAGGCTAGGTGTATTGTGCTATCCTAAGTGTGCAGTGTGCCTGAGGACTCAAACAGAAACTGTAAACAATAGGTGTTTTTAGTTTCAGTGTAGTTAACTCCTCCTGACTGAGAGATTACACATGTATTTTTTAAAGATGTAGACAGACTAATAATAAAAGTTACTCAAGCATGAGTGAATTAAACAAAACACAACTTTGGGCATGTTTTTGAGACAATAACAGCATTATAACATGGCTTAAAGCTCACAAGAGTCAATTTTAAGTAATATAAGACCTTTACTGATATCAAACCCAGGCAATGTATGCTTTGGCAATTCATATTTATTTCAAGAAGCAAAATAGCTTATGATAACTGTTAAATAGGGGCAGAAATCACAGAGTCCGTCACAATTCGAGATGATACACGTTACATGTCTCACAATATATACCTTATACCATATATGTACACCATAATATCTCCATATGGTGATACATGTGATAATCAACGTTTTTTTTAAGAACCAAATACTTTTTAACAGCTATAGTCTTTATTAAAGCACTACCTGCACAAACTTTATATGAAATACACCCATTTAAAGCATCAAAACAGTCTCAAATGCCTCCAGACAAGCAATGTATCCTCTATGGAAGTGTCTATTAGAAGAAAACGGCACTGTACGAAATGTATCTATAAGGGACTACTTCAAAAACTACAAGCATACCTCACCTGCATATTAATCATTGATACCAGAACATTTAGTACCATAGACTACAAGGCTAAGGACTAGCTGCACCAAAAATGAGACAGGAAAGAGGGGGTTTAGCTGTTTTGCTTCTCAAAAATGGAATACACTTCAAGGAAAAGCAAAAGTGAATACTTTGGTGACACAACTGCAATTTAATAATTAACTTTTATACACACCTGCACCTGTTTTTAATGTTTCATGTGGACTTGTATACTTGTTTGTTCTGTTTGTTTTTCTGTTCGTATTGTATTTTGAGCAGGGCGCCCATGAAAAAGAGAGCCCAACTGTTCTAATTGGGTTCCCTTGTATAAATAAAGATAAAGAAAAGGAGAAAAATTCGTTTTTTTAGTTTATAGGGGCCGACGGCTTGGGACTCTAACTTCAAATTCACATATTCATACAGGCTTCATACAGATCTTTGGCACTAAACACCTACTCTTCCCTCCATAAGCACATACCTATTGGGCATGTTTATATAACGTGTGAACCACCTTGTCTCAGTGACTAATACTGAAATACTGCCAGAGGAAAAACATCTGTCAGTTTGTAGCGTTTGTAGCAGTGAGCTGAATCTCTCCTCTGTGACACTGCAGCCTCCCTGTGTGACCGCTGGGCACATGATGGCTCCCTCCGCAGACCGTAGCCTTGTTAGCGCCCACCCAACTGCAATGAAGCAAACGCTAATGAATTTAATTACACACGCGCTTATAGATTCGCATGTGAAAAATGCCAACACCTGTCGCTAGCCTGGCACACATTATATTGGGCATGACAAGTGCGGGTGGCCTTGTTTAGAGTAAGACAGCTGGCTATTAAATTATTATTGTCTTTTTTGGTTCCTCTCCACAGGAAATCACGTTTAATTACACACCAGGAACAATGCTTATCAAACGGAGCCTGTCAGGACGGTCTCGGGGATAAGGCGATTAAAATGGCTTCAAAATGATGGATGGGTTACACGCTAGAGCTAACCATCAAGTTCAAGAGGGAATAGTGTGTTTGTATACTGGATAATTGGCGTCGAGGATGAAGGAGTATTTATTAACAGTGCTGTGTTGTTTTTTTTTCAAATTAGAATTTTTTTTTAAAAACAATTATTTAATAATATAATAATAATAAGATGAAGTCTAGAATATTTTGGAATTTTATGAAAGTTTATTTGTTGGTTTATTGAAAAATGACTATAGATAGGCATAGGCAATATTGACAAAAATGAAGGTCCTTGGGGATCCAGACAATATTAAATGTTTGACATGAAAACACAGAGAAACTGGCACATTTTGAGTTCTCAAAAGGAACAAAATATGCAGACTGCTCTAACTGCGTGAATGAAACAGGTGTGTTTGATGGGTAAACAGCAGAATATCTTGCAAGGTCAAGTTAGCCCTAAATGTAGATTTTTTTTAAGGGGGCACAATATCTATGAATTGCTTAGTCGTCCAGATTTTATATTTTACACTATGTCACTTTTTAATATTTTACACTGTCACTTTTCCACAGTAGGACTTTTCCATCTTGCATTATTTATTAATTTACAGGTGTTTTATTGCAAAAAAGTACCTTGAAAACATGTTTTCTTACGGGGGTTGTACATAAGGACAGGAGCAATAAGTTTTAACAAGGATGCAAAAAGGGTTGTAACTGCAACAAGACCATCGTGTGGATGGAGTCTGCTTCAGCTTTGTGGATCAGTGACCACAGGAAAAAGAACATTACACTGGATACCAACATCATCCGCACAAAAGCTAAAATGCTTTATGAAACCTTTGGTGACAGCGAGGAGCAGGATGATAAGGAGCCCAGGCAATCAACGAGTCCTTTTCACGCAGTACGAAACCCATTTAATGTCAGCAAGTGCTGGTTTGACAAATTTCAGAAACACTTTGGACTCAAAAGTGTTTCTCTACACGGAGACTAACTATGTTCTTCACTCAGAAAAAGACACCTGCACCAAGGCCTTCAGTGGAAAAAGACACTACAGTGGAGCAGCGCCAGGACGAAGACACGCGGTCAGAGGAAGAATACAGTAACACGTGTGAAATACACGTGTCACTATTAATCATTTTTTATGTGTCCAACCTTGTAGGTTGATCATTAAAATTAAATTTGTTACAGTATTTCTAAAAGCTGTAATTTTTATTTACAGTACAGTATAGTATTTGGTTTCATTCTATAATACTGTGCTTATTATATCTACGAAGATTTGAACTTTGAGAATGTTAATGCCTGTGTGAGAAAAGTGTATAAAGTGTGTGGTGAGGGGTTTCACAGCCTTAAAAAATATATAATAATTGTAAAAAAAATAAATAAATAAATAAATAAAAAAAGCTTTTTACTTTGCAGATTTCGCCTATTGCGGGTTATTTTTGGAACGTAACCCCTGCGATAAACAAGGGACCCCTGTATACGCCCATGGACCACTGTGGAACCCACCTGGACACAGATATAAGATCAAATGGTAAAATAAAATAAGACTGTTGAGTATCGAGTCTATTCCTTAGTATTGAAATCGAGTTTGAAATTGTGTATCATGACCACACTACCACTGAGACACATAGGTTTACAAGGTGCACCTTTAACTCAAATAATTACCTACATCTAGAGACAATAATTCACTATTGCGAGGCTGGTACCATGTGATAAGCCCCGTTCTCTTCCTGTGCTTTCAGTCCAATAGCACATTTGTTTCACATGTTCTGCCCGCTGCTCCACAGATGGCCCTTGATATAAGAGGAGAACAAAGGCAGTTGGAGCAGGGATGAATACAGAATTATTATTTTAAAAAATATCATAATTATGTTTTCCAACCTTAGCGACAGTGGCTCTTGAAGGAGCAAACAATACAAAGCCATTTATTTACACAGACTGCCAGTGAGATTACAGCCAAACAAGCTTAAGTACCCCTGATTTAATTACTCTGGCTCAAGTGTGGCTTTATAAATCGCGTGTGTCACATTGTAGCCTCGGATCAACGTCATGTCCGAGTGGGAAGCAGCCATGCAACAACCAAACTCAATAAAAGCCTTGTTTCGAGCACTAAAGTTCAAAAGGCTTTCAACAATAAGGCAGAGGCAGAGGGAGAGAGATCTATCTATACCACACCACATAAAAGCTGTACTGACAATGGAAGATATGGAGGAACATATAGGAAGAAATAGACAGGTAATGGAAGCTACTCTCTCTGCAGGATTGTCACGAAATTGTCAAGTTTCAAATATGGGTGGCAGTTTTTGACATTTTGTACTTTTATGACAAAATATTCATGAAAATCTGAATAATTCACCACATTTGGGCAAAGGAATGACAAGTCCTTGCTACTGTCACAATTTCATATCTGTATTTGGCAGGGACAAATGTAGCCTTTTGGATGTATTTTGGAGAAAAAAGGTGAATTCAAAAAGATGGAGCTATATTTTCAATTTTCTACAAGTGCCTGAAGTGAACAAACAGCAGTCTTTCACATATCCTTATAATGATTCAACACTGCGATACAATATTGGCAGCACAGTACAAACCTTTTTTTTTTTTTTTTTTTTTTTTAATAACTGTAGAAAATCTGTTGCAAAGAATTTGTGTTGGGAAAAAATCCAAAAAACATATTTCTTTCATTAGAAAATGGCTGAAAATACAGAGATTTTCAAAATGTCCAAAAGTAAAGTTTATGAAGTTCACAAGATTGATAGGTCACCAACAAGTTCAAAGAAAAATAAAAGTTTTATGCTCATAGGATTTTATTATTATTATTATTTATTTATTGTTATTTTACTAAGCACAAATGATGGAGATAGTATTTATTCAAAATACCCCTGCAGAATGTTCGTAAGTCACTACAGATAGAGCAACTTTTTCAAATTGACGCTGCACTGACATGTCGAATCGTTACAAAATAAATAGTAAATTATTCATTAAAATTTTACTATCAGATGCTGGATTTTTGTCTGTAAAAATATACACAAATTAGAGGAATTATTATCATTTTTCTAAAGGTTATGAGAATAATTTATGACTTTTGGGCTGAAAAGTTACATTTAAAGGGCACAAACTACGCTATTTTCTGATCTTTGTTATTGTTATTAATATTTCCTCATCAAAAACAGACCTGGAGTTGTGTTTTGTTTCATTCAAACATATTTAATACACAAATCCTGTATATTAGGCTCTCAAACGGAAAACACTCTGCTCTGTTCCACCTTGTGATGTCATGTGGTAATACAGGAAGTGCTCCACTGTGTTTTTAAACGCCATACACCTTCACTAGAATAATTTTTATGAGTTCAACCCTGGAATTGCTAATCTCTACTGAGCAAAAGCATGACATCACAGATCATTTTGAGCTTTGGAAATGTAGACAGTGTTACTCAAACATGTGTGAATGAAACAAAACACAACTCTGGGTATACTTTTGATGAGGAAACAACATTATAGCATGACGTAAAGCTCACAAGAGTCAGCTTTGTGTAACATAGGAACTTTAAAGGTGCACTATGTAACCTTTGTCTAAAATGTTCCACAGTATGACATTATCTATCTCCATGGAGACTAGAAGGTGACATGACCAGGCATAGGTTACAAGTCAGATTTGTGGGTAGGGGACCTAACTCACAGTCAGAATGTGTATTTTGATGTATTGTTGAGCAATAAAAAGACTTCTAATTGAACAACTGCAAGGTGCAAGACATGTTTAATGTCATACTGTGGAACATTACAGGCAAAGCAACAATGTTTCCATGCATATAAGCAGGTAGTGGCCTCAGTGAAGTTACATAATGCATCTTTAAACAGTGTAAACATACAAGTTCCATTTGATGATAATGGAATTTGAGGACACAAAATTGGGTTTTGAAAATCATGTAGATACTTTTCACCAGAGGAGTGGATCGGGCAGTAATTTTCTATAGCCCAGTGAGCACACATCCTGAAGCTACAAGTGTCACATTGCATCAGTGTTGCCATATTCTCAGATTTGATTTAAGGTTGGTAAAACGTCATTGAGGAAGTGATCTGAATTGAAAATAAAGTTGGTATTGCTACAGTCCCTAGGTTATTGGAGCAAACTTGAAAACAGGCACAGAATGTGAATAAAAGAGGTGATTGGTGACCAGTGCCGCTCTGTTGCATCAGTGTCAGACAGTGGAGAGGAGCTTCAAAAGGCAGAGGGGAAAAGTGAGGCAGAATGTGTCAGTCCACAAAGACAGCAAACAAGTATGGATACTTCAAACTTATATTGCTACTTTAATAATATCTTTTCTTTTTTTCTTTTTTTTATGTCAAAAACTAGTTTCAAAGTGCTTCACAACATTTCATACACATTATTAATAAAGCAATAATAAAACCATCTAACAGCAATAAAACCTTTTTTTTTTTTTTTTTTATAGAAACACATTATAAAAATACAATATAAGTAAGCCATTCTATGAAAGTGTTTTTTAAAGCACCCACAGTGTTGGATAGTCTAATCTCCTGTGGCAGTGTGTTCCAGAGCCTTGGGGCCTGACCCAAAAGGCCCTGTCCCCTCTGCTCAGAAGTCGGGAAGAAGGCACAGTGAGGAGCTCAGAGGAGTGCAGGGAGCAGCTAGGAACATATGGTGACAATAGCTCACAAATGTAGGCAGGAGCAAGGCCGTGGATGGCTTTGAAAGTAATCAGCAGGATTTTAAAGTCAACTCTAAGATTTACTGGGAGTCAGTGCAATGTGGCAAGGACAGTAGGTATGTGCTGATGCCTTTTGGTCCTGGTGAGGAGTCTTGCACCAGCTGGAGATGGGCGATGGATTTCTGGCTCAGACCTGCATCCAGGGCATCACAATAGTCCAAACAGCTGAGGACACGGGCATGAATGACTCTGACAACTATGACAACTGCACAAGGAATACAATTTTTTCTTTTTTTATTTTGACTATAATACAAATTTGATTAAAGCACGATTAGACAGTCTTTGTTATTTGTGAATCAAGATTGAAATTGTCCCCTTAGGGCTGTGTCAACCAAAGAAATTCTTGGTCGAAATTCTTGTCCTGCAGATTAGTGATTAGTTGACTAAAAACGGGGCAAGGCAAAAGCTCTCAAGACATGACGTATCTCTGGGTATCTGATCTAAACAACTATTTATGGAGGAAAAACTAATACTAGGAAGCAATGTATTTACATAAATACAGATTAACATGAGTTTAATCTAAGTTTAATTTATATGAAAATTATATTAAATTATTAAATAATAAATTGAATTATACATTTATTATTTAATAATTTTATATAATTTTCATATAAATACAAAAACTCACTCACTCTTTCTGTTGTTGTCCCATTTAAATCCTTGACTGTTGATTGTCGACTAATACAAATTTTGGACGTGTAAGAAACTGTTGATCAACATACTGGTTCTGTCTGGTGTTGTTGTCCAAACTGAGTTATTCATATACATTCTTACATTCTTACCTTCTTACATTATGTACACTTCAAGATCTTGTAGGGTTTGGTAATTTTTTTAGGTTTATATAAGCAAAAAATTAAATTCAATTTAGCTCCTTGTGCTTTAAACCTCAGTATCTTTACCTAGGTAGTTACATAGTATGGCATTAAATTTAATATCTCAATGCCAAGAGACCAAATTACATGTTAGCTTATCATGCTCATAATAAGAATGCATGTTTTTCAAAGTTTTTTTTTGTTTTTGTTTTTTTTGGCAATAAAAGCATCACCAATAACATCTTCCTGGAGACTATAGGCTATTTTCAACTGTTTGGGCTCCTATATCCACTTACAATTGTACACAAACACTATTGGTTGTAAAAATCATCATCATCATCATCATCATAATTGTAATATTTATGAACAATGATTTAATGAACAATGATAGTTCATACAAGGCAAAGCACGTGTATGTACTAAACGGGAAAGTCACGTATTTTGACTTTTGTTTTGTTATTTTGTTGTTGTTCCCTCGGCTGTAAAGGTCAAAAAACATTATAGAATACTTCACCTCTGCTCTTTAATAACTCTAAAGCAGAGCACACACATTTTCTTCACTTGTTATCAAACAATATTTTTCCACGTCTACTGGGACTGGCCCATCGTCTGAACTGCAATGCCCCAGACATCTTAATAGTTGGACTCTCGTGAGAATAACAAGACCCGAGTCAGTGCAGCTGTTGTTTTTTTGTTTTATTTGTTTTGTTTGTTTGTTTTCTTTCTTTCTTTTTTTATTGCTACAGGCCCCAAAATGCTGAGGACTTAGGGTTGGGTAATATTGACGAAAAAAAACAAAAAACAAAACATAACAGCATTACAAACAATATTACAGCAATCCATCAAAAATGTGCTAAAACTTGGTTGAAGTTCAAGTATTGCACAAAACATGAAAGGACAATCCAATTAACCACTAAAGTACAGAAATGTCTCTTTTAATAACTACACCTTAATTAGCCTGAATAAAAAGTGAAGAAAGACCCAGTATTATTGCAGTTAAAACATGCGTCATTACTCTGAGTGGGCTTGCGTCACCATAAACCTGACTCAAATTTGTCTGAAGGAGGTTCTTGCGCTGCTTGTTTCCATGGAAATGTTCCTTTGGCTATAATCTTCCACAGTATGGCCTAAAATGTATCATGAAGAACGTTTACATGATGGACGGTATATATAAATGAACATGAATAACCTGTTAACCCGGTTCTTTATACCGTCTATGATTTCTAAGGAATCATGCAGTTGACTTTCTACAACCAGAAATGTGCATACTATCACTTCAATTAAGGGTCAGAACTTGGGGTAGTCATTAAGCAGTGTTGTTGTTGTTTGTTTTAACCTGATTCAATCCAATACTTGGGCGTAGTGTACTCACTGATACTAGTCTGATACCATATAGTGTTGTTACAATACAAGAGCAAAAAATATAACTATAAAAATAAATTAGAATTTAGGGACTAAAGTATCAGAGTCAAATGTGTAATGGTCTTGATGATAAGTTGTGCTGATGTACTGTTCTACTTGGTCACTTTCTACCCTAGAGCATGAGGCCTGTAAAAATGCTCATCCTTGGAGCACATGGCTAATTATGTAGAGTAAACAAAGTCCTGGCTGCACTCTCCATAGTTAAGTCTGCACTCGCTGTAAGTTCAGCATCTACTCCAAAGGCTAAAAGAAGGTATCAAAGAGGTTACACAAATGTCTTTACTGTATTATTATTAGCGTGTTTCAAGTGTCTGCCAAGCCTCCACTGTTAAACTGCTCTGGGTAACATTAGCCATAGACGTCAACAACGCCAGTGCTCAGGGTTGTCATTCTGGAAATACAAAGTGGTATCAGATCGGTGATTAGGTCTGAGTACTCATGGATACTGATACCTGAAACATGCGGTATCAAAGTTTTTGCAGATACCAGTATTGATACAAGAACAACCCTATAATTAAGGATTCGTAACTACTTTAGAGTTAAGTAAGCCTGAATCATTCTTGAACTAGTATTCCTTCATTAGGTGTAGTTATTATGAAGTGTTACCAACTATTTACTCTAATTGTTTAATTTATTGAAATCAGCTCTCTTTGTTGTTTTTTTTTCATAGACTGTATTCTAGTGTTGTCACCATACTAAAATTTTAAACTCAATCTTGATATTCAGGAATAAAGACTCGATACCACAATAACAATAAAAAACACTCTTTAGAAAATCATAGTACTTTCTTTTATTAGCATGCGGTTTTATGTCTGTGTAATCCGTCAGTCGTCCAGGTAGGTTCCATGGCAGTCCATGGTTGTATACTAGTCTATGCTGCTTTGGATGCTTCTAGTTGGATGTCTCTTCATTTGAGGGCATAAGCCTCCAACGTGAATCCACGGCGCCCATGATGCGGAGGAAAAATAATGTCTAGTTTGTAGCTGATGTCTTTCTATATTTTCTGGATAATGACATCGCCCCTGACATCCCGGTGTGAACGTACCATTATACTTGTTCTGATACAGCTCAAGATCATTCTAAAGCTATTCAGGAACGGTTCATTCTAGTTTCAATACTAGCTTTAGGTCTGATTAGTATCAGATATAATTAGTATAAGATACTTTTGACGACCTTACTGTACTTTAATGTTGAATATCTAAAGTAACAAATATGATTCATGATACCACATACCTCCCACCTCTGTACTATGAAGCACTGTTCCGTCTAAGCTGCGCGCGTGCGCAATTGCGCACTGCTGACACGGTCTCCGCGCACAGAAAATCTGCCCTGCGCACAAAAAAAATCGAACCGGAATTGAAAATAAAATAAACACACAACAATTCATTCTGCGCTATTTTTCAATGTGAGTCAGTGAGTGTGACCGGGGACGAGCTGCTCCAGACAATTATGTGATTCACATACGTATTTGCGCAGCTTATCCACGTCATTGACAGGCTCCTCATGCGCCGCTACCAGTGTTTTAGCCGATGTGGCCGACGTGGAGTGAAAACTCGCTAATGATTCTAAGTGCTGTTTAACCCCTGAACGTTCCGACGGCCCGCCCCCGGGCAAAGATCCGCGCGTAAAATTACGCACGCGTAATTGCGTAATTTTACGCATTGTTTTGCAGCAGTTTTGCGTTTTAAACATGACGAAACGGACAAAACAAAGGAAGTACGTGACCGAGGACACTGTGGATGTTTGTACAAATTAAACTAGAGACATCTTGGACCTGGAGCGGTTCATGGAACCGAGTGAAGATCTCATGGTGGACTCAGGAGCAGAAGACCTTATGTTTTGATGGACTGGATGCTGTTCCTGATCGGTAAACGTGGTTTATTCTGCTATTGACTTAATTGTGGGTCATATGTGTATTATGTGTAATCATTATGCCAATCTGACCCATACCACTTGTTTTGTATATATTTTATGTACAAATACACATTATATTGTGTTTTGATATGTTATGTACAGATTCCTCTCAGTGTGTATTGGTCATTGACTGTCACTAGTTCATGAGTTGTAAAAATCAAATGATCATGTCATATACTGAAAAAGAGTTAACGGACTGTCTCCCAGACACAGTAGGACAATCTCACTCAGACACAGCAAAAGCTTCACACAGTGGCTTATACTCATAATACAAGTCAGAGCTTTATCATAAAAATGTAAAGTGTGTTTTCAACATTGGAGTTTACAGTTGGCTTGGTTTGGTTGGAAGCTCATATTTTGCCATAGTTAAAATTAAATATTTATACTTCCAATAGCATTAACATACTGCACAGGTCATGAGCAAGATTTTTGTAATTTTCATTGTATAAGTGGCTAAAGCACTTAATTAAAAGTCTTATAACACAAATGTAAATGCGGTAATTTGATTCTTTTAATAAACCATTTAACTTGGATGGATGTGATGCAGCATGACCACAGTGTGCACGTCTGATTTTGATCACAGTGGTCCATGGGACCGCTCAGGGAGTTTGTGTTTGCTCAGACTCGTGAAAAATTAGAGGGAACATTGCTATGAAGTCATCTTATTTCTCTTATTTCATGTTCCTGTCTGCACTGATATCCACAGAACAATAAATCGTTAGCAGAGACTTGTTGTGCTACTTTGCTCTGTTTGTCACGAAGCAGGTCCCTGGAGATGTGGACCCCATGAAGAGACAGGCCACCCCCCGCCAGGACACAAAGATGGCTGCTCCGCCCCCATTAGCACGATGATGACCTCGGACTCAGGGTTCACAGCTGTACAAAGCCAGAACTGTACTTTGACCATGAACAGCTGAGCTTCAGACTGGACCCATATGACCCTGAATATCAGGTCATTTTAGATGGGTTTACTGGGAACACACACTTAGATATTACAAAATAATATTTAAAAGGTGCACTATGTAACTTTTCTGGTAGGGAGATCACCACCTGCTTGTCTCCATGGAAATGTTATTGCTCTGAATGTTCCACTGTATGGCATTAATCTTGTACATATTTCAATTATTCAGTTATAAATGTTTTTATTGCTAGAAAAATACCTTAAAAACATGCTGCCTTACAGTGAGTGGGGCTTGCCTCTCACAGATCTGACCTGGTGGTTTTGCCTTTTGGTCTCCATAGAAATGACTTTAATGCTATACTGTGGGACATTCTGGGCAAAATTCAAACACAAAGACAAGGAAAAAGACAGGATTAATCTAGGACCATACAAGGACTAAACCAGGACTGAACCTGGACTAAACCCAGATGACCTCATAGCTTTATAAATCTCTTATATAAAGCACCATAACTATCTGCACTAGACACTCCTTGTTCAGGCCTCTTCAAACAGTTTTGCAGCTGAAGTCTTTAACCGCACATCTCCATGGAGATAGATTACTTTAATGCCATACTGTGAAACATTCCAGGAAAAATGAAAACACAAAAATGAAACAGAAAAACAGGACCAAGATTAAACTAGAATTAATTCAGGACCAAATTAAGACTAATGCAGGACTTAACCAGGACTAAAAAAGGACCCAAGAAAAGGATTAAGCAGGGATTAAACCAGGACTGAAACAGGGACTAAACCAGGACTGAAACAGGGACTAAACCAGGACTGAAACAGGGACTAAACCAGGACTGAAACAGGGACTAAACCAGGACTGAAACAGGACTAGCCCCAGATGACCTCACATCTGTATGATGCTCTTATGCACCATGACTATCTGCACTCGACACTCTAACCTCCCTGTTCAGACCACTTCAAACAGTTCTGCAGCTAAAGTCTTTAAACCCATCTTGTCACAGAGATAGATGACTTTAATGCCATGCTGTGAAACATTCCAGGCAAAATTTAAATGTAAAAACAGGACCAGGATTAAACCAGGATTGACCAAGGACCAAACAGGACCAAACTAGGACGAGGACTGAACCAGGACTAAACCCAGATGACCTCAGAGCTGCATAAAGCTCTTATATAAAGCACCGTGACTGCACTGGACACTTTAACCTCCACGTTCAGGCCTCTTCAGACAGTTCTGCAGTTAAAGTTTATAACCCCACATCTGCTTCACCCACTTAAAGGCAGTGAGTGCACTACTGTTCAAATGATGTGAACATTGCTTTGACTTGTCATCTCCAGGCAATTATTTGGATTAATATAGCGCTGTGTTCTCCCCTTATTGAAACACACAAGACGTTTTCCATTGTAGTTATTCATTCACTTTTCATCCTCCATTTGCTTGACTATTGCTCCGCCTGGAATGCTCCACAATATGGCACCAAAATGAACTATTCTTTCATTTATTCAATTAGCTGTTTTATTGCTCAAGAAATATTTTGAAAAACATGTGAGTGGGGTTGCCTCTCTGCAGATCTGACCTGTAACTTGGTGGCAATTAGTGAGATATATATTTACATATTTTGTTACTTCTTCCTTTTGATCATAATAGGTGCTTTGCCTATAGAAAAACTGAAAAATATAACTGTTTCTTAAGACAAAATATGATAAGAAAATTAAGTCGAGTCACTCTCTTCTCATCAACATTAGGGAGTCATTATCTCCATTAAACGAAGGTCTGCCAAAGAGATTAATTTCAGCTTTTTGAATAAGAGCTTAATGATTTTAATGGAGACTTCTGGGGAAAATCGTAGTATCTTATCGAAGAGGACATGTTGACCAGTCGTATTCTCACATTTCTCACTCTAATTGGCTGTACTGTACTGTAACTGTAACCGCATTAAAGTAGGTGACTATTAGCCAGAATGCAATTATTTAGCTAACATCATTTCCTTAGCAAACAACACAAACAGCCCTTATGATCGTGTTATGTAAGATTCTTGTATTAGTTTATCAGTTCATATTTCAGTCTTCTCTCAAATGCATCTGCTTCAATCAAAACATAAATCGTAATTGCAAAAAAACAACAACAAGAGATTAGTTATTTGTTTTGTCTGTCTGATTATGAGATTTTATCTTTATTGTGTAAGCATAGATTGTATATATAAATGGACATAGGTAATAGAAAGTGAGCGTGGGTGCACTTCCAGCTCCATCGACTCTAGCTCCAATTCACTTTCTATTGAAAAACTGTTCCCCCTCTCTCCGTAACTGCTGCTGTCAGGCCCGTCATTTTGGTCTTAAAATGTTCATATTAACCCGCTCTACATGATCCTGGTATTTTTATTTAACTATTGTGCCCAGAAATCACAATATGAACATTGATAACAGACAAATCAGACACCTTTTTTCTCCACGTTAGCAACAGGTTTGATTGACAGTGTTGCTAAGTGTCTGCTCCCTGCTAAACCAGCAGTGAGGGCAAGAAGGGGCATTACCTTCAACAGGTTCGATCCGAATTGGCTCTTTGGTTGTTCTGATGTTTGCGGTCGGAATTCCAAATTTGGAACTCAGCTCCAAATTCCGTCTTATAACTGTTAACCTCAATGAGTTTCATTTGACTGGAGCCGAATGCTATGGCTGACGTCACACTCCTTTAATGTACTTCTTTGTATAGTCTCTGTGAATAAAGCTATCTTTTGGCTATTCAACACCTGGGCTTCCACACACCTCACTTGAACTGTGTGACTAGTACAATTAACTCATGTGTACCAACAGAAAAGGGGATGGGGAAATTGAACGACAACAGTCTGACTCATAGCAACAGTGGGTTATTAACTTTGCCTGGTACACATAAGGGAAATCTTATGATGAAGGAACAAAGTGTATCTTCAAACACACAACCCCACATTCAATGACGACCAAGTGAAAAATCTAGTTATGACCAAACAACAAAGTCATTCCACTTTTCCCCTGATGTTTCATTTTGGTTCTGAAGACTATTATCCAAACAGAAAGCAGAATGAGCCTCACGCAAGTCTCTCATTTGGGTCGCCAGTTTCAACGCTGAAATCCAGTTGGTTTAAACCTAAAAGGCTGCAAAACTAATGTGTACAGTAAGAGGCCATGACTGCAGTTATCTACAGTGCAGCATATGGACAAGACCATTATTAGCACATTATATTCACTTTTTGTCAATGGCCTAAAAGTGAACTAACTGCACTATTTTTATGTAAGATGCCCTACCAGCTATAAACAACCACATTACCAAGGACACACACAACAGCAGCAGGTCTATCTGCTCTGTGCCTGAAGCAAGACGTGATGGGGTCACCTTCTGATGATGAATTTGTACCTTCACCAACATGCAATCCATACATAGAAACTTACAGCCAAAATGCATGTACCGTATATTCAATAATGACTGTGTTTTCTGTTACTGAGGCTAACAAGATTGTGTAAAGAGTTGGTGTATGTACATTGTGTATACTTGTAAATTGTCTGTGTTGTATGTGATTTTTTTCATGAAAAAATTCTAAATGCCAAATTTTCCTACAGAGGGTTCTTAGTATTCATGGGTTTCAGTTTCCTTTTCATAGGCGCCGATTTTAGTGCTTTTCACCATTGAAAAGATACTGAGGTACTGAGATTGAAATGTTTAGTGCGACGGCAACAATTTCTATCACTGTGAAATTCATGGATAAAGTTGCATATATGTATGAGGCCAAATTAGTTAAAAGTCATATACAAAGTCTCTGTAATAAAACAAAATCATAACAGTTCCTTTCTGTTGAACTATTCGTTGACTTTTCAATTCAAATAATGTCACCTCTGCTTCCGACTATCATCAACAGGCAAATTTCAATCTTTTCTTTTTTTTTTTTTTTTTTTTTCCAGAATTTTAGTTTTGTTTGGTCTCATTATCAAGGGACATGTTTTGCATAACAAAAAAAACAGCCTGTCATTTAGCCAACACTTAACATTGTTCAAGTTATTAAGTTTTTTTTTTGGTTTTTTTTTCAGTTTCAGTTGAAAATGGTCTACTAAACACCATGGAACATCTGTATGCTTTTAAAACAAACCTATAATTTCAAAGCACTCAGGCAGAGCAGACTTTCCCTATGAGCAGACAGGCTCAGGTATAATAGTTTTAACAGGCAGAACGCCGGATGTATAGTATGGATTCTAAATATATAGTATAGTATAATCATAAAATATGGTGTTACATCTACAAAAACATGTGGTAAAGGCCCAATTTGTGCTTACAGGATAAAAGAGGTTTTTACTAGAGATGCACCAATATAATACTGGTATGATCAGATCGGATATCGGCTTCCAAGATATCGATTTTGCTGATATTCGATGTTGGTCTATAAACTAGTGTAATACGATTATTTACTGACCACTGTTGGCTCAAAATGTCTCATATTAAACTTGTATTTCCACAAAGCTCTTTTATAGTGACTTTAAATTACAGTTACAGTTGCAATTAACAATTACATATTTTTTTTTTTTTTTTTTTTTTACCATAGATGTTTGTGTTTAAAGGAAATCAATTATATTATAGTGCTAGGTATAGCATTTGCCATTTTTTATGCAGAATAAGTCAGGATATTTAGTTTTTTGGAAAGGAAATTATGGTACTTCAAAAAATGCAGCCTTTGCGATTTGCTAATTATGTCAATTCAAATTGCAATTTCGATTTGATTGGATTTAATCTCGCAGCCTTCATGCTAACATATCTATCAGAAAATGTATTTAGTTACATGTAATGTGAATAATGGCATGATTATATGAACTGTCTGAGTCAGAACATTTCCTACTGTATTGTATTGTATTGTAATCGTACACAGGCCTGTTTCACAGCTCATGTTTTATTGACAAACTTTGATGTGGTGAAAGAGGTTTTTTTGCTACATGTCATTTTTATTTGACCTTTCTCTGATCACGGAGAACCATCCATTACATCCATACAAGTTACATGATTGATAGTAATCCATTCATAAAAATACTGCGCAGCATAAGCAAAATACACAGACGTATCTCACTTCATATTTGACAATCCCCTGTAAATACTATCAGAAAACGTGTATTTATATATACTGCTGTAGCCTTTGAATATACTTGCACAATGTATATTTTGTATTCATTATTTATCTTGATTTTTTTAGTGCATATTTCTATTCTCTTGCTGTACTTAAACTATGTGTTGCAACACTGGAATATCCCCATTGTGGGACAAATAAAAGTTATCTTATCTTATCTTGTATAGCTGAGTTTGTTTGGTCAGAAGGGCATATCTACAGAGATCTCCATAGATGAAGAGGAGAGGAGTGATTCACATAATTAAAACCAGATTTGGAGATTCAGAATCTATATTACAGGGGAGTTTTGAGGGGATGAATAGTATGCAGACACAGGGAGAACATGCAAACTTCACACAGAAAGGCTGTAATTTTCTGTGAATCAAACTGTGGGATGGGAAAACTAATCACTGTGCGACTCTATACTATACATCAAACAGTATCTGCATCTTACTGTTATTTTCATTTGTTCAGGCATGGGGATTTCAAAAAATGCAAACCATGTGCTGTGTTTTTATCAGATTTTGAGGCAAACATTACAGTCACGATCCATTCTGTTAATGTAAATTCCTGTAACATTCACTAGAATTTTTACTCGTTGATAATATTGTATTTTTGAAACTTTTTTTGCAGAATAACTTTGAACTGAGTTTTCACAACAAACTTGGCAGAGTAATCTTCATGTTGACTTGATCTTGTTGCCAGCGCTGCTTTGTTTGTCTTTACTCAGATGATTCTTTTGCGAAATCCATTCAGAGACAAGATAAATAATTTGCGTGGCTTAAGGTCAGAGTCAGGACGCAGGAAGTTTGAAAGTATTCTCAAGTATTGCACAATTCCACAACCTCATGACCCCAACATAAGATACAGATACCCTACATACTCAAAGCAACTATCTATGGACCATATTTGCGTAATGATATACACATATAGAGCACTGGGGACCCAATTTTAATACTTTTTACATCAAATAAAGCATTTCACGCAAAGGCATTCAACATCTATCCCCATATCTGTGTAATCCCTCAGTCGTCCAGGTGATGATCCATTGCAAAAGAAAAATTCAATTCTGTCAACTGGACTAAAGTTTCGTCGCTTATCCAAGGTTTTATTTATAACTCCATCCTCAGACCTAAATCAAAACAAGGAAAACAATAGTAATAGTGATAGCCTGTATGCTAATGGGTGTGAGAGCGCTCATTAGGGGCCTGAACAATTATGCAAAACATGACTCATGTCCATCCATCCATCCATTTTCTTCCGCTTATCCGGGGCCGGGTCGCGGGGGCAGCAGTCTAAGCAGGGACTCCCAGACTTCCCTCACCCCGGACACGTCCTCCAGCTCCTCCGGTGGGACCCCAAGGCGTTCCCAGGCCAGCCGAGAGACATAGTCCCTCCAGCGTGTCCTGGGTCTTCCCCGGGGCCTCCTCCCGGTGGGACATGCCCAGAACACCTCCCTAGGGAGGCGTCCAGGAGGCATCCTGAGCAGATGCCCGAGCCACCTCAGCTGGTTCCTCTCAACGTGTAGGAGCAGCGGCTCTACTCCGAGCTCCTCCCGTGTGACCGAGCTCCTCACCCTATCCCTAAGGGTGCGCCCGGCCACTCTGCGGAGGAAGCCCATTTCAGCCGCTTGTATCCGCGATCTTGTCCTTTCGGTCATTACCCAAAGCTCATGACCATAGGTGAGGGTAGGAACGTAGATTGACCGGTAAATCGAGAGCTTCGCCTTCCGGCTCAGCTCCTTCTTTACCACAACGGACCGATACAGCGACCGCATCACTGCAGACGCTGCACCGATCCGCCTGTCAATCTCCCGCTCCATCCTTCCCTCACTCGTGAACAAGACCCCGAGATACTTGAACTCCTCCACTTGGGGCAGAGACTCACCACCCACCCGGAGAGAGCAAACCACCTTTTTCCGGTCGAGAACCATGGCCTCGGATTTGGAGGAGCTGATTCTCATCCCAGCCGCTTCACATTCGGCTGCAAACCGCCCCAGTGCCTGCTGCAGGTCCTGGCTCGAAGAAGCCATCAGGACAACATCATCTGCAAACAGCAGAGATGAAATCCTGTGGTTCCCAAACCAGACCCCCTCCGGCCCCTGGCTGCGCCTAGAAATTCTGTCCATAAATATAATGAACAGAACCGGTGACAAAGGGCAGCCCTGGCGGAGTCCAACATGCACCGGGAACAGGTCTGACTTACTGCCGGCAATGCGAACACAGCTCCTGCTCCGGTCATACAGGGACCGGACAGCCCTTAGCAAAGAGCCCCGGACCCCATACTCCCAGAGCACCCCCCGAAGGACACCACGAGGGACACGGTCGAATGCCTTCTCCAAATCCACAAAACACATGTGGACTGGTTGGGCAAACTCCCATGAACCCTCGAGGAGTATAGAGCTGGTCCAGTGTTCCACGACCAGGACGAAAACCACACTGCTCCTCCTGAATCCGAGGTTCGACTATCGGTCGGATTCTCCTCTCCAGTACCCTGGAATAGACCTTACCGGGAAGGCTGAGGAGTGTGATTCCCCTGTAATTGGAACACACCCTCCGGTCCCCCTTCTTATACAGAGGGACCACCACCCCGGTCTGCCATTCCACAGGCACTGTCCCCGACCGCCACGCGATGTTGCAGAGACGTGTCAGCCAAGACAGTCCCACAACATCCAGAGACTTGAGGTACTCAGGACGGATCTCGTCCACCCCCGGAGCCTTGCCACCGAGGAGCTTGCCAACCACCTCAGTGACTTCAGCCAGGGTGATGGACGAGTCCGCCTCTGGGTCCCCAGTTTCTGCTTCCTCCTCGGAAGACGTGACAGTGGGATTGAGGAGATCCTCAAAGTATTCCTTCCACCGCCCGACAACATCCCCAGTCGAAGTCAGCAGCTCTCCACCCGCACTGTAAACAGTGTTGGTGAAGCACTGCTTTCCCCTCCTGAGGCGTCGGACGGTTTGCCAGAATCTCTTTGAGGCCGTCCGATAGTCCTCCTCCATGGCCTCCCCGAACTCCTCCCAACCCCGAGTTTTTGCCTCTGTGACTGCCCGAGCCGCGGCACGCTTGGCCCGCCTGTACTCATCAGCTGCCTCAGGAGTCCCACGAGCCAACAAGGCTCGATAGGACTCCTTCTTCAGCTTGACGGCATCCCTTACTTCCGGTGTCCACCACCGGGTTCGGGGATTGCCGCCGCGACAAGCACCACAGACTTTACGACCACAGCTACGAGCAGCCGCATCGGCAATAGAGGTGGAGAACATGGCCCACTCGGAGTCCATGTCTCCAACCTCCCCCGGGATCAGGGAGAAGCTCTCCCGGAGGTGGGAGTTGAAGACCCCCCTGACAGAGGGCTCCGCCAGACGTTCCCAGCAGACCCTCACAATGCGCTTGGGCCTGCCAGGTCTGTCCGGCTTCCTCCTCCGCCAGCGGATCCAACTCACCACCAGGTGGTGATCAGTTGACAGCTCAGCCCCTCTCTTCACCCGAGTGTCCAAGACACGTGGTCGAAGGTCAGATGACACGACAACAAAGTCGATCATCGACCTCCGACCTAGAGTGTCCTGGTGCCATGTGCACCGATGGACACCCTTGTGCTCGAACATGGTGTTTGTTATGGACAAGCTGTGACTAGCACAGAAGTCCAATAACAAAACACCGCTCGGGTTCAGATCGGGGAGGCCGTTCCTCCCAATCACGCCCCTCCAAGTGTCACTGTCGTTACCCACATGGGCGTTGAAGTCCCCCAGGAGAACAACGGAGTCCCCGGTTGGTGCACTGTCTAGTACCCCTCCCAGGGACTCCAAGAAGGCCGAGTACTCTGCACTGCTGTTTGGCCCGTAGGCCGACACAACAGTGAGAGACCTGTCCCCGACCCGAAGGCGCAGGGACGCGACCCTCTCGTTCACCGGAGTGAACCCCAACACGCAGCGGCTGAGCTGTGGGGCAATGAGCAAGCCCACACCAGCTCACCGCCGCTCCCCGCGGGCAACGCCAGAGAAATGGAGAGTCCAACCCCTCTCAAGAAGTTGGGTTCCAGAGCCCAAGCTGTGCGTGGAGGTGAGGCCGACTATATCTAGCCGGTAACGCTCAACCTCCCGCACAAGCTCAGGCTCCTTCCCCCCCAGCGAGGTGACATTCCATGTCCCCAGAGCTAGTCTCCATGTCCGGAGATCCGGTCGTCGAGGTCCCCGCCTTCGACTGCTGCCCGGATCTCTCCGCACCCGCCCCTCATGGCTCCTCCCGCAGGTGGTGGGTCCACGGCCCCACGTCATTTCTTCGGGCTGGGCCCGACCGGGCCCCGTGGGGAAAGGCCCGGCCACCAGGCGCTCGCTGCCGAGCACCCACCCCAGGCCTGGCTCCAGGGTGGGGCCCCGGTAACGCCAGTCCGGGCGACGTAACTGACCTCGTTGTTACTCTATTCATGAAGGGCTTCTGAACATGACTCATGTACAGTTCATAATTAAGGTGGCTCAATAGACCGAGCTAACAAACTGTGAACAAATACGTGTGTTAGTTTCAGTATAGTCAGCTCCTCTCTTCCGTTGCGAAACATCTGCACTCCAAAACCTTTGTCCAGTTGACAGAAATTGAAATTTTCTTTTGCTATCTATCTCCATGAAAACACACAGGTAACGTTAGGCCAAGGAACAGGTCAGATCTGTGGATATAGAAGTCCATTCACATTAAGCATTTTTAAGGTATATTTTTACTAAAGAACACCTTGAATAAATGCAAGTTACTTAAGCATACTCAATGTCACACCGTGAAGCATTTCAGACGAAGCAATTACATTTCCATGGAGACAATCAGGTGGTATAATGCAGCATTCCTGGAAACACAAAAGGTGTCTCCAGGGGGGTATTAAGTCATTCATTTTCAGCCAATGCTAGTGAGTTTTTAACATCTGTGACTATGCACTGTACTTGCCAAAAAACATAATCGTATTCTTAAAAGTATGCATTCCAAGAACTTCACAATGCAACTATCTCGGAAACAAAGACAGGCTGACAAAACCTTTAATTACAGGAAGATACTGAATCACCATCTATGAATTTCGAAAAAACATCTCCTCCATTGTATCCAAAACGTTGGATTTGAAGTAATGTTTCAAGCTCTAATAACTGATAACCATGTTCTTGCTTTTGATGGTTAGTTTTAAAGCTTTATATTGAGATAACCGGGGCTTGTGTGTGCGTTTTCCATGGGCCTTTAAGCAGAGGCAGGTAGCGAAGTGAATGTCATTTCATTTAGGATTAGTCTTGACATTCAGAATGACTTTGTAGCACACAGAGAACACAAAGCAGCATAAAATGGAGCAGTGACATGATCTTTTGACCGCACAGGCCCAAGGATAATAGACATACGTTTGACATACTGACAGAGTGTGTGAAAACAAATTTCCCCTTTGGGACAATAAAGGTCTATCGATCTATCTTTCTTTCTTTCTTTCTTTATTCTTTATTTGACAGGGACCATGTACAAATTCATTAATCTTACAAGGAAAAGATGATTTGCACCAGATTTAGCTACTGCTACTTTCCATCTGCAGTCCCTGAGCAGGTGAACACATATTAAAAAACACATATCAATTAACAATTACAATATACGGCTACCGATCTGCCATACATATGTCCCCCCCAGTCCAGACTAATATAAAAATCATTATGTGCAGGTTTATACAGTATCTATCTATCTATCTATCTATCTATCTATCTATCTATCTATCTATCTATCTATCTATCTATCTATCTATCTATCTATCTATCTATCTATCTATCTATCTATCTATCTATCTATCTATCTATCTACTGAGAGACATAGAGTTTGGCCCTTTACAAGATGGAAGTTGCTTTTAAACTCTGACTAAGGTTTGAAAAGCTTTGATTTTCATGCAAAAAATATCAATACTTTTGGGGGTGGTGCATCACCTGCAAGATTCCATAGAAATAGAAAGTTAAAATCACACTTTGGAACATTCACCAAAGGAACAACATTTCCATCCAAGCAAGAGGCCAAATAAGAATCAAGTTTTGGAGATACATTTATTTCAATATTCTACTTTAATATATTATAATGACATCAAGATAAAATGGAGCTAGCATAAATTCTGCCTGGAAGATCTAACTACGCTCCCATTCACTCACAGCTCTCCAGAGTTTATCTGCTCCTCAGCCTTCATCACCTCCTCTGTTACTCCTCCCCACTGCTCGCCGCTCGTCCTCTTTATCCAACCAGCGCCCAGTCTGCCCTATTTAAACCTCCATCGCAGATACCTGGCCACATCAGTTTGTGCCGCACCTCCTCCCCAGCATCCCCGCAGCTCCCCATCATCTCATCGTCCCATCACTCACCTCAGGCTCACCTCGACCACCTGCAGGGTCCAGCCCCCGGGGAGAAGACATCTCCTACATCGTCTAACTGGCACGCCCTTCATCGTAATGTCTTCTTCCAGGGTTAAGCCATAATTAAGGCTACTAATACTTTTCTTTCATGTCTGCCTGAGTCTTTCTAGGTTGAAATTCTTTATAGTAGAGATGCTTCTATGCCAAGGTTCATAATCATGCAATCTTTGTATAGCTAACTATTGTATTCAAGTAATCACTGTTACATTAAAACAATACTACTAATATCAGAATCAGAATCAGAAAGCTTTTATTGCCATCGTTTGTGAACACAGTTCACAAACTAGGAACTTACTTCGGTGATAAAGTGCAACATAAAACATAAAACACACTGAATAAATACAAATACAAATAAGGGCATGCACAAAGTTAAAAAGATATGCTAAAAAAATAAATAAATAAAATACTTACAGGTAGAAAATATATACAACAGCAGCATCAGAAGAACAGTGCAAACATGACTTATTAAAATGGCCGATATTATAGTGTCCTGTTTTGTGCAAATATTATAAAGTGTTCATGAGACAAACGGCAGAGGGGAGGAAACTGTTCTTACGATGAGAGGTTCTGGTCCCAATGGACCGTAGCCTCCTGCCAGAGGGAAGTGGCTCAAATAGCCCATGTCCAGGGTGAGAAGTGTCGGCTGCTACACGGCCTGCTCGCCCCCGAGTCCTGGAGACGTACAGGTCCTGTAGCGATGGAAGGCTGCAGCCAATCACCTTCTCAGCAGAGCGCACAATGCGCTGCAGTCTCTGTCTGTCCCTGGCGCTAGCCCCAGCGAACCACACAGTGATGGAGGAGGTGAGGATGGACTCAATGATGGCCGTGTAAAACTGCACCATCAGCTGGACCGGCAGCTTGCCTTTCCTCAGCTGCCACAGGTAGAACATCCTGTGCTGGGCTTTCTTGATGCGGGAGCTGATGGTCGGCTCCCACTTGAGATCCTGGGTGATGCAGGTGCCCAGGAAGTGGATATATAAAATATATTATATTTAAAGTAATGTATAAGACATTTGGAAGTACAATTTCTTGCAAAGTTACTCAAGTAAGTTTAACTGATCTGGATATTTAAACTTCATCCATCCTTCAGTGCTAATGGGGGAATCAGTCACAAGCGCATTATTTATGTATATAGGGACCTTTTCCAAATCTCAATATTATGACTCATACTTTATGGTGAATATATGCAATGACTTTTTGGGAAATGTATATGATCTTTAAAGCCTGGATTTGCCAGTGTCCATCAGTTATACAAGTCTCACACATTTACTCATGCAGACCCCAAAAAGCTGCAAAAGGCGTCCACACCACCACACATTCTGTTAAGTAAATAATCAAATGTCTCTAATGTGTCCCTCTGTTCCCATGGCTCAATACTGTTGTACTGTCCAATAAACTTCCACACTGAAAGTATTTTAAAATAAATGGTAAATGTCATTGACCTCTCTCTAGATCAGACCATTTTTCTCTTTTGATAACTCTAGCCAGGAGTTAACTGGATTTGTGTCTATAGGGGGAGCGCCACACACAAATTAAACAAAAAGAGGAAATGGTACATGGTCACATTTTTATATAGCTCGTTTTTCCCCTTTCAAGGCACTCAAAGCACTTTATACCAAGGAACTACTCACCCATTCACACGCACATTCATACACCAGTGTACGCAGACAGAGGTGGGTTCAGTGTTTTGTCCAAGGACACAATGACAGCATTCATCTGTGGGAGCTGGAATCACACTGCCAACCTGTGGGTCAGTGTATCTGGCAGCTCAATCAATGATATGTACGTCGAAAGTGGGATTTGAACCGCCAAACTTCAGATCAGTGGCCAAACACTCTACAAACTGAACTACTGTCACCAAGTGAAGAATATGCATTGCTGAGTTTTACTTATATACACATTTGTAACAACACATGAACGCATCCCTTTCCTATAGGCATTGAAGATATATATCATCTTAACATCATTACTGGAATCCTACTATGTGTTTTACCCAAAGGCAACAGTACAGGGAGTATTCCAATTAGTGATGACTCAAATCTCACACCAACTCATTATAATGCAATTCTTCAATGTTAATCTTTCAATTTTTCCTCCAAGGAGGTCAAAAGAAGTGCTATTTTGGGATGCTTGAGAGACTTAGTGTGCTTGTTCCATAAAGCCATGTGGATCATTAGAATACGAGGGTGACAAAAGTCAACTGGCAAGGAGGAATTTCAAGGCTAGACTGGGGGCAAAGCAACAGTGGGGCTCCAGTATTAATGTAAAGTCACGTATTTGAAACAGGGACCAAAAGGATCATGAAGTTCAAATTACAGAGGGTTACAGATGTTATTCACTTCAAAATGACACCCTGCAGTTTTATTCCAGAAGTGTTTTTGGCACCATAATCACCTGAGAGTAAGTGTTTCATTATAAAGTGCCCTCTATACTTACACAAACACACAATAGATGTATATTAGTGTTGTCACAATACTAAAATTTTAAAGTCAATTTTGATACTAAGGAATAGACTCGATAAAAATACCCTAATGATAATTTAGGTTGCATAGTGGTCCATGGGCGTATACTAGTCTGTGTAGGGTAATAGGGCAATATGATATCAGAAAGTATGGTTTTGGATTGTGAGGGTTGGACTTATCCGTAGGTTTTTGCCAACTAACGTAACGCATGGTAGTGAGTTTAGATAACACATGGATATCAGGGCAGCCAGAGCCATATTGGTTCTATTAACACTGTTTTTCTATGGCTTTTCACAGAATTTAAGTAATCTAAAAGACCAAAAACTCTGATATTCTGGCAGTCGCATGTTTCATTCTGAGTTTTGTTTACATTAGCAACTAGAACCAATATGGCGGCAGATGGCAAAAAAGATGGACAAAAATGAATATCCCAAATTATATTTGGATTTTGGATTCTCCAGAATGATACTTAGATACTTTTTGCAGTTGATGTGGTAAAATGTGTGAGTAAAGTAGAGAGTGACTGATACCGATTGTTTTTGGAATCCAGAGAAACTAATGGTCGATATGATCTGGCGATATTTTTTTAGGCCGATATGTAGGGTCGATTTTGATTATTTTCCCAAATTATGTCATTTCAATTTACTACAAACTTCCCTCAAGCCCTTTTAAAAGCACACACCACACTGAAGTATTCAAATAAAATTTTATGTGTATTCTTTAGGCAGCCCCCAGGTCGCCCCCCCAAAAAAAAAAAAAAAAAAATCGGCCTGTGCTGGAGATTTAAGGCCGATAGCCGATAAGCTAAAAAGTGCAAATATCAGCCAGATATATCGGTGAATTCCTATATCGATCTATTTCTAATGCAAATTATCACAATATATCCTTGTTTCTTTCCTTTTCACTGTGTCAGCTTTTTTTTTTGACAGTTTTCTGGTAAATGGTCATCAGTACACTCTCAGTATGGTCATTTTGATTCATTTCAATTCAGTTTATTTTTGTAAAGTCCAAAATCACAATCACAGTTGCCTCTTAGGGCTGAACATGATAATTGATTTAACCAACAGAAAGTTAGAAAATCAAAAATGAAACAGACATTAGTCAATAACCGAGAGATTAATCAAACAAGCAAATGGATAACTGTCCCGGAACATCCCTTGGAAAACAGTGGGAAAAAGAGAAACCTCAAGGAGAACCACAGTGAAGGAGAGAGGACGGCTGCAGATGTGTCCAGGACTAATGCACATCCATTTGCAGATAGAGTTCAAGACTGTAGGGCCAGAGCGCACTCAACTGAGGCACAGAGGGGGGCTTATCCACGGTAGGGTGGGGGCCATCCTAGCCACGTATTGGGTCATCCAGCCAAGTGAGGAAAGGGATGATCCGGGTCCATGGAACAGGATCAGGGCACATTTTGAACATCTTCAAAATAGCTATGTTTTGTTATTTTATTTTGTAGAGGATGTGTTGACTCCATTTAGGTAGATCACATTGTCCTTAAACTGGGGTCTGACACTACAGACCTCTGCATACCTATGTGGATCTAAGATTAACCTGCGGGTTGTTTGCATTTACTCATCAATTACCACAGATTTTGTTCTACATCAGATGCCCTTCCATCCACAATGAGTTGAACTGATAACTTGAGACTGTAGATGCAAATTAGATCCATCACGGTTCAATTCAACATATTCAACAAACCCAAACAGTCATTTCTCCATCATTTGTTTTGCTAACCCAATTACAACCACATTTGTAATATGAAAAAAGTGTGTAGTATTGGCAAGTCAGACTAACTTATTGTCGAAATTGGAAAATTGGACTCTTCGTAACTCAGTCATACCCTAATTCAAGTGCAAATCACATCAGCGACAAAAACATGCAAATAACCTTCCAAATTTGAACTTTTACTGATACTGAGAAAATGTATTGTAATCAGACGCAGTAGTGTTCAAGTTTAGGTTATTGCACAGCTATAGGCTAAAAATGCTAATGTGTTTTAAAGAGAAAGCAAAGTGGTCAGATCGTTATGTAACTGGTTGAGTGTGACTTCTAAATGACCCCATCATGCTGTCACATTGTCTTGTTTATGGATTAAAACAGCATGGATTTCTGTTTTGTGACTTTTTTTTTGTTTTTGTTTTGTATTGAATTTGTGAATATTATGCCTTTGAGCTGACGAAGACGAGAGATGATGAATGTTTGTACAAAACAACACAACTAATAGATTTTTCGTCCAGGGCAGACCCCCGTTGGACTAAACCCAGTTAGTTAATTAGAGACACACTTTATCTGACAACCATTCACCCGCTGGAGGCCATTTTGATTCAGCCATTGACTTTGATCAGAGATGTCTTTAGACAGTGGAGGGAAGAGGATAATGCAAGATCTAAACAGGAAAAGTGAGAATTATATTGAAATTACGGAAAGATTATGAAGGGAATATTTTTATATCTCATTTTAACATTTGCCTGCTGGGATTTAAATGGATTTTACCTGACAGTAATGAACAAAGATGAAACAGCTCCTGACAGAAAACAAGGTGTAAGAATAGAACCCAAAACCTTGCAGTGGTAACTAGTAATGAGACTTTCGGGTCTTTTACGAAATCCAACTCTTTTGGATCCGTTCATTTCAAAAAGTAGCTCAAAAGACTGGCTTTTTTACTGTTTAGGCTATTAATATGACCGAAGCCGATGTGAGAACTCATTTTATCAACAAACTAATCACAAACAGAAATGACCAAGACTAAGATCAGTTTAAAATAGTTCAAACTGAGAGTAGGAGTGTGTTTACCCTTTCAAATGACGCATAATCGAAATAAAAAGTTGCACTACAATAATAATAAATAAAAGATATATGTTAGATATGTTTTTTATGTGTACAAAGCTCTCACTTGTGTTGCCTCCTCTGCTTCTGTGCTGATTCTTTTGTTGATTTAGAGTTAATCAGGACACCACATCACTTGTGCTAATCACTGTGCCAAGCTTAAGACAGGAAATAAAGAAGACTACTCTGCTTTTTCATGTATTAACTTCACGTATGGGTCATCATTTTACATTTGGACCATTGTAAATAGCAATAAAAAAAATTCAGAAAAAGAATTTATCGCCAGGGTTACATTCTAAAAATAACCCGTAGAAGTAGTTGGCTTTATTTTTTACAATTATTATATCTGTTTTAAGGCTGTAAAACCTCTCACCACACACTTTATATACTTTTCTCACACAGGCATTAACATTTTCTCACATTTCTCTCTTGTTTAAACACTCTCAAAGTTCAAACCTTCGTCGATGCCTTTGTCGGTGCAGAACGTTTCATCGACATTGTGGGTTTTGTCGGGGAGAAAACTTGCAAACATACAGCACTTCAGAGTCACACTGCGATCCAACATTTATGTAAATTTGGCTGAACATATTCTATACTGTACTGGACACAAGGGACGGAGGAGATTGATTGACAAGAGTCTACAGTCCCTTAGCCAATCAGGATGCAGAACACAAAAAATCCATGAAACAGCGAGACCACGAAAGGTGGACCATGTTATAGTTAGGGACAACTGTTGTTTTATTGTCATGTGAACAAAAAAACTTCATGTGGCAAATACGGCATTGCACAGTAGAACATTTTTAATAGTTTTTGAAAATTAATAGGAAAATTGTCTACATTTTTCAAAGAATCACAAGGAGATCTGCTCAATCGTGGCAAAACAAATATATACAATCTTTAGAGAAATCACAGCTATTATCACTATACAAGGTCAAATTAAACTGTTCAGAAAGTGTAGAGCCAATATATTTTATTAGTAATGTTTTGTGACACTTGGAGAATTCATTTGCAAAAACAGACAAGTGGCATTTGAAGTAATTGGAGGCTTGTAGATTACTCTTAGTTTAGTAATATTTTCAAAACCTAAATGTATTTTACTGCTATCAAAACATTATCTCATCCCTTTTTGATAAAATCCACACTACATTTTTGGCATTAATAATATTTCTAGAACACGGTAACAAAAAGAAAAACACTTCAAAATGGAGATATCTGGTTTTGCTATGGAACTTTTCACTGTTCACTTTAAAACTCTATAGATTATATGTGAGTGGCTAAACCAAAAGTACAGGCCATTACAAGATTACTCAAGGATGCACAAATCAATAAAACTTAAAACTGAGAACACAAATACACAGGAAAGCCATTATAACAAGAAAGCGTTAATGTATCCTTTTAGCTGAGCATGGAGATAACTACACAACATTGTTCTGAACCCATTGTGAGTACTGCATTTTTGACTACAGGCTTGTTTTTAGGCCTGCAGCTAAAAAAAAAAAAGATATATATATTGGCATCCATCATGTGGGACATAAAATACTCTGTTACATTTAAGTAAGTAGATTTGTTTTATAATGTCAATCCAATTCATATTTATTTAGTATTTTCACAGTAATGAGACATGATTTTGGGAACATTTGCCCAGGGCTCTAGAAATACACTAATATATATAAAAACATCACATGAATAAATTTGACTTGGAACAATGGGAAGCTCTGAGTGATTCTAAGTCAAATGTCTTATCCTGACAGATTATAAGTTAAAGACACACTACGTGACTTTTCTAGCGTGGGATCTGCTGTTTGCTGCATGGAGATATTATTGCTTTGCTTGGAATGTTCCACACGAAGGCATTCAACATTTTTTGCATTTAATCCATTACAAATGCTTTCCGTTGCTAAAGAAATGCATAGATTTGACCTGTAAATTGACCTGGTAACGTGATTTCGCCTGCTTAGATATGTTTAATGCCATATTGTGTAACATTCCAAGCAAAGACACACAAAAACAAGCATGTTGCAGATCTTCCTATAGTGACTGTAGCAAATGGTACTTTCAAAAATGGATAATTGACAATAGTATTGACCTGTGTATATTGTATTTCATCAAATGCTTTAAAACTCATTTCGCTCTGTCCTATAAGATCCATTGACAGAGTGATATGCTTCCCTGCCCCTATTGTGGGTTCAGTCTACACCCACAGCCCACTAGAATTCAATTTTATAATCTCAGACAGAGGGAAGAGGCCTATGTAACACGGGCAGTTCACTGTTGAAAGCAAACGGCACATATTGAGCTTTATCATTTTCTTTAGGTATAGGGGTCTCTTACATTTGCAGTAGGTCTTCTTCAGCCAATAACAACCAAGCCTGTGTGTTTGAACAATGCAACTCTTTAATACACTCAAATAAATGAAATATTGGTGCTTTTAAATATCATACCTCATCTTTTTTCTATTTCATTCTTTTATGTTGATTCAAAGCTTTTTAAAAATGGTCTATTAAAACTCTATATGTTGATTTTCATTAAATATAAAATACTTAAATGGGAAAAAAGGTGATATAATAGGCGTATTAGGGCAGGTTAGGTCAGTGTTTCATTTTTTAAAGTGTATATGAGATTTTAACTCACTGACAAGACATGGAACTTTGGGTCTAAATCATCCCTACGGTGAGTGAATGTGCAGTCTTCAAGTCAACACAGCAACAAATTGGTGAATAATAATAATATGAGCATTATCTTATAGGGCTTTTCCATGTGTTTCAGATGTTTCTCAATAAATCAATTCACTATTGATACCCTATCCGTCCGTAAACTCCAATCTCTATAGCCACAGCTGCCCTAGACAAACTCATGACTGCTAATCTGCATCTACAGCCCCTTAAACCACCAACCAACACTCACGTACACGCTACATGCATGCATAAGCAAGCTGGGTAAAGTACAGCATCTTGCCCAAGGACACAACAAAACAGAGACAGACAAGAGTACACGTCTACCAAGCAAAGTTACAGGACAAATCTGTGGAAAAGCAACCCCGTTCATAGCAAGAAACCACCATTTTCAAGGCAGTTTGAGCAGTAAAATCATCCATAATTAAGTAGATGCAATAACAGTTTAATGCCATACTCTGGAACTTTGTATGCAAAACAATATCTCCATGGAAATAAAGCAGAGGGACTCGTCTCCATAACAGTTACAGTTGTATCTTGTAAAAGAGGAGGGAGAGGTTTATAAATGTTATTGTAACCTTTAGCATGAGGGAGGGTTGTTCAGGAAACCAAAGATAGAAGGCCTAAATATCTTAAAATAACCCGGATTGCTTGATGTTGTGATTTCTGAAAGACACACGATGTAATTTCCCAGTCAAATGTTTGATGAAGACACTATTATGATTATGAACCAACTACGCACATGGCTGCATTTATCAAGGTCATCATAATTAAATGGCCATGACACTATTTCTGTAAAAGGTCTTTGCGGTTAATTGAAATGCATAAAAGGTCTGACTAATTTTTTTACATGTCACCCAGCTCTGACCAGGTGAGTGTTGAGTGCGTGTGCGTCTTGGTCTGTGCGCACTATCCGTATTTCACTCACCGCTTTGCTGGCTTCGGTTCTGCGTTTCGCTCCTTCTCGTCTCGTTACAGATCTCCCATGCTCTCAGGTGCAGCATCTTGATGGCGCAGTCCGGATGGATCGCCTCCACCTGCAAACAACCCCAAAAGTATTTCGTTAGATCGTAAAACAGAGCAAAATGTTCCCAGCAATCCGTGCGTAAAAATGCGGTATTATCCAAAACGATGACCAACTTTCATCTGTAATGGAGAGTCGTATTTTGTGTAACTATAATAAGCATGAAAGTATCAAATTGTCCCAAATTGAGATACTTCAAAGGCGTATTTCATCTTTTTTGTCCAGTCCCTGTATAAATAGATCCTGGAATGTTACGCACTATGGAAGCAATGCAGTAAAACAACCCAAAATGTCCTACTATTGTAACTTTTTATTACTGTAAAATACTGAATGGCACATAGCCTACCATAAGTCCATAGCACAGGTGAAAATATAGGATGAAGAATACGCATTTTCCCCGTTTTTTATTTTCTATTTCCATCTTCTAACGTGACCCGACAACCCTCAAGAGATGGCGCGCGCGTAAAATCCAGCTTTTTCGGCTCCTTTGCGTCCGGGGGGGGGGGGCGTCTCTGGACCGACCCGAGTCTCAACTACCGCTCCGCTGCTTCCGGTGAAGCTTCACCCTCTCTGCCTGAAATAGATGAGCGCTCGCCTCAGTGTCTTCCGTTCAAGCAGCAAACTTCGTGTCACCTCCTAGTTCTCTCTCCTCCTCTGTTCTCCCTCTCTGTACTCTCTCTCTCTCTCTCACTCACTCTCACTCTCTCTCCTCCTCTGTTCTCCCTCTCTGTACTCTCTCTCTCTCTCCCTCTCTCACTCACTCTCACTCTCTCTCCTCCTCTGTTCTCTCTCTCCTTTCTCTCTCTCTCTCCTCCTCTGTTCCCTCCTCTCTCTCGCTCCTCTTCTGTTCACTCTGTTTTCTCTCTCTCTCTCTCTGTTCTCTCCTTTCTCTCTCTCTCTTTCCTCTTCTGTTCGCTCCGTTTTCTCTCTCTCTCCCTCTCCATTCTCTCTCTCTCCTCTGTTCTCTCCTTACTCTCTCTCTCTTTCCTCTTCTGTTCGCTCCGTTCTCTCTCTCTCCTCTGTTCTCTCCTTACTCTCTCTCTCTCTTTCCTCTTCTGTTCGCTCCGTTCTCTCTCTCTCCTCTGTTCTCTCCTTACTCTCTCTCTCTGTTCTCTCGCACTCTCTCTCGGACTCACTCTCTCACTCACTCTCACTCTCTCACCTCCTCTGTTCTCTCTCTCCTTTCTCTCTTTCTCTCTCTCCTCTTCTGTTCACTCCTTTCCTCTCTCTCACTCACTCTCTGTTTTCTCTTTCTCTCACTCTCTCACTCACTTTCTCAATCTCACTCTCCTCCTCTGTTCTCTCTCTTCTTTGTCTCTCCTCTGTTCTCTCTCTTCTTTCTCTCTCTCTCCTCCTCTGTTCTCTCCTCTCTCTCTCCCTGTCTCTCTCCTTTCTCTCTCTCTCCTTTTTCTCTCTCTCCTTTCTCTCGCTCCTCTTCTGTTCACTCCTTTTCTCTCTCTCACTCACTCTCTGTTTTCTCTTTCTCTCACCCTCTCACTCACTTTCTCAATCTCACTCTCCTCCTCTGTTCTCTCTCTTCTTTGTCTCTCCTCCTTGTTCTCTCTCTTCTTTCTCTCTCTCTCCTCCTCTGTTCTCTCCTCTCTCTCTCCCTGTCTCTCTCCTTTTTCTCTCTCTCCCTTTCTCGCTCTCTCTCTCTCTTTTCCCTCTGTCCTTCCTCTCCTCTTTCTGCGTCCAAGTGCACTCAATAAATCCTCGAGCTCATTCACATACGATAATGAGAGGACCAGTACATATCAGTCCATTGTATCATTCACAGATATTAGGGTTAAATAAGGTTTAAGAGTTAAAATGTTTGACCCCAGACAGTGACCCCAGCAGTGACATTATCTATACTAGTCTGGTCAAAAACTATTTCTCATTTTTTTCTCATTCGGAGTACCCCCTCGCTCCTGCGGTTCCAGTTGACATATTGTGCTGTTGACTCCAACCTTTGCTGAGTTAACAAAAGTTCAAACATTTTAAAGAAGACATACTGTGCTTGTGTCTGATATACAGCTATAACCTCTGATGCCTGTGGATCATTATGTTGTAATTTGGACATTTTAAATTGCAAAATTGATCTGAAATTGATCTAAAATTAAACAAGTCTTCTACCTCTGCGCTAGAAAACTGCTGTGTCCAATGAGAGCTGACGTCGTCGTAAAGGTCATCACAACAAAACGCTGCGCAAAATGACTACAAAAGAGAAATAGAAATACTGACGAAGCAAGTACAGGGCAGTGGGCATATAGTGGATCACAGTGGCTCAGTTGGTAGAGTTTGCAGAAGTATAAACGTTACACAAACATGCACGAATCACATTAAATACTACTATGAAAAGGGAAAACAACTACAAAATGAACACTATAGGCCACATGTCTCAAACTCAAGGCCCGGGGGCCAAATGCGGCCCACCATGTCATTTTATGTGGTAGGCAAGGTAAATTTAAATGTATGACTGTCTTAAAATGTCAGTTTTTCAGGAGTTACGCATTTACACAGATATATTCTTTATATCTTTGCAAATTTGAGACAAACCATTTTGCTGATGTGGCCCTCGGTGAAATTGAGTTTGACACCCCTGCTGTAGACTATGTAATATTTTAAGTTATATCAAGTTGTAACGCGAAATACTGGTAAAACAAAGAAAAATATTGCATTTACTACACAAAAATAGACCTGCGCAATACAACAGGGTACAAAGTAAACCAATATAAGTGTTTTTTCATTATTAAATCAAAGAAGTAACTTGACATTTTAACACTTTGCATGAGGCTGGAGGCTACACTGTTTTCTGCTTTTATAAACAATAAAACCAGAATTCTCTTTCATCCCATAAGCTGTGCCTGTGTTTATTGCATTCTACACAGTTCTGTGCACCCCTCTTCTAAAACCTTTCCCCCAAAAGAACATGAAGAGATTTGTCCCAGAAAATGTTATTATAATGCCGCGGGCGCCTTGGTTTTTCATGTTTACCTCAACAAGCATTTCACATCATTATTAGTCAGCAATGGGCTATAACGTTCCATCAAGAGCTTCCAGTTGTGTGTTTTATCTTTTAGTTTCTTTCATTACAGTTAGATTTGCAGCATTGAAATTTGAGCGGCCTGAAATATAAACTAATCTTTGCATTACGTGTTTTATGGGTAAACCTGCTCATAGTACGATGCCACGTTACTTCAGGCCATCCGCTTTACCAAACAAGTCGAGATTTTTCAGAATATTTTGAAACCCAAAAACCAGGACAGTATTACAAAGGCTTACAGTCTCAGTATTGATCTGCAAGCGATGCATTCACTGCCATCACGGACAAGCCACCGCTGTCAGGAGTTAATCCGAAAAGAACAATGATGCGCCTGGATACCTTTCAGTGTAATCCTAGTAGACAAAAGCGCCACAAGCTTTTTACTGGCAACACACAGCTCCTCCTGAATACATGTATCGTTTTAACCAGGTTACATTTACAAAATTGTCCACTTCAGATCCACTGCTCACAATTAAAGGAACCATGAAAGATTTAGATTTGAAATTCTGTAAACACGACTTAAATGTGTCACCAGATTCAAGGCATGCATGTTCAAATCTAATATATAGTACCTCTTACCTGTAATAACTGTAATGTTGCTTTATTCTTAATTACTAAAACATTGGACATAATGGAGAAAGTCGTTGATGTCCATTTGGTGTTTTGTCCAATCAGAATGCGTCTCACATGTCTTTCTCTTGGGTCGCCAGTTGCAATGTCTAAATCTGGTCTGAATCTTTAATTCCTAAACCCCAGCACCTACAGCATCATTAATCAGTGCTAGTTCAGCCTCTGCAGTTCTGCTTGGCCTGTCCAAATACTGTGAAAAAATTGTGCAGGCTTAGTTGTGTGTGTGTGTTTTTTCACAGTAAAAATGCAGGCTGCACACTGTTCCATTAACGGAGCTTGCATATGACAACCTGGCTAATATGCAGGTCCATGCTCATTCTTCAAGTTACTGTGGAAGCTGTGACAGAGCACCCGGGGCCCGGTGCTGCTCCTGACAGGTTGCTGCAGCAGTTTTGAAGAATGGGTCAAACACAGAGGATGGATTTCACTACCGGGTTCAATAAAGTGTAACATTAACAATTAACATTACAGTTCATTTGATGTATGAAGCAGTTTAGGACAATATTGGAGCGTTAATTCGGAGCTCAGTCTTTGTAAGTTCTTACTATAGCCACAACTGTCCTGGGGTTGACTGACTTGGATGTGGCTTCCTATCTGCGCCAACAACGTCTCAACCGCTCCAATCAATCGCTCACACAGCACATTATTATCATACACAAGGAGGAAAGATTGGTAAAGTGTCTTGCCTGATAACACAGTAGGCATTAGCATTGGCAGGTTGACCGTAAACTTCCAATGTGCATAACCTGTTCACCACTGCTCCTTTTTAGACCAGTTTTGGCTTCCTGAGACCCGAGCTCTTGCATGAGATGCTTTATTAATTTTTCTTTCTTATTTGGGTTGGCTGGGACCTGATGAGTCTAAATACAAAGAATTATCTTTTTACATTATGTAGTTTCTGTAAATCAAATGTCCTCATATGTGGACATTATATTCATTTTGATAAAACATTTGAATAATGACTTGCAAAAACTATTTATTAAGACCTTGACCACAGCAACATTTGTCCTGAATGTAAAAACAAAATGAAAAACAACAATTGTGCCTCTTGGAACAATGTGTCTCATGTGAAGAGCTGCTGACAGGAGCAGGAAGAAAAACAAAAAAAAATAAAATAAAATATTCTAAACATTTTAAACTGTTAAAAAATGAATACCGATATATATAATATATTTACATTGTTGCTGTTCTTGTTCCTGTTATTCTTCATCTAATAATTTGCACTGTGGCCTAGACAAGCCAAAATGTGTTGTCCACATATGAGGACGCCAGGTCTCAGGAGGTTAAATATCACATTAGTTACTGCACACCTGAAACACAACAAGCTGCAGTTTTGGAATTGAATCAGTACAAATAAATACAAATCTGACCTAATTGTCTCGCCATCACAAATTGTCTCCTTCCTTCTCTTTACCACTCTGTACACACAAACACTACAGCACATATCTGTATTCAGTATTCACTTCACCTGTCTGGAATATCTCACCTGTCTGGAATATCTCACCTGCATGTTCCTATAAATATCAGTTGGTTGACAAAGTGTAAAATGAATGAGCTGTTTTCTAAATGTGTTCTCCTTAATAGTGTGTGTTGGATTATGTTTTCCTGACGAAGATCTTATAGGAGCAAAAGACTTTTGTTAATATTATATCATTTTATCATTGGTCCTGTTCGAGCAGCGTGTTTGACAGTTACACATCTCTTAACATAAACTTGAAGGAGTTGTATAGATTTAAGACAAGATTTAAAGCAAGATTTTGGAAGTTGTGTGGAAATATTATGCTTAAAATAGACTTGTGTCAGCTTGTCTCTAAGGAATTATGTAAGAGGATTTAAACAGCTTCAAAAAATTATATACTTATTCATGCCTTCTTCACTTGGGGTAAGGTAAGGAACTATAACGACAGCTTTATATAAACAAAAATGGTGTTTGGGGAACTGAAAAAGGAAACCAATTATATTTGTTGATACGTTTTTCTCAACATGCACTAAAATTCAAGTTATCTTAGGTTTGGGAAGTGGACTATCCTAATGCTTACTTGCTTAAGTTGCACATTATTATCCTTGTAGGAAAATTTGTTCTCTGCATTTGACCCATCCTTCAATACCTCATCAAGAGCAGCAGGTGGCGCAGTGCCGCACCCAGGGACTCATCTCTGTGATCTTGTTGCTAGGCTTGGTCAGGACTATCTTATTGCAGGAGCGTTGTACCTATTGTGCATGTTTTAGGTTGACGGGTGAAACCGGAGTGCCTGGAGGAAACCCATCCAGACACAGAGGGAACATGCAAATTTCACGCAGAAAGGCTGTGACGGGGGATTCAAACCGGAATCATTTTTCTGTAAAGTGTGACTGCAGCCAGCATAACACTTGAAGTATACAAACAGGTTTTAGGCTATTGCTTCAAAGCTTTACTTCTGCACAAAAAAACAAATATAATACATTTTCATATTTTATCACATATGGGTTTTACTTACAGCTATGGGTTTTACTTATTATGCGACCTTTTACAAATCAAATCTAGCTGATGGTTAAGTTGTTTATGCTATAATAACTTCTGTGAGTGAATTCTGGAGGTTCTGAGCTTTCACGTGAGCCATGACCTGTCCATGTACTGAGAATGACAAAAACATGTATGCGTCGTTTACATGCAGGTAAAAGCTCTGCAAAACCAGGTTCAGTTGGGATTTTTTTTTTTAAACTTTAGAGCACAGGTCACATACAGTTCCGTTAAAGTCTGAAGCCATAGATTTTTCTCTCTGTCAAGGTTAAAAAGGCAGAACGCAGCACTGACAAATAGGGGGAACGTGGTGGAAAATAGTAAATGCTGCTATTCTGTTGGTCATGTTCATGTAGGAGAATGTGTGTGTGTGTGTGTGTGTGTGTCAGATGTGGTCAGTGATTTTATAATGAGCCGTTTCAAGGTGTGGAAATTGGCAGCTGAGCAGAGCGGGCTTATAAAGGCACAGAAATCCTGAAGGAAAAATGGCGACATAAATGTATTTGATGTTGGTAAAGGGGTCAAGGTGTAATACTGCACCTACATATAGATTTGCACTGTACATTTCTATCTTTGGGTCAGTGAGGTATCCAGGTGAAGCGTCTGCCCATGTCTAAAAGTCTAAAATAATGAAAAGCAGCGGCAGTTGTTGGTGTTGTTGTTGGAGCGACTTATCACATCACAGAGATCTGAGCGTCTGAGGCTTATCCTAAACCTCCAGCCTGAGCATGCACTCACACAAATAGCTCTCTCCACTATATTAGCTGTATTACCTTTATGCTCCAATACACAAAGGATTTGCGCTGCCTATAATCACGTGTCTGCATCTGAGGTGACTAGCTGCACGTAATAGATTTCACCCAAAAGTTATGAATGAAATCTAATGATGTTTGACAAGTCTAAAATGTGTAGAAGTCTAGAATGAAAATGCAGATGTTTTATCCTGGTGTATGGTTAATATCTGTGGAATTAAAAAGTCTCCATCTTAGTTTTATGCTAAATGATGTAGTTTTCAACTTTAGTGGCCATATTACTTAAGTACTGTACCCACTCAAATGTAAGTAGCTTAGATTTGATTCTAGCATTTATTAGAATCTGTCTGGATGTTGATTTTATTTGATAACCCTCCATAAGTAGAACTAATTGTATCTATAAAAAAGTCATTTTATTAGAGAAAAAGTGAAAAAAAAAGCGGTAAAAAAAGCGGTAAATACTACAATGTAAGGATACTTATGTAGTTGAACGCTAGTCTGAGTAGTTTGCATCTTAAAGTCCAATCACACATTGCCGCTCTATCACTCATGTGTATAATGAACATGAATGGGGCTGGAGCACTTTTTGAACAGAGGAGTTCATTGTGAGACATTCTTAGACCCTTGAAGCCGATAGCACAGGCCTTATCTGGACAGAGCCAGGAGCTTAATGAAATGCTTTAATGTCATTTTATTATCTCCAAAAGCCCAGAGACATTTCAGCCCCAACTCAAATGGAGCAGGGGATTCTAAAGACACACATTACAATTTCATTAAAACATAAAAATTATGCTTAGCCTACAGCTTTATTATTTCTATTACTTTTTTTTTTACACTATACTGCTACTATTCGAAGTTTATAATTTGAGACCACTGATTAACCTGTTATGGAAATCTTTACTTACAGTGTTTTATCTAATTCGGCGCTAGGCCAGTGGTCAAACATTTGAATCCCATTGGCGTTGTTGTTTAGCTTCTATACACAATCCCTAAAGGAGATGAGGTCTGTAAACTTTGATTTTCACATGTTTGGAGTGTCACTGCATTAGTCATGACTCCATCTGTGTGTCTGTAACGGAGTAGGCACTTTGCATATTAACAATGACAGATATAACCCCACCGTATCCTTAAATATGAGGTCGGGCAAGGCCAGTCTTTGGACGATTTCCTACATCTATGACTAATCCTGAAGCTGTCACCGTAACTACAACTGGGAAGCACTTCAGATCTTCCTTATTAAACGGGCCAATTGAAGTAAGTTAAAGGTTTACTATGTAGCTTTCATGTTCACCACCTGTGTGTGTCTCCATGAATGTTATTGCTTTGCCTGGAATGTAGAGATAGAATGATGTTTAATTGCTCAACAATACCTTGAAAAACAGGGATTTTTATAAAGACCGGGCTTGCCTCTCCTTAGATCTGACTTGTAACTTGGCTTGGTTATGTCATCTGCTTGTTTCCATGGAGATTTATAAGTTTAATGCCATTTTCAAAATTAAGCGGTGACCAAACAATGGGACAATTTTGTTTGTACATATCTACAAATTGTTTAAATGTGGATGTTTGAATGTTTTTGTTATTCCTCAGTGTTTTTTTATGCTTTAGTTATATTTTGTTTGTTAAAAATACAAAAAATAGTACTGTGAAAACGACTAGGGCTGGGTAAAGGAATGGCATCTCCATGGAGACAACCAGGTGGCAGTTCCTCCATCAGAATTTTTTTTTTTTTTTTTTTTTTTTTTTTTTTAGAATGAAGCATTAAGTTGCTAACGTCGTTTTACTTTAAACAGCACAGTGATTGTTATATTGTATTTTTCTGCTTTCTTAGGGTTGCACACAAGAAAAGTCATTGGTAAACTATAATCCAATACAGGCTGCAGTAGAGGAGGAAATGGCAGGAAAAGCATCGCATTGGTGACTTTATGCTTGGATTAATCAATATTTAATCGAATTGAGATCCAAGCATTGCAAATTGTTAATGGGTTTTAGAGGTTTACAGTAAACAGCAACATTATGAACATGAGGTTTGCAGCAGAGGAAAAAAAAACTATATCAAAAATGCATACGAGTAAATAAAAACCTGTGTATAATTTGCAATATCGCTCAGCACTACGTTATGAAGTTTTGAATGAAGGTGGAGGAGATTGTAGTGTGTAACGCCTGCAGTATGTCTTTGTGCTAGGTTAAGTTCAGATGACAGATCCAGCTCATGTCCTCTTTTTAGAACATTCTCCTTTGACCCCAGTTCAGCAGTGCACAGCTCTTCAGTATAACCTTCAGTTCATAACTTATTATTAGGCCTAAAGATACATTACGTAACTTTTGTATTGGGACTGTCACCTGCTTTTCTGCATGAACATGTTGTAGCTTTGCCTGGAATGCACTTAATATTATTATTATTTGTATTTATTTATTTATTTTATGACATCAAACTGACCTGACTCCATGGAGACAAGCAACTAATGCCACTAAGCAAAGTTACAGGCCAGGTCCCTTTTTTGGTCATTTAGGGCCCTGTCCCTGTCCCCCGTCCTACTTATTTAGAGAATGTCCCACTTTTGATGTTACATAAATTATAAAGAAGTAAGATATGCATACATAATATGGTCATATGGTGATGTTACAGGTATTAAATTAAGTATGAGCTTAAATTTAGATTCAGATTCAACATGAGTCTCTCTAACTACAGTTTGAGGAGGTCATCCTGGTTGACATGAGAGGGTCAGACAGATGCAGAACAACAACAATGCAAAGATAGCTTGATACTAATAGCACTTACATTTGCGAACATCCTGGACACTTAACATTTGTGTAAAAAGTATGAGCTCCTCCAGATTCTTGCTCATAGTTTCACTGTGCAGCTGCTCCTCCACTCAGAGTTGGCCCTCTGCTGGACAATAAGAAAAATGCATGTAGTTTAAAAAAAACACACACATTATAGTTTTAGACAAAGTCCGCGTGTTTTCTAGAGCTTTTAAATTTAAATCATACAATTTCCCCATTTAAAATACTAATACTTTGGTTAGTTTATCACGTTGAATGACGGGACTTTTGGAAGATACCATTTCAGAAATAGGGCTCAGATTATTGTGTGTGAAAAGTCGTTTGTACGTGTATTTTAATGTTATGGAAAAATACATGAGTTAATATCGTAATAAAGCCAAAAATAATCGTGTTTAGACATACAAATAAACGTGTTTTTGGTACCGTACGTGTGTGAATAATGGTGTCGTCCCGGTTATGTCCGTCCTCTTCCCTTGTCGGATTACAGCGGAGGCAGCACGCGCACACCTCTTGTCGAGCCGTAAACGTCGAATAAAGCAACAAGTAAGTGAAATAAAGGAATCATTTTGTTCTTTTGACTCACAGTGAAACGTGTATTGTCAATAAAAGTTAATCTGAACGGTCGGAATCTGATTTTCTTGCGCCACGTGGTCATAGTGGAGTTGGAGCTGTCAAAAACTTGAGAAGGTACTTGGTGTAACGAAGTGTGTAAATCCAAGATACAAGATCCAAGAAACACTGACTGTGGTGGAAATGATCAGTGCATCACCCAAAAGCCAACAGAAAATCCAGTTTATCAAGCGTGATCTGTTTAAACATTAAGCCTATTATGCACATAGTTCCCTTACTCGTGAGTAATGTCATTTGATTTAATGTGTGCAGTATTTTAATGTGTTGTGTCTCTGTATGGTTCTGTATGATTCTGATCAGACTCCTAAAGTTTAAGGTAAGTGGTTCTGTTGCTTTGCAGCTTATGCTCCTAACATATGGTAAATTGCCTCTTAAACTTTTGATTAAAAACGTATATAATTGGATTTTACCAGGTAAAATGACTTAACAATTTTCAATTTGATTTATAAAGTAAACACGTAAGAACGCCACACTGTATCTGAACTGCTCTAACAGTGACATAAACTGGTGAGGTGGGTTCAAGTGTTCAAAAGGAGAACAGCTGAAAACCATGCTGAAGAGGGATAACCATGGTTATGAAGAGTTGTTTGAAAATAAAGCAAATCTAAATTAAATTTGAGTAATACTTTGGGCTGCAACACTGGCTGAACTGTGTGAAATTGCATTGTTTGGGAAAATTGTTGTCCAAGTGTCTTTGCATGAAGAGATTTTGGTTCTGGGCAAAAATTGTTTTTGCAGTTAATTGTTGATGTGGGGGATTGTTTGTGGATTTTAAAGTACAGCCTTGATTGGTTGTCAGGTATATTAATTACTTACTTGATTAAAGAACTGTGAATTTTCTATGTGCATTGCATAAAATGGTTCTAATTTCAGCCTGTGCACTCTGCACTTATCAGAATTTGACTTGGCTTTGTTTTCTGGGAACAGGTCGATCAATGAAATGTTATCATGACATGGCCATTTTAATCCAAAATTAACTAATCCACTGTGGGAATAATTTTTAATAGTTTTTTTTTTTTCTTCTATAGCCCACTTGGCATTTGCTAACACTGCTTTCTTGAGTTTAACTTATCTAACAGCCCAAGCTTCTCCCTGTCGCCTGCTCTCTCTCTTTACTCCAAAGTGAGTCGAGCAGCTGTCCCAGTGCGATGGACCCATCCAGCCCAAAGCACCCCGCCTCGCGCGCTGTGCAGCAGGAGAGGGGCATCATCAGTGGAGACAACGTTCAGTTTGGGCGCGTGAAGAGGCGCTCCCGTCTGTCCCAGTCTGAGAGCTCTGGCCCTGAGGAGGAGATTGGTTCCTACGGCCGCAGCCCTGTGCTTCAGGGGCTCCAGGCCGAGCAGGTGTGGTACAACCGCAGCGCCTATGACCACGCGGAGGGTAACTACCACCGGCAACGCACCTCCAGTGGTAACGGGCCATTGAGCTCCTCCCCGCGCAGCCCTAATGTCCGCTCTTTCCATGCCAAACGTAACCAAAACCAAGATCCCAACCACTCATCTCCCACAATGGTCAGGTCCTCCGGGACCCGACAGGACAACAAGGGCCGCAACCGCACCTCATCAGAGACCGAGTCTGGGGCCAGAGGCAGCAGAGGGCCTGCCCCCCGCAAGAGAGGCTTCTCTGAGACCGAAAACAAGCCCAAACGGGACAAGTATGACCGCCGCCCGCGTCAGACTGTGTGTGTGGCTACTGCCGTCTCTGTAGACCTAAGTGCTTCTGTTCTTGTCCTGTTGACTTTGTCTTTGCGTCTGTGTGTCATTGGCTACAAACAAATGGACAATGTTTTATCAGTGTGGAGAGAATTTTGTGAAGGGATTTGGGGTGGTTATAATTTGAAGGTCTGGTAATTAAAATATAAAATCTTTTTTATGTTTAGTTTCTGAATTAGTGTCACTCACTGTTACTTTAAAACTAAACCCTTGTCTGTGGCCATGGCCTAGAGTGTAAAAACAAATGCATTTTGCTAAAGAACATGTTCTTGTGTTTTTCTAGTACCATCATGAAAGGACTGCAGTGCCTCACCGCTGACAACATCTGGTTCGACAAACACCGTTACGATGACGCCGAGAGACGCTACTACGAGTCTCTGAGTGGCCACGTCCCTCAGCAACAACATCAGGTAAAAATGGTCAAACTTTAGCTAGCACAATGCTGACACTGGCATGTGTTTATTGTTGATCTAACTAAAGACCGATTGAAATTCATCAGCATAACTTTCCTGATTACAGCATCTTGACTGGAATGTTGCATTTGCAATTGAAAGTTCCATTAACAGGAAATGGGCTGAAAAAATATTGACAGTCACAATGCAGAGAAACCACCGTCAGGCTTTTCATTTTATGTTCACATGAAAAACAAACCTTAAACTAAGCCTGGTGAGTGGCGGAGAATCATTTAATTTGACAAATATGTATGTCAATAATAAAATAATTGAAAGATGTTATTTATAATAATAATATATTATTATTGTTATTGTGAATCGTGCAGCCCTACATCACAGTAGCCGCCTGCCCCTCTTGGCCACAAACTTGCCCTGTACATTATTACACACATGATCAGATCGTGGGTTAGACGGTCTCTGGGCCGACTCAGCACCACAGCAGCTGAATGAGTCTTATTTAGCAGTGGCCTGTTGGTGTGAGTGGTCAGGTGGTTTGGCAGCTGCCTCTGCCTCTCAGGACGTCCCTCTGGTCTCAGAGGGTCAGCCATGACAGCTCTCAGATAACAAGGATAAAGTTCTACAGCACCATTCAAGCCATTTTAGACATTTGTTTTTGGTGTAATAGAGTAAGTTAGTTTGAACTTGGGATATCACAATGACAAATTTTAGGATTGCGATGATTGTACAAAAAGCATCATGACTGAACAATTATTTATTATTGACACCATGACCAATAATGGGGGACACCCCGAGCTGAGGAGCAATTACAGACAACTCGGGATGCTTTTAGGCATGACACAGGTCTAGCAAGACACACCCAATGGCGTGATGTGGGTCTGCACTGACACGAGGCGCAGGACAACTATAAAAAGATTGGTGGTACTGGAGCATCAGCACAGATCAACAGCAGCACAACAATGACCTCACAGGGTTTGGGACTGGATATGCCTATGCATATACACAGTCATTGCAGGATCAGCAGTACGCCAGTAGTGGCGCATGTGACATTTCTCAGATAAACAATCACCATTAAGATGGCAAAACATAAAATCAGAGTTTCTCACCAGACGCTGACTTGATCGTGTGATATACTGCCATATTTCCAGTGATGTCAACTTATATGTTGAGCTGATTTGCTTCATAAATCAGTTTCCTGTTTATCGGTGCATGCCACTCCCATCAAGATTAAAAAAATAAATAAATTACATTTGCAGTGTATAATGCAGCTAACACTAGCAAACTGCATTAAATCAAAAGGGGTAAAAAGAGGTGCAAATACCCTAATTAGTTTCGTGTTTACTCTAGCTTTAACCTTGTCTCACAGCACCACAAACTTGGAATACTAAATATCTTTTTGTGATTCTCTGGTGGTCATCCGTATGAGAGTATAATTCAGGTACGATTTAGATTTTATTAAGTTTACTAAGTTAATATTAGGTAACATTTCCAGGACCCGGAGCCGTGCCCGGATCATGGAGATGCTGAAGTTGCTGCCGGTCCTACAATGACGGGGGCGTAACTAACAACCCCTAGTGAGCCAGTGCCAGATCCTATACGTTTCAGAACCCTTTAGAATGTTGTATCTCCTGCGGCGCGCTTTGGACCCCTAAAAAGCTCCACATAGGGTCCGCACTGTACCGCCTTGTACTGGCCCTATGGAAACGAGGCTTTGGTATTTACTCAACATTCCACAATAGCGATACATGTAACACCCACAGCATGATGTCACTGCAAACTATCAATTGAAATGATTTTCATATACTTTGTTTATACAGTGGGTATTACATAAAAAAATAAGTGTATATGAGTGTGTGGGTGCGTAATTATATATAATTACCCAACACTCATGTACACTTTTTTTTTTTTTTACACAAACACTGGACAAAACAGGGTTGTGAAATCCTGCTTTTGTCACATAAAAGGAAAAAACTAAAAGGGCAGCACTAAGGCACAGTTGGTAAGCATTTGCCCAATAACCAGAGGGTCACGTAGTGTAGTGACTCTTTCAATGCCACATGATTTATCCTTAATAGGAAAGTTGAAGTCAGTTGTACAGATGTTTTTGAATAATGCTAATTGGATGTTCATGTGCTACTCCTTTCCTCTAATATCCATGACTATTCTATATAGGGTGGGGTATTAATAGTACAGAAGACTTAAGACAGGTACTACAACAAAAAATGACAAAACTTTTTCCCTTTGAGACCATTATAGAAAGTTGCGAGTGTTATCACCACAAACAATAAGAATAAATATTTCTTTCCTTGCACTGTTGGGAGAGTCTCCTACACACTTGTATCCTGGGGATGTTATTTCTCTGCCTGGAATGTTCCAAAGTATGACATTAAACATACTCATCTTGCATTTATTCTACTGTGTTTTTATTACCCAAAATATGCATGTATTACTCTAAGTGGGTTCACCTCGTCACAGATCTGAAATTGGAAAATAATTTTATTATTCTGTTTTGTGGTGATGAAGATTGGATTTGATACAAAAAACACTGTTAACCAAGTATCATTAAAGCATCAAAGAAATGGAAAGGTGCCCAGCCCTAGTTCTGCACTGGTTTGTGCATGTCTTTGTCTTGAGGTTGTGGTCCTTGCCTTGTGTCTGTTTCTTGTCCCCCTTTCCTCCCTTCACTGCTGTACTTACACGTGCCTTTAGGACAGAGAAGCTAGTGCCATCCTAGACGAGATTGCTATGTCCCGACAGACTATCCAGACGTCCCTAGACAGAGTGAGTACTGGGACCAGCGAATTAGCCGTAGGTGCCCCCCTCTGGAGGTAGGCCTGTACTCCATCTTAAATCATCGTGTTGTCAAAAGTGTTGAAATAGCACTTTCTAATGACACTCCTGGGAGCCTGATCCATATACTGTTGTAATGTAATAAAGCTTCCTTTCTCACTGTGGCTCATATCTGACAATGGAAAATATCTTTTTATAGAGTATAGGAGTGTCTATTGTACAGAATCCCTGGTTTGACTTTTGTCATTACAACCTTCTGGTGTGGGGGGTTCACCACCTGTTTGTCTCAATGGAGATGCTATTGCTTTCCATGGAATGTTTCACAATATGGCGTTCAAGCTATCTTGCATTTATTCAATTAGGAGTTCACTTGAATTGTTTTAAATACATTGAAAAACACACATTCAAACTGCGCTTGTCACAGAGCACTTGGCCTGGTGGTGTCACCTGCTTGTCTCCCTTTAGATAAGTTTATTGCCATATTATGAAACATTGCAAGCGAAGCAAGAACATCGGCATAGATACGAGCAGATAGTGGACCCTCCACCTGTGCACCTTTTTAACCTAATGTTTATATTACTCCAAGTAATCATTTTGTTCCATCTGGCACATCCCTGACATTTCTGGACACATTAAATCCATTAAAGCATGTTTAGTCAAGATTTCCACAACTTTACTATAACACTTGTATACTTTTATTTAAGCTACTGATTTGTTAATCTTTAGCTTTACACTTTCTTTCTCTTAACTGTTCTCTCCTGTATTTTCTCTGCTGTCCTGCGATTGTTGGATGCAGGCGAAATCAGCCCTGCAGCAGGCCAAAGGGAAGCCTAAACGGCAGCACAGGAACGTAAGTCTGACCAGAGTGTGGTGCATGGATCAGCCTGAAGAATTATGGCATTTCATTTTGTACATCTAACCAGCCAGGAGTTTGTTTTTTTTGTTTGTTTTTTTTTTAATAATTGCAATTTTGCAATTTTTGCAGTTGTCCTAATTAATGTTTTGGGTTGCTTGCATTCATGGGTTTCCCCTTCCTTTTATGTAAACATAAATCAATCTGTAACCCATGGATTTGAGCATTTTTAATGGGTTTAATAATAAGCAATGGTTGTTTTGGAAAAAACTGGACAGGAGCAATGAAAGTTGTTTTGCTGCTAATGGGGTTGAAACTATTGAAAAAGCATACATATTTATAAACACTGACCGCTTGCATAAAACAATTGTTGCCATCATTTAGCAAAAATTGGGTGTCTGAACAGTAGTAATACTGCTAGTATATAGCAGCATAATTTTATGTCTGTTTGAACAAACTCCATTCAGCAGAACCTTGTTTACTTTGGTGGCATTACTCCTGCTCCTTTTTTCCTTATTGGTTATTTCTACTGGGGTTTTAATTGTGTGTGTGTGTGTAATAATCAATTTAAACAAACGCTTAATCTTTTCTGTATGAGATTTTGGGTGCAAAGTTGAATCATTTGTGGTATTGCTGATCTTGGGCCTTCACTGAACCTCCTGTGTGATTGGTTTGGTTTGGATAGTTTTAAAATGATTTTGCGCTCTGCTTGTTTGGTAATTTTTTTGCTTCATGTTTGTGCAGTCTTCCTCACACGCTGCAGCCGGAGACCAGGAGCTCATCTCTCGCATGAAGAGTCTGGAGGTGGAGAACCAGTCACTGCACAAAGGTGCCACTATACTCCACACAAAACTTAATGTGTTCAATCTATCAGAAAATATATTGACTTTATTTATAAATTGGCCATTCCAAATAGTCCAAAATTCAAAATAACACTTGAGTGTGTTCGATAGGGAAGATATGGTTAATCAGAATAATCATCACTATAATAATAATAATCATAATTTGCTAATCGTTATGTGAAGTATACGAGACGCATGCAAAAATACCTTTTATAACAAAGACAGTGGCATTATTAAATCAAAATGGCATGTATTTTCTAAAAGCAAATTTCAGCCTTTATTTGGTTTGTATTTTACAAATTATAATAAAATGATAATTTCATACGTCACCTACTCAGTTGGCTTGTGTAGCCTGAATTGATGTGGACTGAAGTAGAATAAAGTGAAGAAAAATAATAAATGAGGAAAAAATGTTTATCTTTAGCATTATGTTTAACTCGACAGAAAGGATTTTTTTTCCTCTTCACATGGATAATTTGGGGACTTTTTCATCCTTGATTATAAAATCTAGTGGGATTTTTTGGATTAATGTAAATTTGCTGTTTTAGTTGTTTACGATTTGAGAGCAGCCCTGCTGAAGCTGGAGTCCAGAGTTGCTGTGCTGGAGAAGAGCCCTGCTGTCCCATGTGCCAAGGTAACACTGATAAGAACTACACAGACCATGATCCTTATTCCATTTCTGTGAAGCTAACATCCATAAAAGTACTGTCATTTAGCATGTTTTTTGTCCCAATCTCTTGAAATGGCGCATAAGGACACTATTTACCATAAAGCCTTACAGTGAGTTCTGGGTACAGTATAGTCACATATACACACATTTAAGTTGTTCAGTTCATCCTTAGTTGCTTCATTTTCCCTTTTAATGAAATAATTACATTTTTAGTTTAACAGTAAAAGTACTTTCATGTTAATGATACAAGAAGCAAAAATACAGTTTATTCTGCCTGTTTTTTAATGATTTGTAGAGATTTACATAAGTGACTTTTAGTGTTGTCAATACTAAAATTTCCAACTCAATTTCAGTACTAAGGAATAGATGCCAGTTCCGATACCATGATGATAATAATAATAATAAAAAACTGTATTTTCTCAGACAATAAAATGTGATTTTCAATATTAAATAATGGTACTTACCACGTGGCATTATATTTGTGTTATCCCTCAGTCGTCCAGGTAGGTTCCATTGTGATCCATGGGTGTATACTAATCTATGTGGTTCTAGTCTATTGTACTCCTTTTGATACAGCTCAAGGTCATTCTAAAGCTATTCGGCACAGCTTAATTTTTATCCTGTGAATGTGACTTTTTTTTTTTTAATTATTATTATTATCGATACTCATTTGAGCAGGTATCAAAAGGTATCTAGTTTGAATAGTAGTTTTAGTATCGATTAGTATCTGATATTCGATACTTTTGACAACCCTAGTTTCTTCAGGGATTGAGAAACCCTGGCATTTTGTATCTTAACCTATTTAAATAATTTGCCCTCGTGTCCTCTAGGCGGGCCCAGTTCAGGCAGCTCCCGTGCAGCAAAAGAAGGTAGAGAATGGAGCCAAGGCCGCTTCGGAGGATGAGGATGATGACCTGGACCTGTTCGGTAGCGACGAGGAAGACGAAGAGGCAGAGCGCGTCAAACAGGAGCGACTGGACGCCTACGCCGCCAAGAAGGCCAAGAAACCTGCTCTCATTGCAAAGTCCTCCATCATCCTGGACGTCAAGCCTGTAAGTAACCAAACCTTTAGCATTTTCACTTAAGCAGTAAGAAATAAGATAGTAGGAAGCACATAAAGGAGAAGATTGAAAGAAGGGGAGAGATAAATAAGGTAGGGATAGGCATGCGTATGGTGTGGTCGTACACAAAACTATAAACTTACCTTCATTTAATTATACTTTTGGAAACCATAGCATTGAGATATTGAGCAGTATATGTTGGAAAATATTGTGCCATGGCTAAAATGTGCTTTTAGAAAATTTATTTGGAAATGTAAGTCTTTTTTTGTACATTTTTGCACAAGTTGGGCATAACACTGACCACCTGACAACTTTATTTAATATAAAAATAGTATTAATATTACTATTAGAAGCCTCATGAGCTATTAATTTTTGCTTTTTACCATTCAAAAGATGCATTTCATTTTAAATTCTTTGTCACTATGCTTATGGTCCTTATTTTTCATTATTCTGAAACCAAAATGACAAATATTTACTTGCTACCTATTGTATACCACTTACTAACCGGCATTAAAAAGAGTAAAGTTATTCTTGATGACTTATGCCATATTACTTGTTTTCCAGTGGGATGATGAGACAGACATGGCAAAGATGGAGGAGTGTGTGCGCTCTATACAGATGGACGGGCTCTTGTGGGGGGCATCCAAACTGGTCCCGGTTGGATACGGCATCAAGAAACTGCAGATCAACTGTGTGGTGGAGGACGATAAAGTGGGCACAGATATCCTAGAGGAGGAGATCACCAAGTTTGAAGACCATGTAAGTATTTATATTAAGGCTTGGCAGGCATCATTTAAAGTGCACTTTGTAACTTTTCTTGTGGAGGGCCAGCATCCAGGTAGATGTTATTTAGATGTTTCACAGTATGGCTGGCATTAAACTTGCTAATCTTGTATGTATTCAATTATAGGTGTCTAGAATACCTTGAAAAACATGCATTTTTACTACATGTAGGGTTGCCTCTCCATAGATCTAATGTAACTAAGTCACATGGTAGAAAGTGTTTTGCCTGGGATGTACTACAGAAACATCACCATGGAGAAAAGCATAGTGACCTTTAATGCGAAGAAGAGTATTAAACTCCTTTTATAATCCTAAAGTAATGGTGGAGTTTGGGTATATTGGTACAACTGCTTGCAGGCACACTCAATTTAAAAGTAGTTGGTGTTGGTACTTTTTTGTTCAAAGTGAGCAAACACTCAATTGCTTGTAACATAATGAGTCTAAAACTATTAGACATTAAGAAAATCCATTGCCAATTTCAGAATAAAACGTACTTTAATTACCATACATATTGGCACAATTATTAACTTGTGGTTCTTGTCTGCAGGTCCAGAGTGTAGACGTCGCCGCCTTCAACAAGATCTAAAGTCCATCCACTGTTGCACAGTTAATAAAATACTATGCAATGAGCACAATTTCTGTGTTAAGTTGTTTGTTACAGATTATGCACAATTAGACTGTTAAACACAGCTTTTGATTGGATTTAATGTAGAGAAGTGGGTACAGTTAAAATTTTAAGATCAACTTTCCAAAAGTATTTTTAGAGGTAGTCCATGAGCTTTGGTCTTTCATAGTTCTTTACACAGTATATGCAGAAAACGTCATATGCTATTATATACATAGATTAATTTAGGAGTTGTAGGTAATTACTGGTTTCAACTTTTTAAAGAAAACTTTCAATGGAGTGAAAAGTTGTCCAAAGTCTACCCTACCATTTTGTCAGGGACACAATGCACGCATGTCTGACAACCTGGAGAAACGGCACGAGCAGGAACATGCATGCTTAATAAGGGTGGGACGAGACAAGATTGGGTCCACGAGAATGAGACAAAATGAGACTTTGACAATAGGAGATGTAACTCCTCCAGAACTTAACCTTTTTTGTCCAATACAAATCTCACAATCATTTTTCTCATGTGTGCGAGATCTTGTGGCTGAGATCTTGTCCCATCCCTAATGCTTAAAGTAGAGATTGTCTTAACCAAGCTACGCCTTTGCTTTGTGCAGAAATAGCCATGGCTAACCACTCTGCAACCACTTACAAGCCAAATCCCACCTGTGTATTATGCTTATGGTGAGCACAGTTTTAAAGTTGAACCAAGTCCCACCCAGAATCCTGGATGTAGTGGTTGGGCAAACGCCGCTTTGGCTTTATGTAGCAGGACCATTTTATCTGAAACACCGTAGAAAGCCAGTACCCCGGCTCTGTAGTCCAAGTACACCCCTATTCTGCTAAAACATGGTGCACTGATTGTCAAACTCTCCTTATTGTGCTGAAATGAACAAGTAGAATAGGAACAGTCCAGACTCCATGATTTAGCATTATGTCCCAGTTTGCATTCACTGCCTCCTCCGCTACGACTTATGTTTTTGTAGCAAACCCCGATTGAGACCCCTCCGTTCCCGCTCCACTCCACCTCCCAGTAGCAGCGTCCGGCCATCCCAGCTTTGCAAAGGACCTGGGCCCACGAGGTGAAGCGGTCTGGGTGGTCTGGGTACGGCTGGGCTTCAGCCAGAGTGGTGACCCCGTGGCCCCGCTCCGAGAACACCAGGAAGGGGTTAACAGTGTTGGGGTCCAGGGTTAAGTCGTGGTGGTCTGGTAAGAGGGAAATCACAAATTAGGGTGTTTTCATGAGTGAATAAGTGTCAAAAATCTGTTGGACACATTACCTCAGTACAATAAAATGTATGATGTTATTTTTTCTGGTGGTGTACCTGCTGTCTCCATGGAGATGTTATTGCTCCACAGTTATGTTCCACAGTATGGCATTCAAATGTATGCATCTTGCAATTATTAAATTACAAGTGATTTTATTGCTCCAATATACTTTGTAAAAACAGTTCACTGCCTATTCAATCCAGCTACCTTCCTGCCCCTTGAAGACTGTTTGCATCTCCAATCCATCTCAAGAGGACTGATTTCTCAGAGATAACCTACTCCATCATATAGATTCTACTTCCTTGACAGAGGTGAAAAATTGATGGACTGAGGATTTTGGATGACATCTGGGACACAAGCGTTAGTTTGTCGATACTGTGTTTAATGCAGCCTTTTTTTTTAAATATATATAATTTTATTAATCGGAATGTTCGTTTCTATGTAAAAAATGCTTGTTTTCAAGCATGTTTTTACATGAGTAGGATCACACAGAGAAATTTAGCATTAAGTTCAATTAAATATCTGACTTTGAAACCTTTGTACTTTATAGGTTGAAGCACAGTTAACTTGACCAGTTTGGATTGACTGACATTGATGAAACGATCTCATTTGAGTAATTACAATAATACAGCTAAAGCCTCTACATATGCAAACCATTAGGAAATGCATAATGCAAATAAAAGCAAATCACTTGGTACAAAGCCTACAGCTGAACTTTAAAACTTTGACAATAATACTGTATTTTAAAGCCTTACTTACACTGTAAAAAATCAGTTCTTGTCTTTGGCTCAGATTTTGTCAAGTCCAGCTCTTTCACTTTTGATGCTATTGAACAAACACAAACATATACATCAATGAACTACACTTAACAGTAATAGTAAAACAGCTTGGAAACGTTTCATACCTTGAGCTTTTTCATAAATCGTCTGGTTATTTGTTTCCTTCAATGAAATGACTAGAAAGAGCAGACATACGTTAGGAGTCTCATTTTCTCTATCATAAAAGTTACACAGTGCACCTTTAATTCCGAAATCCATTCAAAGTATGAGATGTACCTTTTTCTGAGATCCTGCTGAATTCTCGTTCCAGTGCTTGGTCCAGACTGTCTTTGAGGTCAGCCAGCGCTGCTCTCATGCTTTTGTACATCAGATAAGTGAGTGCGTCTGTACTGGGCAGCTCGGCGCTCTTCACAGGGAAATGAAAAGACTTGGACTTCTGCAAATGCAACCAAATCAGACACAGCGATTTGAATACTAACAACATAAAAACACCTATCGTAAGCGGTCTTCATGGTCATGCACTTTTAAAATGCATACTTGATTATGGTAATGGTAAAAATGGCTTCTGCCTTAAGTAACAAGATTTTTCTGTATTTTGGAAACAACCATTAACCAGTAGTTCCCAAAAGTGGGGTTTGGGGAACTAAAATGAATCACATTGAATTACAATTTACAGTTTGTAATTTTCAGCTTAAATGACAAACAAAAACTCTTGGTTTATAGTAGTGTTCTGTATACTAATTATTTTACTGACAGGACCTGAGATTAGTCACAAATTAGAAAGTATTTTTGTATGCAACGATGACAGTACTCAAATTCACCGCATCGGTATTAACGAGAGTGCAAAAATGTTTACATAAACTATGAATCAAGGCTGTACTGCAATCAGATCACGCGATTTTTGTGTTCATGTCTCGCTACGATGAAACGCAGTATATTCTGTTTATCTGCACGCATTTATACGTTTTAATCATGTTGTTTTTTTAGTTTGTTTGTGACATTTTTTTCTTTGATTGGCCTCACCTGTATGAAGTGCACATGGTCCTCTGTACGGGACAGTCTCTCCAGCTCGTCCCCTCCTCTCCTCAGCTCACTCAGCTCTCTCTGGACCCTCTCGAGCTGCTCCTCCGCCTGCCCCACGGCCCCTCTCTCCTGGGACCTGAGCAGCTCCTCCAGCTCCGCGCTCTGCTTCTCTATGGAACGCACCAATCTGGAGAAGACACGCTCACTCTCCTCCACCACCGCCTCTGTGGAGTGCTACGGACAGTAATGATAAGACAGGGCTCATAAAAGCATAGACGCTACAACTATGAACGAGACAGGAAGAAGTAAGGCTGTGATTAGGCTTGTCTTGGTTTGGTCCAGTTTAGCCGTGATGTAGAGATGGTTAGTCCTGGCCCTGGTTCATTTCTGAATTTAGTCGCAGTTTTACAAGTCAGATCTCACATGTGTAGAAAAGACATAGAATGTAACTTTTTAACCAAAAAACTATGCGTTTCTTGCACTGAAAAATAAAAAAAATCCTTACTCTGAGCAGGTTTGTACCTCCACAAACCTGATTCTAATTTGTCCTTGCCTGTTTACTTGGAAATGTTTCTTTGGCTATAATATTCCAAGCTATGGCATAAAACGTTTATGTCCATGAAGAATGTTCCAAAGTATGGCTTTTATTTACATGGACTCGTACAGTTTAGTAGTTAAAAGGTATAACTTTACTCTGTTGTCATCTGTATAAGTAAATTGAGCAGGGTTAATATGAAGCCTTGTTTCTTTGACCATTATAAAAAGACTATATACACTAATAATTAATGTCTAAAACCAGTTTAATTGATGAGTGCATTCCTGGTCATATGTCTTTCTTTGCATTTTTAACCACACTCTTTCAGAAATCCAAAAAGCCAGGTCATTTGAATACACCAGAACATTTTTTTGTGTAACTCAGTCCCTCTCAGGTGCACATTAAACTCACCTTGATGTATCTGATGGCGAATCGCAGCTCCTTCTCAGCCTCCTTCATTTTCTGCACAGACTTCAAAGAGCTCTCCTGCAGTTTCCTCTGATGACGACAAGACCAAGATCAGTCCCCGAGGCCAAAACAGCACATTTCAACTCTTATACGACTTCCACATTCAAAAAGGAACAGATACAGGTACGTGTCTGCAAAACTACTCACAATCGACTCGTAATTGCAATTTGCCGCCTTTGTGATTTGCTAATTTTGTCCATTCAATTTTTTAAGTAGCATAATTTCCTTAGAAAATGTCCCGTCTTACTCTGCATAAAAAGTGCACAAAGAATACAGAATAGACAAAATAGAACAGATTAAATAAACCGCATCATTAAAAAAGGCCGAGCTACAACAAATAAATGACAGAATGTAGCAATAACTTTTTACAACTCAAATATTATTCTACTAAAACAAAAATACACCAAATCTCCCCACTTTTGCAAAGAAATTGTACACACGAGCCCCAAAACGTATTGTTCCTTCCGGCATTAACATATTGAACGATAATTCCATATAGCAATTGTCATGAGAGGACTAAAGTTCAGAGCTGCACAAACCTGTTCTGACATTATTTTTTGCGTTAGTTTGTCAGTTCCTACTTCAATCTTTTTGTCAGTTCTGCTGGATGCGATTTAAATATGAACTTTGAACAGAATCCCATTGTTAAAACTTTCAAAAATATGTTTGAAAGGGAAAGTTTCAACATCAACGTATACCTGGGAACTGTTATTGTACAGTCACACTACTGGCATTTTGATAAGCTGGTTTTAAAATAATACTATGTTGAAAGACTGGGCTCAGTTTTTGTTTTGTTGGATGTCTGAAATTATAATCTAATCTAGCGTCTTGGAAAAGTGCAAATACTTGGATACATACAGTAAAGGACAAAGGTGAGTCTCAAATCGTCACCAAACCATTTTTTTTATATTCTGTTTGTATTTAGATAAACTTGAGTATAGTAAGATAAGGATTTGTAGTTTTATTATGATAGTGACCTGTGATTGGTTCAGAGCAACCCAAACAAACAACTTGATTTATGGGCTGTGATTTGTTAATATTTGCAATGCAGTTGAAAAAGGTGAAGAAAAGGGGGTAAGAAGTTCAATTTAGGCAGTAAATATTGCAGTGGAAATATGCTTGTGTCCAAAATCCACCATGTTTTTCCTACCCATTTCCTTATATGAACCCTTGTGAAGTGACCCATGACCTATTGACCTATATATAAAAAAGTTTAATTGCATGTAAAGGCTATTTGAACTTGTCTTTGTGGTTTTCTAGAAAGAAGTCAAAGCGTATATGGTGTAAAGTGTTGTTCCAAGAATCCTGACTCCTATAAAAGCAGGACACAAATCCTGACTTTATTCAGTTAGAGTGGCCAAACATAGAAAACAGCTCATGGACTGATGTAGATCTTGCTTTCCCCATTTAGCAACCCATTGATAGTGGCTTTTGTGGCAAACTATGACTAACAACACTGATCCAGGACAAAGCCAAGCCCAGATACTCACCAGCCTGGAACTCTATTATATTATTCATTCACAGAGGGAGTGGGGAGAGTGTGCCGTTATGATATACACTAAACTACACAAGACATAAAGCACAGATCCTTTCTCTGCTAACTTGAACCGTAGTCTGACCTGTTGCGCGGCCCGTTCCTCCTCCAGCCTGACGTGCTCATGGCCCTTGTGTTTGTCCTTTACGCACAGCGCGCACACGGGCTGCTGCTCACTGCGACAGAACAGCTTCAGAACTTTGTCATTATGAAGCGGGCACAGTCTCTCCTTAAACTCCTCCGTGGCTGGGATCAGCTTGTGTCCCCGGTGGAAACGCTCTTCGTGGGCTTTCAGGTGCGCAGTGCAGTACGCTCCGGCGCACGTAAGGCACGCTTTCACCGCTTTGCCTTTCCTTCCCGTACAAACGCTGCATTTGATGTCTCCAGGTTTGGTTTGGTTCGGAGTGGGAGGTCGTGAGGTTGTGCGTTGTAGGCTCCCCACGACTTCAGCCAGCACGGTGTTTCGGCAGAGCAGCGGTTTTGGGTTGAAGACTTGCCTACACTGTGGACAGCTGTACTGGCCTTTCTGCTTCGGTCTGTTCCAGTAATCCTCAATACAGTCCAGGCAGTAGCTGTGTCCACACGGGATGGTCACGGGGTCCTTCAACACTTCAAGACACACAGAGCAACAAAACTGGTCTTGTTCAACAGAAATAGTCGTGGCTGCCATTTTCCCACCGTGTCTAAGCGCCTCAAGCGTCAAAGACAAATATTAGCGCAGGTGCAAAAGTTTCGGGTTACACCTGCACCTTTTCAGCCAATCAGAGCAGCGCAAAGTTCAGGAAATAGAACAGTGTGTGTGTATTTAACAGTCAGGGTAAATGTGTGTTTACAAGTGAAATGGATGGAGAGAGTAACAAACAGGTGTATTATGTAACTTTTCTGATGGAAGGTCTGTCACCTGCTGGTTTCCAAGAGGATGGTACTGATTTGTGCCTAGGATGTTACACAGTATGGCATTAAACGTCCTCCTATATTACACAAAATTGACTCTGGTGAGCTTTAAGTCATGTTATAATGTTGTTACCTCCTTGAAAAACATACCTGGAGTTGTGTTTTGTTTCATTCGCACATGTTTATTATTAGTCCGTCTACATCTCCAAAGCTCAAAATGCTTGGTTCCACTTTGTGATGTCATGTAGTGGTAGGCGTCAAGTTAACAGCTGCCTTTTACCTTTTGTTCAGTGCAGATTGGAAATTCGAGGGCTTACATCATCCAAATGATTCTAGTGAGGGTGTGTGGAGTTTAAAAACACAGTGGAGCACTTCCTGTATTACCACGTGACATCACAAAGTGGAACAGAGTGTTTTCAGTTTGAGAGAATGAATGAAACAAATGAGGAAACAACATTATAACAGATCAGAAAATAGCGAAATATGGGCTCTTTAAACTGTCTTACCTATTTACGTCTAAGCAGGTGACACAACCACGCCAAGTTACAGGTCAGTTCTGTGGATAGGTGACCCTGCTCACAGTAATGCATGATTTTCAAGGTAATGAGAAGTTTAACGTCATACTGTGTAACATTCCAGGAAAAACAATAACACCCGCATGGAGCAAATATATGACCAACCCCCAGCAGAAAAGTCAGAATGTGCATCTTTAAAATCATATTACTCAAGTAGAGGTAAAGTAGTAGCCTAGTGATCAGAGCGGAATAAAAAGTAATAAGCAGAGTAATCTAAAAAAAAAGTACAAAAGTAGAAGACCTAGTAAAAACAACTTACTTATTAAATACTGCTGAATAAATGTTTGTGGGGTTGCCTTATACAGCCGTAGTGCCATTCTTTACCACCACAAACACTATCTAGTTCCAAAAAACACAATTTAACACTTTTACATTTCAAAAGTCTTTGTCGTGAATGGGAAACAGCAAAGTGTTATTTCTGAATGGGAGTGATTTCAGTATGAGTTACATTGTTGTATAAAAATGCTCAGCAGACCTTGGCCAATAATTCTGTACTCAAGGCACAAACTCTCACAACTCAACAGTTTTACTATCGCTGCAAGAGGCTGCCACATGGAGAGACAAGTTATAACGTTTTATAAATCTCATCAACGAGGGAACAGACAAATGGTGCGCTTTGATTAAAAAGTTTTCATACCAACTCACTTTGTCCAAGTTCCTCTGTCCAAAAACATGCATGGGGATACTCGGATAAATGACGCAGTAAGCATTAACTTTCACACATTTTGCTGTTTTAATGCCAGTCACAAAATAAATACAAATCGATGATAAACTGATATGAATTTAAAATAATAATAAACTATTGCATACTAAAACCAAAATACTTAAGGCAGAGGTGATACTGTCAAAATGTGATGGAGGCTCAGTTTCTTCTGCTTAAAACCAAAAATGCAATGGGAGTAAACAAAATTGTGATGTATATCTAGCACATGTGTCAGTGCGCTGATTAAAAAGAAAGTACCGGTAATAATAAAAATGTTTATTATAATGTCTATTTTCTCCTTGAATGGCTCCGGCGCTGGTGTCTCTGCCTGGCTCCAAGGGAAAGTTTGACAGAGCCTGACAAAAAACCAAAACATGACAAATTAAACATTTTTGAATGTCCAGATACAATGTTGCAACCTGAGACCAAAGGGGTAGAAGAATAGTTTGTCTGTGTAGTTGTATAAATCAAATGCCTTTTTGTGACTAATCATGCATGAGCCCTGTTATCCTCTGCATCTTCTTCTCCTGCACCGACCAACTAACTTCATTTTATTTCACAAATAATTAGTCAAATAACTATTTATCATTGAGGTGCAATATTGGGCAGTTAAAATATTTACTTACTATGGTCTTCCTCTAAGTCTTCGGTTCATTCTCCATATATTTACAGTCCTTCCTGTACATGTCAACCATCTCAGTCTAACACTTTTCTCTTAAAATGACTTAACAGAAGCGTTTTTTCTCATATTTTTTGTTGGGGCAGCAATGGGAATAATAAACTTCTGAAATATCTTTTTTTTTTTTATTCTGTTATAAAATGTGTAACTAAATTTTAAATAGTAAATAAAAAAAAATTAAAAAAATATAACTGCACAACAACACAGAACAATTTGAAATTATTGTCCTGTACATTTCAGGTAAATACTAAGACTATTACACTGTATAGAAAATGTCAATATTTGTGTGTTTTATATATTTATTTATTTAAATTATTTTACATATTTATTTATTTATTTATTTTAATTCTGGGTACTGAGTTCCAGTACTCGTTCCAAACCTTTGCTTTGCCCTGGTTTATGTGCATAGTTACAGGTGTAGTCGACATGTCTTGTGTCTTACCATGTGTACTGAAGACAAAATTTGACACAGTTGGTCCTGGGTTGAGAAAAGGGTTGAGGGGGTTCACTGGGTGCTGCTCTAAACCAACTGGAAGATTCATGGCTGGGAAAAAATAAATTTAAATGTAATGGCAAAGTGACAGCAAAGTGTGAGAATGTACTGCAATGGCAATAATACTTTCTGACACTGTCAGCAAAATAAGACTGTAAACAACTTTACTATGGTGGGATTGTTAAAAGTTGGAACCAAGATAAACAGTTTGTGAATCTGGAAAATGCACTCAGTCAGAAGAAATGAAACTTGGAAATAGCTAATAATATTTTTATATAGAGGTATGAGGCAACTATTCATTATAGTTACTGAAATACGGTTTCTTCAAAACTGTACTCAGTGCTACTTTCTGTAAATGAACTGCTGCCATCTACATATAAATACAAAACCAACCACAAACAAGAGCTGTCCTTAAAGAATATAGAGGCTGTGTCTGACCAATGTGATATTTGTGTATCGGTAAACAATTGTTTGAGCTTTTGGATTTTCTCAGCTGAAACAAGGAGGAGAGGCCCTCCTCCAGGCCAAATAAATCAGGTCTGTGGAGGTAAAATCTCACAAGAATTCATATTTTTCTGTATTTTTCAGAGCAAAAAACACAACCAAAAAATGTTTTTATTTTAGTTTAGATTTTGTCAATACCTTAATAAAAAACAAAAAATATTGCTAAACACTCGATGTAATTTTGAAGTTTATAGCAAACACTATTTATGGGTTTCATTTCCTGTCATAGGCGACATTTTGAGGACTTTTTCCCTTTGATACATGTACTTTTAAATTGTTAGTCACTATGGCAACAGCCCTAACTTTTCATCATTCTGAAACAAATGGATTGATAACTCACCTTGTGCTTGTTCTGTTGCTGTGTCCTCCACAACAATGGGCTGAGCTGTGTCGAGCGGCTCTACTACACTCACTGGACCCACAATCACCACATCTCTCACTGAATAGAAGATCAAATCAGGGATGTTAAGATAATTCTATAAACTGATTTGGTAAGAAATAGTAATTATGAGAATTTTAGAATGATGGCCACACACTAGAGGTCATCAGTGAAATAAAACAAAGCATTTCACTGTTTGGTTATAATAGCTGTAAAATGCTGATGTTTATTCTCACAATAATTGTAACTAAAATTGTTACTGTGACATCCTTAGACAAAATTCCAGAAGAAATTAATTATAAAAACTTTTAAAACTGCGCTTGAACTACAGAAAAGGAGATAGTACTAAACTGGCTGAAAAAGTGCCTATAGGAATCTATTATGGAGAGGGGAGAGGAGACAACTGAGTAAAAATATTGATTGTACAAGACATCTAAACTGTTTACCTTTTTCATAGATGCTGACAAACCCGCCCTGGCAGACTTCCTGCAGCAGTCCCTTGAAGTCAGACACTGCGGTCATCACTGGACCAAAGGTAAGGCTTGGGTCAGAGGCGATCGGAGGTAACACCGAGAGGTCAGGGGGAGGGGCCAAAGATTGACAGCTCTACAGGACAAGGACAAAAACATGAGTTGAGACTTTGTTTTATTTGTGATTGAATTCAAAACAACAATTTAATCTCAGATGTTTATACTTTACTTTAATTTCAGTGTATATAGAGGAACTAGTTTTCTCACCTAAAATATTTACTCTCATGATGTAAAATAGAGCAAACAGTTATCCATAAAAAAAATCCCTGGCAAAATCTTGCTTAATTACACAACAGCAGAATGCTAATGCCAGTAGCAAGGTTCAAACCAAACTATAGCCCCTGTTAGCTATAGTTGCCCCTGTAATATATTTATAAAGAGTTAATCTGGATGAGAAGGGAATAAAACATTAGAGCGGTCAATTACCTGCAAAAAGTTGATGTGGTCGTCGGTTTGTGACAGTGTGTCCAGCTCTGCTTCAGTTTTCTTCAGTTCAGTGATCTCTTTCTGAATCTTGTCCAGGAGCTGCTCGGCCTGACTGACCGCAGTCTTCTCCTGAGCTTTGATCAACTCTCTCACTTCAAAACGCTTTAACTCAATCGACCGGATCAGTTCTGTGAAAACGTGGTCCGTCTCCTCTACAGCTGCACGGGAAGAACGCTAGGGGGAGACAAAACACAGAGGGAAGAGAAAGTTAAAGGAATTGTTTCATTCAGTGGGGCAAGATTTGTGTATATTATAGGGCTGAAATGTTTGATCCGATTGTGATATATTGTGCAGCCGTAGCATCTGATTTAAGTAAGAGGTCACTTACAGTGAGAGAGAAAATGGCCTGCTTTAGTTCATGAACCTCTCTTTCTTTTTGTTGTATTTTAAGCTGTGAGTTTTGTCTCATTTCACCAAGCTGCCTCTGCAAAAAGGACAAGAAAACAGTCAAATTACAATAAATAAAAAATACAAAATAAACAGATCATGTTTTTAATTGTCAAACAAGAATCCTCATGTCTTATATGCTGTAATTCTATAGGCCTATACTATAATTTGGAGAAGGCAAAGAAAGCCATGTCCCAGAATACTTTGTAGTTGCACACAACGTTGAGTGTTCCACCGCCTTTTGCTCTCTACACCCTTCCCTCATTTCTTAAGATTTGTTATAACACAATGGAAAGGGTTGTAAACTGCAAAAGCTACGTTGCTTTTAATCATAATCAACCATGGCCATATGACCTTGCCTAATCTAATCTGATCATATAATCCTATCAATCATTATTCATTATGATTCAATGCAAAGTTCATTTAATCTGCACTGCGCAGGCATGTTACAAAATGAAAGTAAAAGGTCTTGAAAATAAGCAGTAACAGCAATAGACAAATGTAATTCTGTAGTAACATTTTGTAGAAATAATATCACAAGCTAACATAGACCTTGGTCATAAAACAGTTCATAAAAAGTGGTAACAGCAGTTATCAGCAAGATGTTAATGTATGAGTAACGTTTGTTTAAAAGGGGGTGTGGCACTGCAATATCAGATTGCTACTTCTGATTGTGAATGAGTTGTAGAATATGATGGTATTTCAGGGTTTCCTACAGATTTTGGCAGAGACTATGGTGACAACATGATTGAAAAGTTACATAGTGTAGCTGAGTGAAAAGTGAAAAGTGTGGGAGAGGGTCTTATTTACCTGTTTGTCTTGTATCTCCGCCTCAAGCAGCACCGTGTCGTGTCCCTTGTGCTCATCCGTGAGACAGAGGTAGCAGATGCACTGTCTCTCCGTGCGGCAGTAGACTTCCAGTAACTTATCGTGTTTGGGGCAAATAGTCTCTTGGAGATTTTGGGTCGCAGAAACCAACTTGTGCTTCTTAAAGGCCGCTGAGTCGTAATGAGGCTTCAGGTGATGATCGCAGTACGAGGCCAGACAAACCAGACACGACTTGACTGCTTTGTTTTTCCTCCCCGTACAAACATCGCACGCTACGTCCCCTGCTCCTGCTTCTGCGATCATCTGGTTTGAAGGCAAAGCAGCAGCAACAGAAGGTGCATCTTGGAGTCTAGTATTTTTAAATTTCTCCACAACATCTGCTAGCATAGTGTTTCTAGCTAAAACAGGCCTCGGGGTGAAGTTCTGCCTACACTGGGGACAAGCGAAAATCCCCAAGTAGTCGTCCTGGTCCCAGTAGTTTTGGATACACACCGAGCAGTAGCTGTGCCCACATGGGATGGTTACGGGGTCCCTGAGCACGTCCAGACATATTGAGCAGTTAAATTGGTCCTTGTCCAAAACTACCCCGGTCTGGGCCATGATCGGAATAGATAAACGTCGACGGAAAAATTGCTCGAAAATACCGAAACCCCCAGACTCCGCTGACAGCTGCCGTTGTTTTGTTTACAGGAAGTGATGGGCGGGGTTCATCTACATCACCGGAAGTACAACTGTAATTAATGTTTTAATATTTTTAATTTGTTCATAAAATTACAATACATTTAATCTTATATATCCGTATTATATTACCCATAAATACATATTTTTTTCTTGTATAATTCGTTACTTTTTCTGGTCAAGAGCAGACTGTATGCACATATACATATACATATATATATATACACAGACATATACATATATATATATACACAGACACACATATATATATATACACAGACACACACATATATTATATATATATATATATATATATATATATATATATATATATATATATATATATATATATATATATATATATATATATATATATATATATATATATATATATATATATATATATATATATATATAAGACAGTAAGGTCAAGGTAGCACTTTAATACTAAATAGTAAGGTTACACGCTTTTATTTTGGTGGTCTATTTAAAAAGTAATTATTTTAACTATAGGTCTATATTCATAATACCTATCCATTCACCTTTCAATACAACATGATCAGTTTTCAATATACTGGTGATCGTTGGCATAGTGACAAGGTATGGTTTCTGTAAAAGAACAAAGTGTTTCTCAGTTGTGGTGTAAGGACTCCTTCAGGTGATACTTGGACAACTTTTCAGTTTGTTGGTTTGCCTAATTTGGAGTTAATTTTATCCACTTTTAGATCATTTCTTGTTTAGAACTAAAAATGGATAGATTTATTGGTTGACCGATATGTTGGGCCAATATTTGCACTTTTTAACAAATCCGCTATCGGCCTTGAATTTCCAGTGCAGGCCCATGTTTTGTTTTGACTAACCTGCTGCCTAAAGAATCCACATAAAGCTTTTATTTCAGTGCAAAGAGATAACTGTACAAAATGTGACTACACAGCTCTCTTAAAGGTGGGGAAAATAATCAAAATCTACCTTACATATAGACCTGGAGTAGTCTCGTTATATAGTTGATTTTGATTGATTGGTACTTTGATTGGTAGATTGGAAGTGCCTTTGATTGGTACTTTTCTTTAGTGATATATGATTTGAAAAGTTTGAGAACCACTGCTCTAGAACAAACCGCTCATTATCCTTGTTCGAATGCATTTATTTTGAAATGCCTATTAATAGTAAACACAAGACATCCTATAACCTCTATGGTACATAAATCTCAATAAATTATGAATACTTTAGGATGAAATGAAGAGACTGTACACAGTATTATGACATGTTAAGTGCAATTGATACATAAATAACATTACAACATGACATCCTTCAAACAGAAACATACATTACTTTGGTCATCAACTTAAGTTTTGATGCATTAAAGGGAAGGATTTTAATGCTGATTATATATATATATATATATATATATATATATATATATATATATATATATATATATATATATATATATATATATATATATATATATATATATATATATATATTTTCTCTTTGCCCTACAAGCTTTACATGCAGAAAATAGAAAGCAATCTGCCCCTTTAACAATCAAAACTAAACTGGCTCAAGAATCCCTTGAATAATCTACTATGTTGTGCTAACATTTGACAGTCAAGTTAAAATTGTCGTTTCACCACTCACTCAAGTATTTTCAAGTATTATTATGATAACTAGTTGTCGGTAAAATGTAATGTGTGAATTATAAGCCTCTAAACTAAAGCTAGCAGTCAGGCACAAAATATTTCAAAACATGCACTGATGTAGATTGAATGATACGATTTTACATGCTGCTAAAACTATTGAGAGTCTAAAGCTGGTCAAGTTCAGTGCAACCTACAAGAATCCTTTCTTGTATGACTCAATAATGTACCCTTCTGCTCCCATATCATATATTAGAAAAATACATTGTCAGCAGGATTTTCTCAATGGAATAAATAAAGACTCTATTGTCTGTGCATCTACATGTGCGGGCAAGAAATAATGTGTTAATAAGGACATAATACTTTAAGGGTTCAAGTAGCAGGGTCACTTGTTTTTGTCCTCCAGTCCACTCTCCGCTCTCAGGGCCTGGCTGCTGGCTGTAATGTAATCGATCCAATGTTTAAGGTCCTCTGGAAACTCAGGACATTCAATCTAATGGAGAGAAACATAGAGAAATCAATCAGTATATCTGTGACACATTACTATATTAGTGAATTACACTAACATTAAAAGACTAAGACTAATCCATCAAAATTACATCTATATTTTTATTGTAATATCACTTATTACCAGATTACATAATTGTTGAGCATATTAACAATCCTGTTTATCATTGACAGAACTTTGGATCAATATTAGAAGAATTATTTTATTTAATAAGTCATAACTATGCCAAGAACAGTCAGTACACAAATCATAGTTACTTAACCATCTTTAAGTGGAAGCGTTGCCAAATTAATTGAATAATATAGCACAATGTGGTGTTGCGTGTTCTTGTCTCTGGGTCCTGTGCTGTGAATAAACGTCTTAAGACACCCATGGTATTAAAACTCTTGGGATACTTGTATTACTTCCACAACACCAGTAGTTACACAGTGTTTAGGCTTGCCTTTGTACTTAGGTGGATACTGTATCTAATTTAGTGCTCACCTTTTTCTTGCACACATGCTCAATAATCTTCTCTGGACTGCTGTTCACCATATTCTGCTTGCAGAGCATTATGGCTGACACAAAGCCATCCTTTTTGGAAACAAACCGCTGCTCCAAGTAAAATGCCTTATCGTCCCATCCCAGCACTTTGGTTCGGATCGAAAAGGCCTCGCGGAAATTCAAGGATCGCCTGTACCTTATTGTAGAGGCCCCTACCACCATTTTGGCCCCCAGTTTACGGGAGGCCATGAAGAAACCATTCCTCACGTAATGATGAAATCTAGCAAAGTCACACTCCCTCAAGTATCGGGAGTTGTTCATGTGACCCATGTAGTCCAAGTCGTGAGGAGTGACCAGGCCATCCACGGTTTGTTGGGCTAAAATGTCCGAGACGCCGGGCTGAAAACAGGCTTCCAAAAACACCTGCACCCCCCGAAGGAAGTACCACACGTCCAGACTGCAGAAGAGCAGGAGGAGGGCACACACCACCAGGAGCAGCAGCATCTCTCTGGAAAAAACAAGATTCAGTCATTGCTTTTTTTTAACACATTGAACCAATGGCATTCTAGTCCATCCAAAATAATGCATTTTGAGGGGTTAAATACAGAGGTGAATACACTACAAAGTGACTATGCTTTTAATAGTTAGATCTATCATCTTCATTGAAAGCATTTTACCATAACATAAAAAATGAAGTTCAATTGGAAAACTATAATAACGTCATTGATACGTTACAGTAACACTTTTAAGGATATCATCAAAAGCCAGGGCATCCTCTACATGTTACAGGGAAAGCGGCCTTTTCTGTTCAGTACAATAATAATCTACTTTTCCTGAACTGTCTTTCTTATTGTGCCTGTAACTATTGCTGGGTTCCAGATGCCATCATAACTTTCTATAGGCCAATAATATTGAATATACGTGGGGGCCAAGAAACTAACATAAATATTGTTAAAATGCTGTTTTGGTTGTAATACAAGAAGTTAATGGGTCTAATCACTGATAGAAATCATCAAGTTAAACATAAATTAATTGATCTTTTGGATATTTCATGGCAAAGTACATTGTAATCAATAGGGAACCCCCCCATCGGACAGTATGACACCATCACAATCCACATCTGAAAACCACTAATATTAAACACAGTTGACCTTATGAATGTCATTTTAACAACATTATCTGAAACTACTTTTGGAGACAAAGCTCACAAGGAAAATGTATTAAAATAGAATAGCCAGCAGTCTGATAAGCTAGCGGTCGGTCTCTTAGAAAGTTATAGCTTTATAGCCTTAGCATCATAAACCTGGCGATGCATCACGTTAGCTTAGCCCGATGCTACCTTGGCTGTCACCTGGCCTTGGAAACGCAAACACTGGGCACTGGCAAAAAATTACAAATATTTTAATAGCTTATTAGATGTATTACAACAGAAGAATAGAAATGCAAAACATAGCTGTATATCTGTGTTATTAAGTACTTACAGACTGTACGGGAAAGTGCGAAACCATGGGACTCGATACAACTTGGAAGATACCGGCAGAATGAATGAACTTCCGCATTGGGTTGACACGTGACTGCACTATTCGCTCGCGCTATACAGTCTATGGTGGTACAGAACACAACCAAAAGTACTGCCAAAACAAACCTTGAACATTTCATTATTTTGGAAGATGAAAGATGACTGATGAGGTATTGCTGAAAACTAAAATAAAAAATGTACGTGCACGTATAAAGGTGGTATACATACCAACAATCCTTTGAGTGGTTTGGCTATTTGGTAATATAACAAGCAGTAGTGGAAGAAGTACTCAGTTTTGTTGCTTAAGTAAAAATACAGATACCAGAGCAAAAAATACTCAAGTAAAAATAAATGTATGACATGTAAAAAATCCCTTTTGATAAAGTAATTCAGGAGTAAAAAATTAAAGTATTTCATGCATAATTTCATATCTCATAAAGCTTCAAATATAGTGATTTTGTTTGTGAAGAAACAATTAAATCTATCTTTTTTTATCTATATATTTTGTTTGCTCAAATTATGAACATGTTAAAAATAAACCCCTCGGTTCTCAAACAATAATGAAAAATACTTTTACTTTACAGTCCTGTTCAAAAATGTAGTGAAGTAGAAAGTAGATACCTGCTCCCAAAAGTACAGATACATAAAATGTGTTCTCCAGTGCAATACTTTACCACTTTTACTTCATTACATTCTACCACTGATAACATGAATGCAGTTGTGTATCCTTTATGATTTATTACCATCAACAACAGTATCAAGGCACAAGTAGGCTTTTCCTTTTTTAAAATAAGATACAGTAGTCACATATATCTAAAGGTTTTAAATAGCTAACATATTAATACAAGTTCAATCAAACACCTTTTCACAATTTTAGTGCATCTCATAGCTGATCTTTAAGTAGACAGCAGCGTTAGCATTAAGGCTAGGATACATTTTCATCACAGTACAGTTCGTTTTTTTTTTATTAAAGTAGAAAAATACAGTAATTTTTGTGGCTTTGTAAACATCAAACTTACTGTACTAAACCTTACTTATTGTCGCTCATGTTAGTAGTGCATTTCAACAACACTGTACCCATTATTGCACTGAAAGCAGATGACACAGCTTCCTTTTACCAGTAGGACTTTTAACAATAGAAGATAAATGGTCTTCATTTGTTCTTGTCATCCAGTCCACTCTCAGCTCTGAGGGCCTGACTGCTCGCCGAGATGAAGCTCACCCAGTGCTGAAGATCCTCTGGGAATTCAGGGACCTCAACCTGTGGAGGAGAAGACCACAGATGTGACCAGTCATGATTCAATTGAGGCAGAGGAAGAAATCATTTAAACACTAGCAGGCTTTTAGACAAGTAAGTATATATAGTCAATTTTAGGAATATAGATATAATTTTAATAGTGCTTTTCATAGTTGCTAAACTCAAAGCTATTTGAAATACCCCTTTAAAACAAACTTTAAGCCAAAGCCAGTAAGACAGTTTGAATATTCTGTAACATTAACAGTTTTTTCATTACATTCACATACATACATTCTTACATTGTGTTTAAAGTAGACTGCGTGCCATGTGCCGGTTTGTATGTCTAAGGTTGTGCCATCATCTGTAAAGTTAGTTATTCTGAAAGGCCGGATTAAAATAGTTTGGAAGTACAAGAGTTGCAGTAGAATTAGTTAGTAGTAATAGATGTTTTATTGATAGTGCTCTTTCAGGACTGATATGTTTTGAACAGCCTGGTACTGATATAAAGGTTCTATCCCATTCATTCAGTTTGTAGGCTGTGCAGACAAATGGTTATTGTTTATATGTTTGTTATATTTGGCAGTGAGTAACAATCAATATCTAACTTCCACCTTAATTTGATAAAGTTAACTTATTAACTGTTTGATTAAAAAAAAACAACAACAAAAAAACATTAAATAGCAATAGGATTTCGTATCTCATCTTACCTTCCTCTTGCACAGATGTTGCATGATCTGGTCAGGGGTGCTGCGTATAACTGACTGTTTGCAGTACATGACAGCGCACACCACTCCATCTTTACTTGACACAAATCTCTGCTCCAAGTAGAAGGCCTTGTCATCCCATGTCACAATCCTACTCCTCAGCTCATACGCTTCTCCAATACACAACGCCCTCCTGTACCGAATAGTGTTAGCCCCTACCACCATATTGGCCCTCAGAGCTCGCACAGCCTTGAACACACCGTTACGAGTATACAGGGAAAAGCGGGCAAAGTCACATTCTCGGAGATAGCGAGCGTTGTTCATATGACACATGTCGATGTCATTGAATGTGACGCGGCCCGAGAGGATTTGCTCTGCTGTGATGTCGAACACTGGAGGCTGGAACCAGGCTTTGAGAATGACCACACCGGCCCGCAGGAAGTACCACACATCCAGGCAGGAAAACAGAGCCAGCAGAGCCCCGAGCAGCCACAGCACCCACCACATCTCAGGCTGAAGAGGAGGATAAAGAAGTTTAGGAGTTTATCGCTGATATGGTCAAAACATATGGTATTTGTCTAGTTTTGAGTTAGTACTGATACTTTGAACAATGCAACATTTTTTCTAAAGATATGATTAATTCCTGTTGGGAAACTAAGAATAAATAAGAGATGCACCAATATGAGACTGCTATCGGACATCAGCGCCAATATTGAACATTTTGGTGGATTTTCCAAGTTATCAGTTCGGCCAGTAAGCCATTTGGGTCTATAAATTGGTGTAATAAGACTTTATTGGATAATGTTGGCCCAAAATGTCTCAAAATATTAACCTTTTTAACCATATTTTTACAAAACTGTTCTGTAAACTTTTTTTTGTGCCATATGCTGCTTGTCTTTAAGTCTTTGCCCTAGTATCAACTGATAGCAGACACTTAAAGCCAGTATAGTCATAAAAACCTGGATCAGTGCATCCCTAAAATAAATTGCTATTTAAAATAATGTACAAAGAGATTTATAGCAGGAGAAGATGAATACAAAAGATATCCAGGTTATGTTAATGTGAAAACTATAATTCTACATTTAATTCCAAACCTACATCATCTACAATAGTTTGGGCAAGGGAAAAACGTTGAAAAGTAACATTATTAGGTTATTATGGAAAAGGGATCTTGAGCTCAGTCAGTGGAATAAAACGAAGGCATTTAGAAATAGTCTCAGGTCTGCAAAACGTGAGGACCTAAACAGGTTTGACAAGAAAATCAGTGTGTTGATGGCTCCCCTTCTTCAGTGCACCACGGTAAAAATCTGAGGGAAATAAATGGGTCCTGAGTAAAAACATTGTTGGAAAGCATTTACAAATCAGGAAACATGATCATGAATGATGTGTAAGCGACTAAACTCAACAAACTAAACGCTGGGTTAATAGAGTTTTAACAGTCTCAAGTTTTCCTAACATAAAATTAGTACGATTGACTACAAAAACTGTAAATCCTACAAGCAGAATGTCTTTGGAAAGTGTAAATCCAAATTAAACTTAGACTTACCTGTTGTATGGACACTAGTTTAGCTGCAAATGACTTGACTCAGCGACATCGAACACTCGGCTGGATGATCCTGACGAGTGCTTCCGGGTTGCACTTCAAAATAAAAGTCTGGAACAATTTTTGCTCATGTGTACCAAGACCAACTATCTTTAAAAGTATCTATATAGTGTCTATATCAGTTTATTTATCAATTTTATCATTGCGGCAGAGAAAATTATGAAAACCTATTATGGCCAATAGTTTTATTATTATTGTTGTATATATATATATATATATATATATATATATATATATATATATATATATATATATATATATATATATATATATATATATATATATATATTGTTATATATATATATATATATATATATATATATATATATATATATATATATATATATATATATATATATATATATATATATATATATATATATATATAATTATTACTTGTGTAGTAATAAATAAATAAATTAATTAATTAATTAATTAATTAAAAAAAAAAACCTAAATGAAAGAAAACCCAATCCTGAGCAGCTCATGGTGACACCCCCTATTTATGTTGTTAAAAAAAAAAAAAACCTATTCCACTTTTGAGATTGAGAATATCCAGTTCTAATAATTTTAATAAGATATATTTTTATTTTTTCCTCAAAATAATGGTTTCTTAGTATTAACAGGGTCACCTCTGCACAGATCTGACCTGTAACTTGGTCTGGTACCTTTTACCGCCTGAATGTGAACATTGAACAAAAGCTATATGTAAATCATAACAGGATGCAGTCTGCAAAAAAAGATGCAAACATATGATTTTTAAAACATGTTCCCCTGGATATGTACAAAAGCTGTTATGTTACATTTAAAGGTGTTGGCCCTGAATTGTTTTTACAATGCATCTACCTGCTGACACATGCTTGAAAATGAATACAAACTATTGCATCCATTAAAGAATCAAGATACAACCATTTCTGTTATGACAAAACCCAATAAATCCTCTCTTAAGACAATGTTTTCACCAGTTCTTTATTCCATTTTTTTTGTTTTCATAAAAGGCCTACAGTTAAACCAGCCCACCCTGTCAGGTCACTTGTCACTTCAGTCTTTGCGGTGGGACTGGCTGGATAAACCTGTTCAAATATTCTGTCTCAGTCCGCTCCTGTTTCTCTTTATGCATTTGACTTGAAGTAACTTTAAGCACCGTTTTGGATGAGGAAGAAGATACATGCCCCATTGGCTTGTATAGTACTGCTACTGCCTCTTCATGATGACTACTTTTAGCTGTAGTCATTTCTTTATTAGCAAGTCCCATTCCACATTTATTTGAAGACATATCCAAGCTCTTCTTTGTGCTACCATGTGTTGAAGTCACTAAATTACACCCAGGAGTCATATTTTGTGGCTCATTTGATGCTTTCGACCTTTCTCCAGAACAATCACTGCTTTTATCATCTTTATTACCCTTGTAAGTACTTTGAGGAGAAATGGTTGAAGATCCTATATTGTTGTTTCTTGACCCCTGACCCCCCAGACATTGCTTCCTCTCCATCTGAGGGGACAAATTGCCCTCTTTGCGTTTGTTGTTGATACTGCCATGAGGTGTCAAATGTGTTTTATGGATTGGTGAGTTTTCCTGCCATTTTCTTGCAAAACTAGAGGTATCAGTGCAGGTGGTGCTGCGTGGACTATGGTTCCCGAGAGAAGAATTACTGTCTGGACGTCTTATCGGGGAAAGACTTGATCGTGATGATGAGGTTAAGATGTTATGTTTTGGAGGTGTCGTTTTTCTTGGTTCGGCGATGGCTGTGGAACGGTGGGTTTTGGAGAGAGAGGAGAGGCCTGTTGGTTTGGATGAGTTAGATGTCCTACCGGGAGGAGGACCAGTCGGAGGTCTGGGTTGGATGAATGCTGTGTGATTCCAATATGTGTGGTCACTTCTGGAGGATGGAGCACTAAATACTTGAGGCCGAGGAGAAGAAACTGATTCCAATCTAAAGAAGAAATAGACAAAATGAAAAAAAAAAAAGTAAAGGTAAAATGTTCCAAAAATGTTGCAAAATACTGTAGAACATTTTAGGCAAAGCAAAAGCATCTCTGTGGAAACAAGCAACCTGGAGTAAAATGGGCTCATATGATAAATAATTGTTAATCTGCAAGTACATTTTTAACTAATTCAATTTAAGTGTGCATTAGCCCTTGTGAGGTGACAAACAAAACACATTAGAACTGACATTCTCATGAGTCTATAGTGTGACTGGTAAGCTGTAGGTTTAAATAAATATTGTAAGGAAATTATACTGACCTGTGTGTGTTTTTCAACTCCTTTAAGGATGAAGCGTATGGGGCAGGGTACTGTGTTAAATCCTTCTGAATGGCATGTCTGAGTTCATTTAAATCTAAACACAGAAGAAACACAATATATTGACAAACTACATAAAGATGCTACAACATTATTTCACCGCTAGATGGTAGCAATGTACAATATAAGTCTAAGGCCTCACCTCCCAGTGTGGGTTCTGCTGGTTCCAAATCCTTCTGCTGACTATTCGTCCAAATATCTCTCTGGAGGAAAATGATGAAGGAGAAAGTAGCTTAATTTAATCCCTCTGGAGTTTGCCATATCGTTTTAATGGCACCAGCCAGTAAACAATGAACATAAAGCAATAAGTGAAAGCAGCCAGAAAGCAATGGGACAAGTAGGACATAATACAGGTAAATCATTAATAAGGAAAAAAGGGAAATACAAGTCTAGAGCCAGTAAACGACATAAGCATAAGTGTCTGTCAATACTGAATAATCTGTCTTCAGACACATTTCAAAATTACAGCAGTGTAAGTGTGTTTTAGTATCATGTAATCATATGGGTTATATTTATACTCTCTCTATTTTGTTAGGTTTCATTTTTTTAATCCCAGATACATGATATTCTGTCATTCTTGGAAACAAACAGACTAGAGGGGTATTTTTGGTTCATTTTCTTTCACTTCTTTCAGTGGAACCCAAAATCCTCCTAGGTAACAAAAACTGAAATAGATTTTATGGGTTCACATGAGGTTTGCATCCATATAGACTATTATTTGTATTCCTTCTGCTTTTATCTTGTTGTTTATATGAAAAACTCGACTTCCTTTGTGTTTTGTTTGAAAATGTAAGGTGATTATTCTATTAAAAAAGGTTAGTCTTCAGAATGTGATATCCTTGGTGGTTTTGCAATGTCCATTCCTCCCACTAGATGGAGTCACGAGCTATCGCATGTATACTACTTTATTGTACTATAGCATTAGTCAATATATGAAGATTTTATAAGTCAGCCATATACATTCCCAAATCTATAGCCTTCGTGGTGGTTCCAGACCCAGCTCAATGGGCACAATGTTGAATATAATATCATATTGAACTGTCATCAAATTGCACCAGATCATAGAAATGCTGGAAATAACATTTGATTGCTGTTTTAGTCTTAAGTGCACACAGTAAACCTAAATGAGCAACAATCTCACACTTCCACTACAATTACCCATGAAAACCCCATTGGAGAACAGCTGTAATCATGGTTCCTCTCGCATGCAACACTAGATTACCTTCACAGCAAAGGGAAAAACCTGTACAGAGTAATTCATGACAGACTGAGTGCTGTGTGGAAAATCTAATTGATTTGAGATGTGAAAAAGATGAGAGTGGGGAAATGCACAGATTTTTCTAATTAACTCAAAACTAAATTCTTTTCCAAGTACTGAATTCAAAGATTAGTTCAGCTTGAAATAATTGTTCAAAGGTTATGGGTTGAATTTGTGTAAAATTCCAAGGAAGGTACTGGGATGTTTAGCGATGGTTTTATTTGTAAAACTGTCAGAGTTTGAGTGCAAAATGGGACACAGTACTTTAATGACAGATGGATCTAATGTGCTGGTGAGGTCCTATACAACATTCATAAAAACACATTAAAAAAGACTTCAAGCAACAATGAACTTTTCATCAGGACTGAACAGGTCAGCGTACATAAGGGCAACATGCAGGGTTAATCAAATCAAGAACAAATTATTTCAAATTGTCAAGTAAAATCATGTGCTTTGGAGCAGAGTTCACATTATAGAGGAAATGCTTTACATTTTTGTGTTAAAATGCACTGATCAAAATGTATTTATCTTCATGAAATAATAATTGACAAAAAATATTGTTCAAAAATAAAATTTAATCAGAATTCATGATGAAAATTGTGAAAATTGCCATATTACCCAGCCCTACTAAGATATAGGGCTGGGCGATATGGTAACAATTTTGTCCTTGTGTTGGTCCATTAAAAATGACAATAACTGCTTGGATCAACATCAAAAATCAGCTATGACTTTTTAAGTGACCTTAAGACAATAACCAACCATCCAACCAACCTTAAACCCCTTATACACTCAGACTGCTTTAGACAGATCAGAGCTACCTTACACATGTGTTCTGCAGCTCTACATCTGCTGTGTAACTCACACTCTCTGTTCTTTTCCCATAATGCCCAGCGAGCGTGTGAGTGTCGCCCTTCTTTGGCTCTGAACTGCAAACATACTGTGTACCAGAAGCCATTTGAGCAAGTAGAGGCAGAGCGAGCTCACTCAGCAGCACTGCACAGCTCTTGGCCAGACCAATGGAAAAAACGGACTTAAGCTAAACTATCCCTGGATTTGGATTTGTGTGTGAGGGAGGGTATTTATAACACTGTGGGGACTGCATTCTGTACGCAGTACTTCAATACTAGATAATCAATATGTTTTAAAGATAAGAGGGTTTTTTTTAACTGTGTGCACTGTGTAACTTTTCTTCTAGAGAGTTCGCCACCTGTTTTTGTCCATGGAGATGTTATTGCTTTGCTTTGACAGTATGGCATTAAAGTTATGTATCTGTTCAGTTGCAGGTGTTTATATTGCTCAAAACACCTTGAAAAACATGCATGCATTCCTAGCATGAGCGGTCTTGCCTCCTCACAGATCTGACTTGTAACTTGGCTTGCTTGTCTCCATGGAGATTTGAACTGAATCCCATACTGTGGAACATTCCAGGCAAAGCAATAACATCTACATGGACACAAAAAGGTGGCTGGTGCTACATTAGAAAAGTTACGCCCTCGAGGTTAGTAATTATGGTTACGGTTAGGGTCAGTCTCCAGGAAATGAATGTAAGTAAATGAAATGTCCCTAAAAAGCATGTAACTCAACAACCACTTGTCTGTGTGTGTGTTCATGTGAGCGAGAGATGATGGAGAATTAATAAAACTATGGAATAAAAGTAGGGATTTTTCAACGTTGAGAGAAAAACTAAAGTGTGTTATTTTGCACTTTAAAAACTTTGTAAATGCATCTGCCTCATGTTTTTGAATGCCTTGTTTCACTCGGTCAAAAGCGATGTCAGCGTTTTTTGGCGCGGCTTGACAGACTCCAGATCTGCCTGGGTAAGCATGTATAGTATATTGTTTTTCTGATGTTAGACAGTGGTGATTATGGATGTACTTTCAGACGTCCAGCTCTCACCTGCAGCTGTTTGATCTCCTGTTTCAAAGCTTCACATTCTTCAATAAAAAGTGACCTTGAGAGAAAGAAATGACAGGAATGAGATTTGGGTTTGTTTCAGGTAGAATTTAAGACATTTTATACACCATATTCACACTCAAGCTCTTAAGTAAGTGTGCTTTTAGTAATACATTTGAAAGACAAAACTTAAAGGTGGAGCGTCTGAACCCTGCTTGTCTCTATAGAGATTATATTATTTTGCTTAGAATTACATTGAATTAGTCTATCTAGCATTTGTTCTATTAGAGCTGTTTTTAGTGCTCAAAGATTCCTTGAAAAACAACTTAGCATCACCTGCTTTTCTCCATGGGATAAGTTTAATGCTGCACTGTGGGACAAAGGTAACAAGATCACAATTCCAGGGATGAAATCATCTAAATGATTCTCGTGAATGTGCATGGAGTTTAAAAACATAATGGAGCACTTCCTGTATTACCACATGGCGTCGCATGAGTCTTTTCCATTTGAAAGGAGACTGCAGCCTAAATATGCAGGAGTTTTATGTTAAAGATGTTTGAATGAAACTAAACACAACAATTTTTAGGAAACAATATACAATCCTCTCCCAATTGTCTCTCCCAACTCCCAAGTGGACATTGAATCCTGATTTTGAGTATTTCTGAGGACATAGCTAGAAGTCGTGCCCCATTTCTGTCTCCACAGTGTTCTGCTTACATAATCCTTCATTCAAACATGTCAAATCAAAGTGTTTTCTTCTGTCACTCTGGTCTCGCTTGGGATCCATTTCCCGACAGCAGAGGCTTTTGTTTTGGTCCAGTCAGGAAATGGAAAAGAACACAAAGGAAAAAGTTAGAAAAGTGGAGAGAAATAGGGCTGACTCCATTCATGTCCCTGTGGGTTTTACAGACAGAGATGGAGAGAGGATGAGGAGGCCACAGAGGACGAAGCACCAGGGGATCCAGACAAACTTACAAGATGAATGTCATATTTCAGTCTCTTTCCAGGTGCACCGTCTTGGATAAGAAAGTACTATTTCACATCTGAAATCATTTGAGAGTACATATTGTCACCAGTTTTAATGAATAGCATTTGCAGGACTGTATACACTAAGAACTAACCTATAGGGATGGTTAGTATGGCAAAGAAAAGCAAGCTAAAACTCAAGTGCCAATTTTAATAAAAATCTTAGTTGTCTCCAGTCTGACAATTTTGGTGTTAGCAAAAATTGTATTCTGCCAACTGGACAAAAGTTTGTGAGTGAAGACTTTTCGCTGCTCATCCAACCCGCTTCTTCAATTCTGGTCAGATTGCTGGTGGACACTGCTTTATATCTGTCTGATGGAACATTGAACCTAACAGACCTATTTGTATACAGTTCCTGTTTGTTAGGAAGGTCTTTTAAACTACATTAAGTGTGAATTGTGCCTGAGTCATATTTTGCATAATCGTTCAGCCCCCTAATGGCTGCTCTCACACCTATTAGCATACAGGCTATCACTATTGTTTTTCTTGTTTTGATTTTGGTCTGAGGATGGAGTTATAAATAGGAAAGAAACCATGTCTAAGCCCTCCATTCCTGTTCAAAGATGGATTGTCTTTCCTAACAAAAACTGTCTCTTTAACTCCCCTCTCAAACCACTTCTTTTCTTTGGCTAAGAGCTGTACCTCAAAGCTTGTAAGGTTTGAATAACTCTGAGTTTGTGCTGCAGTGGATGGTGTGAATCAAAAAGCAGGTATTGTTTAAAACCAGTTTATAATTTTACTTTCTTGTTGGGGATGGACAGCAAATGAAATATCTATGAAGTATCTAGCAACCATAATGAACACAGGCGCCAAAGCTTGTCCGATTTACACAATAGTTATGATTTGACACCTTTATTTTGTTAAATTAATGTTTAAACTGTCAGAAAATCATGTTCCTTGACACAGATAGAAGGATTCCTTTTTAGAACATTAGGGTACTTGTGTAACTTACCTTAATTTAAATTTTTCATCACAAACACGCAACTTGACTGATACATAACTATGGTACATATTTACAACAGGTAGTATCTCACCAAACAATGTAATAATTAGAAAACATGACAACAATATGCACTTTAAGTAAATTGTATAAAGCTTTAGCGCAGTTAAGATGTCATGTTTACACTTACATGTGTCCATGTCATCAAAATTCTCTGGGGGTGTGATGCTAATGTCGGCTCTATCTGAAGCTCTGTTACTCACGTTAGACTTACTCTGAGCTTTGTTTTAACACAATCTGACCATAAAGAGCTGACTTGAAACAACAAGTGAGCTGTTACACACGTCCCTCTCAAATAACATTACAGTCAACGGCTAGCTAGCTTTAGCCAAAAGTTAGTCGCTGTCACCTTTTTTGTTGAAAATCTTACACCTATACAGAACCATGAACACTTGTACTGATCACAGGCTCCTGAATTTGTGCATTGCGTCAATGTGGTAACAGCTGAACACTCCACCATAGAGATACAGAAAGAACACCCCCAGCATGATGCCACTGTATAGTATCAATAGTTTTTATACTTACTTGAGTCGGTTCACCACTTGTTCGATTCCATCAATGTTCAGGTTTTCTCTTACTGCTTCAACTTCTGCCTCTGTGTTTGACTGGGTGGAGAGCCGTGACGCAGATCTGTCCAAAACAACAAACAATTGAAAATGGAATAAAAAAATATTCTATAAAATGTAACTTTTCTTTTGCTACAAACCTGGGATCACTGAGTTCCGATAGTTTGCTGTAACATCTGTCAGTGTGACCCAGAGCATAGCCGACAGTCTCAGGGTTGTAAAGGGACAGCAGCTCCTCTGCATTTCTGTAACAAAAATGCAAATAGTCTTTTCATTTGTCTTTTTCATATTAAAATACCTCACAACGTACGCTATTTGAAGTCAAGGTTTGGATTAAAGTTATGGGCCTCAGACCTTGGGCATTGGACACACCTGGGCTGAGAGATAAATCAGTTTTACAGAGAACAGTTCCTTCTGAACTCTTGGATTAAACAGTAACATCTCCTATTGTTTTCTATTTAAGTGCTTCCTCGTGCCAGTGACAATGATTATGGTGAATGTGCTCTCTGAGGTAAAACTACAAATAGGAACAAAGAGGGTTTTTTTTTCCGCTTACAAATATTTAGTAGTCAATGTAACAAAATTATAAGCACTAAGATTTCATTGTTGTTACCAATATTGTTTTTATTTCAATGAGAAGATTTAAATTTAACAATGTAAGTTATTGCTCACACCCCAAAATCTATTAGTTGGTAAATGGTCACATTTTTAGGCAAGGCAAGTTTATTTGTATAGCACAATTCGTACACAAGGTAATTCAAAGTGCTTTACAGAATAAGAAAGACATTAAAATCACACAAATCAAAACCTAAATAATCACCCAATCTGCAACTCTCTCACCCACTCGTTTGCACCCTTTTTATATCGCGCTTTTCCATTTTCAAAGCACTCAAAGCGTTTTACATCAAAGAACCAGTCACTCATTCATATACAAACACTGGGGGCGAGGAGTGTTAAGTGTCTTGCTCAAGGGCACAATGACAGCATTCATTCTGTGGGAGCTGGAATTGCACCGCCAACCTGTGGGTCAGACGTCGAGAGTGGGATTCGAACCGCTGACCTTCGGATCAGTGAACGAACACGCTACCAACTGTCGTCCATCCATTATTAGCCTATTACTTCCATGTTGTGTTACTAATACTAGTACTAAATCACCCTCCATAAAAAGTATCACCAATGACTTTACTCAAATGAAGTTATTAAGTATAATGGCTGCGCACATTGACACATCCCTGTTAAGTTCTGATACTAGACTTGGTTTGGTCCCGATCAGGTGTAGTCCCAGTTCCATACACTAAAATCATGATAGTAAATATTTTTATCCTTTAACTAACAATCCTATTTTTGAACACTCAAGGACACATTGCAAAGGAGAGAGATTTAAGCAACAACAATAACACGATAAATTATATAGATGGGTTACAACATCAAAGTGGGAAGGTTAATCTGAAAAGGGGTCTCTTTTACAAAACTCAATAACAAACAAATAATAAAAAATATATCTTCTGTTGATAAATGGAGACTATAACCTTGGGTATGTTTTGCCCTTCTGAACCATTACAGAACTGCACTGCTCTGTGTACTGTTAGATAAAATAGAAGTGTTTTGTAAGACTCAGATCAGAATCAATTGTATCCACTTGAGCCTGATCCTATTGAACGATGAAAGTGGTCAAATCCCCACTTATAAACATAGTCACACTCACGGTAACTCAGATCAGGTCCATAGAAAACATAAGACAAACTTCAAACAGGAGAGTTGGCAGAACACTTCAATACTCTGCTGGCACTGATCCTATACTGCTGCTACAACAAAGCACCAGACATCCTCCTCAAGACTTTGGGAAGTATTTTATAAACCAGCAAATCTGATTTAGGGCAAAGTCGCTGTTTTTTTGGCTTGGGTTCTCGGTCAGTTCTCTCCACTTTAAGATTTTGTGATGATGAATGGTAAGATTAAGTATCGAAGACAAGGACAAATGTAGTACCCCGGGCCATGTCTGTCTTGAAGGCTGTAATGATAGCTTGTGATTTTTGGTGAAACTCCTTTTTCATAGTTGAAACTGAAAGTGGAGCATCATTCATGGCATTTTGTACCCACCTGACAAGTGAAAAAAGACCAAAAGACCAAATATGCAAGTCTGTAGACCTTCACAAAGTGCATTGTCTAAATTGTCAAAAATCCTTGTGAGTATTTTCGCCTGGATTTTGGATGAAATGGGTGAGATATTCCATGCTACTTCCTGTAATTTTCCTCTTTTTTCCCTAAACATTTCTTCACAAAAAGTCTGTTTTGTAACACTAGGTGCTATGGAGGATTGTAAGGTATTTTTGTTCCCAATCTCACTTTAACATAACTTTATAGGGAACAGACTAGTTACTAGTACATATGATCAGTCAAACTTAATATATAACTTAATATGTTATCTAACTACTACTTAATGGTTTTTATATCTATATCTATATCTATATCTATATCTATCTATCTATATCTATATCTATCTATATATATATCTATATATATATATATATCTATATCTATATCTATATCTATATCTATCTATATCTATATATCTATATCTATATCTATATCTATATCTATATATATATATATATATATATATATATATATATATATATATATATATATATATATATATATATATATATATATATATATATATATATATATAAAGGCAGAGTTAATGATTTTATTTTACTTTAAGTTCCTCTAAATCTGAGGCCATGGTTCTCGATTGGAAGTAGGTGCTTGCTTTCTCCAGGTGGGTGGAGAGTCCTTGCCCCAAGTGGAGGAGGTCAAGTATCTCGGGGTCTTGTTCAAGAGTGAGAGACGGATGGAGCGTGAGATTGACAGGAGGATCGGTGCAACGTCTGCTGTGATGCGGTCACTGTATTGGAATGTTGTGGTGAAGAAGGAGCTGACTAGAAAGGATATGCTTTCGATTTATTGGTCGATCTATATTCCTACCGTCACCTGTGGTCATGAGCTTTGGGTAATGACTGAAAAGACAAAATTGTGAATACAAGCAGTCTGATGAGTTTCCTTTGCAGGGTAGCTGAGTGCTCTTTTAGAGACACGGTTAGAAGCTCAGTCATACGAGGGGAGCTTGGAGTAAAGCCGCTGCTCCTCCAAGTCGAGTGGAGAAAGCAGAGGTTGCTCAGGCATCTGTTCTAGCGTCACACTAGGAGGAGGCCCCAGGGAAGATCCAGGATAGGAGGGAGGGACTATGTCTCTCGACTGGTCTGGGAATGCCTTGGTGTCCCACCGGAGGAGCTGGAGGAAGTGTCCGGGGGTAATCTGGGAGTCCCTGCTTGGACTGCTGCCCCCATGACCTGGCCCCGGATAAGCGAAAGAAAATGGATGGAGGGATTATTTTATTGCATTTCATTTAATGTATTTAGACAGTTTGTTTATTTGAGTGGGAACAATGCACATTAAAAAAAACATTTCTGTAAATGCTCCTGTATTAGCTATACAGCCAGTTTCCAACTGTAGTCCTCTGGTGAGGTGTTAAATGCCAGCACAAAAGACAAAATGTACATTATATACAAAACGTTAGTAAAAAGATATAAAAGTGAAGAAGCCAAATAAAAGCAGATTACTGGGTGAAAAGTATAACAGCATTCTGCAAAGCACAAGACATAAACTTGTACAACAGCCACATAAGCTGACAACAAAGACACAAGACAACAGACATGCAGCAGGCAGCACAACAGCAGCACAAAGACATGACATTATTAAATATGATCACACACTTGATTCTAAGTATCGATAACCAAGATTTCAGAAGGTTTTTTTAAAATTCTGTGTGAGATGTTATAATATTCCAGAACTGGACAGCTCACACAGAGAAAGTAGATTGGCTGAGGCTCTTTTTCTTGAGGGGACGACTAAACTGTTTGAAGTAGCAGATCTGGAGTGTCTGCTTCTCAGTTTAAAGACATGAGAAAATGGTGGTGGAGCCAGGCATGTAAGATTTTAAAGACCAGTTTTAAAGACTTTTCCCCATTTAACAGGTTATATTTAACCAAAATACTGCAATGGTGATGGCAAAAAGGTTTCACGTCCAGGTCTTTTAGAGCCTGTTTGTTGACAGAACGGATTGGCTTCAGTCTTATCTTACAGCTCTGTGACCAGCTGGTGACACAGTAGGTTAGATGTAGAATTATCATAGTGATAGCAGCTTAGCAGTTTAGCAGCTTCTTGGTTTAGACTGCTTGCTGTATCTAAAATTGGCTAGATTTATCTTCATCGTCTGTGTAAGTTTCTTTACATGTTGCTTTAATGTAAAATTTGAGTTAAGAACAATTTTCAAATATTTATATGATGTCATAAGATTGAGAAGTAAGAGAAAAAGATTCATTTTAATGTCCACTCTCAAATTAAACAGTAGTACAAATTGTACACATTTCACAAGGCAAGAAGTAACTGCTGTTGACATTTATATTGACAGTTTTAGTCGCTAATTGTTTTTTCCACATAGTTGACTCATAGTTGATGAACAAAACAGATCTGGGTCACATAAAAAAGGACAAAGTTAAATCTTCAATTTCACCTAAAAAACGGTCGACGTACAAATAGGGCTGTCAAAAAGTCTAAACCCAGATACTATTCAAAACTAAAACTCATGTCTCAACCAGATACTCATTTGAAGTATCGATACTAAGGCTAAACAAATTCTTGATTGACTAAAGGCATGTCCTGTGATTAGTCGATTAAAAAGTGGGCGTGGCAAAAGCTCTTAAAACATTTGACATGCAAAACAACTATTTATACAGTCTGCACAAGTACTAAAATGGTGTATTTATATGAAAAAATGCAGATTAAATAAATAAATATAATAATATAATATAGCTCATGCCATTACACCTCTGCTCTGAGAAAACACAGAGACACAGAGACTCCACACTGTTTAATGAACTTTATGAGCTAATTTGGTTGCTTCGCAGAATAAATAAAATACATATACCATCAGCAAGTTGATCAAATAAACCACTAAAGTACTACAGCCCTGACTGATACTGAAAGAAAGGAGTAGAACCTTTCTGTAGTAATTTTAAAATCAAGTGAAACCCACTATATGCCTGAGACAATCTTAAGTCAGTTTCATCCTAAACATCTGGATTAACTACAAACTTAAACTTAAATAGCATATGTGTTAATAAATGACTTTAAGTAATCAGAGCCACATAATAAAAGACTAAAGGGCTAGTTTAACAGCACACAGTGGTCCAAATGACACTAAAAAGGAAGTGGACAAATTGGCAGGTCGTAAACATTTGGGGACAAAGACAGCGCCCCCTGCGTGTTATGGAAGTCGTATTTGGTTAAACCTCAGAGGTCATACAGGGCACATTCTTAAAGGCAGGGATGGGGTTGCTGGGAGCGCAGTGACGCAGGCAAAAACAAATGAACTGTCAGCACAAAATTTAAAGCACGAATAAGGATGTCTGCGTGGCTATGGCTCGAGAAGAGAAGAAAGTAGATATTAAACACTAGATGTCTCTGAGTGTCCAAAAAGTACTATAAATCATTATTATTACTTCCAAACATACTTCTTATTCAGTTATTTAATGCAATTCAGTACAAACACTGAAAGTACTTTAATTCTGCTTCCTCCTTTGGGGTTCTGTATAGTATTTTGTGTTTATGGATTTTTTACTACTGGAACTGCTCAAATAAATCAATAATAAATGTGCATTTGTTAACTTTTATTTGGATATTTGGCATTTATTTTTCACTTTTAATAGATTAAAAGTAAATTCAAAGTAAACTGAGTATTTTTCAGTCTTGCTGTGTAATTGAGATAATTGTGGTAGTATGTAGTAATACCAGCAGTAATAATACAGATAATTGTTGTTTAAAGGTTCTATATTGTGCAAAATTGACTCTTGTGAGCTTTTAGTCATGCTCTAATGCTGTTACCTCATCAAAAGCATACCTGGAGTTGTGTTTTGTTTCATTCACACATCTTGTAGTCTTGCATTATTAGTTTGTTTAAATCTCCACAGCTTAAAATGCTCTGTTCCACTTTGTGATGTCATGAAGTAGTAGTTTTCAAGTTAACAGCTCCTTTTACCTTTAGTTTAGTAGAGACTGGCAATTCCAAGGCTGAAATTATCCAAATGATTCTAGTGAAGGTGTGTGGAATTTAAAAACACATTGGAGACTTCTTGTATTACCAAATGACATCACAAGGTGGAACAGCGTGTTTTTTGTTGAGAGAAGAGAAGAAATATGCAGGATTTGTGCATTAAACATGTGTGAATGAAACAAAACACAACCCCAGGTATGTTTGTGATGAGGAAAAAACTTTAAAACATAGATCAGAAAACAGTTTAGTCTGGGCCCTTTAAGCAGTAATGGTTGAAAAATGGTTGAAATACAGCAGTAAAAACCAGAGTAAACATATGGAAGTAGCTATAGGATAGTAGTAGCAGTAGTTGTAGTAGTAGCAGCACCAGCAGTAGTATTAGTAGTAGCAGCACAGAACTTTTACTAAATGTTTACTAAAAAAACATCTCCAAAAACTTGCCTTTTTATTGCAAATTTCGCAAAAGCCTAACAGCATCTCATATAAAAGTGCTATTGTGCTGCATATAAATATTCATTCCCCTTGTGTTGTAACTGCACCATTGTTGCACGTTTCCCAAAGCACTTTGCAACATGGCTGCTCTGAAAACCTTTGCTCCCTCTTTCTTTCCATCCTATTAGTAACTGACACGGAACACAATATGGGTTTTTATGGTGCTTTTTGTGCGAGAGTGTGAGAGAGAGAGGTCTTAACCTAAAACCCCAATTAGGAAAAAGTCACTATGACAAACGCACATAAAAAACAAGATAGTGGAGACTCCCGTATTTATATGTCATTTTCAATTTAACTTTTTACTTAAATATGTTAGTTCATTTTTTTCAAAGCTAAATCCATATTACGTAAATTATTAGTTTGACTTTTACACAGAAGTTCCTGCACTTCAAATATTTAATTGAGATGAGTGCCAGGTTAAGAGATTCAAATAAAAAGGAACATGAATGATTTTCTAATTCAAACACAAGGCCAGCTCGGATCTAAAAATAAATGATTTATACTATGAGGCCATACTGTTTCTTGACATCAGCACTTTAAAACAACATAATGGTTTCTCAATACTTGGGCGCTTTTCCAACAATGTGAGCGCGAATATTTTGTCTGAGAGCTGAAGTGGAAAAGAACGCAGTACAATATTTGCTTTAGACGAAGAAGTTTTACGGCTGTTTCATGGAATTTTAACTTTGGGAGAGCACCGTATGGCAGCGGTTAAGGGCGTTTAATTTTATAGCTCGGGCAGCAGTCCTAATTCATTTTCTGGTCAGGGCTATAAACATTAGACATGGCATTGAAATAGATTTCCAGGCACCCTACCAAAAAATGTAAAATAAAATGCAGTGTGGTGTACATTTGGGCAACCCTATTAGGGCCAAAGACTCATATTTCTTCTATTATTTGGCCAGAATTGGATTTGTACCAAGAGAGAAATGCCAAGTGGCTAAAGGAGATCATGCGGAAATATTCAACCAATTTACAAAAGGAGAGAATCATTATCCAGCTTCAAATCTTAAAATATAGAATATGGCCAAGTCAAGACTGGCTCAATTTTGCTACTATACATAAAAACATGTCTGTTCTGCTTTACACAATAGGTATTGCAAATCATGATGGCTGAAGTACTCAATTCCGCTACTTAAGTAAAAGTACAGATACAGAGGTAAAAAGTTACTCAAGTAAAAGTAAAATCTACTTATGTAAAAGTATTTAAATACTTGTTTAAAAATGTATTTGTGTTCATTTTATTTGTGTTGAATGTAAAGGTATTGATAAAAAATAACACATATTTTGGCCAACAGTAGCAATACAAATCAATTTCTTGATCTTTCTTATGAATTTTGTGTATTTATTTTTGTTTGCGCAAAGTCAAAGCTTGAACTCAAAAACTTTAATCAGGATGTTACAACAAACATGGTAAAAAAATAACCTCTCAAATCGTATGAAAAGTACTTTTGACTTTTCAGTCCTGTTAAAAAAATGTAGTAGAGCAGAAAGTATTGATGCCTCCTTTCAAATGTAGTGGATTCAAAGTTAAAAGTATCTACTGTTAAATGTATTAAGTAAAGTACAGATACCTAAAAATTCTACTTAAGTACAGTACTTTACTACCAGTACTTGTATTTTGTTACCTTCCACCACTGCTGCAGATAGATGAAAAGTGCATTTCTGATTTATGTCTTTTTTCATTGTGTCTTATTGGGATTTTGAGTGATGCACTTTGAAAATTGTTCAGAAAAGTGTTAGTACAAAAGACTTGGCAACAATTATCCCTGCATTTATAACTACCAGACTGGAATACTGCAACTCCTTATATGCGGGTCTCCTAAACACCAGCATCAGCAGATTACAGCAGATTACAGTTTGTCCAAAATGCTGCAGCCAGGTTTTTAACAGGTACTAAAAAAAAGACCACATCACCCCAGTTTAGTTCAACTTCGCTGGCTGCCAGTGAAGATTTTAAAATTTTACTATTTGTTTTTAAAGCTCTTAATGATGCTGCCCCAGGTTACCTGTCTGATCTCCTGATTGCTTACTCGGTCTCCTGGACCCTCAGATCAAATCCCATCTCAAAACTAAAGGTGATAGGGTCTTCTCTGTCATACCCCCAAAACTCTGCAATGAGCTCCTGATCCATGCCACATCTATTGATCATTTTAAAAGTATATTAAAGACTCACCTCTATGATCTGGCTTTTAACTAGTGCTACTATTTCATTATTGTCTTGTTGTTGCAAATGTCTGATTGTTTGTATATCTTTGTACTGTATTATGTTTTGTTTTTCAGTGTGTGATGAACTTTAGTACTCTCTGTTGTTTTTAATTGTGCAATATAAATGAGCAAGTGGTTTTGCTAGTACTGGTGTAGATGAATGAATCTGTGCCTAACTATTCATGGGTTTCAGTTATATACAGTCCATGGTTATATTGTGCCATTTTGAGGTTGACCATTCATAAGATATTACATTGTTTTAATTACTATTGTGAGTGCGTCCGTACCTGCCCGCCCTCTCTCTCAGGGTCTGCAGTAACATGCACACCTCGGCTCTCACCAGCTCCTTCACTGCAGGGGGGTCGGCCAGGGGGGCTCTGTGTCGTCCCGACCCAGAGAGGAGGGTCCCGGTACGGCTGCACCCTCCACGCTGAGTGTCCGCCAACATCTTCTGCCACATCTGCATCTGCAAACAAACATGGGTAAGACTTAGTGGTGTGTATTAGAGCTCTATGTACCAAGACGAGGATTTTTCAGGCAAGTTGAATTATGCGTTTGTAATATATGTTTCCAAGCTAGACTTTTGTTCTCACTGGTAAATGCCAAATAGTCACTTTTTTATATAGCGATTTTGACCTTCAAGGCTTCAAGAGCTTTACCATTCACTCCATTCACACACACACATTCATACACCAGTGTGCACAGACACTAGGGATGAGGTGGGTGAAGTGTTTTGGCCAAGGACACAATGACAGCATTCATCTGTGGGAGCCAGATTTGCACCGCCAACCTGTGGGTTAGTGGTTCTGTCCGCTCAACCAGTGATGTTTATGTCGAGGGCGGGATTCGAACCGCCAACCTTCAAAATCAGCCGTCTTTTCTCCATGGTGGCGTTATTGCACTTAATAGTGGGTGTATGGCATTATCTATCTCCATGGAAACAAGCAGGTGACAGCACAGGACCAAGTTACAAATCAGTTCTGTGGAGAGACGTACATGAATACATGGAAAAATTACTGCTATATTGTGGAAAAATGTGGGAAAGACAATAACATTTCCGTGGAGAAGGGCAGGTAGGGTACACCTCAGTAACAGTTACATAATGCACCTTTAACATGTACGAAAATTGCAGAAAAAAAACAAAAAACATATGTGTCAGAACATATTTGTGGAGGTCTAAACTATTTGTTGTTTCCATGACCTAAGAAGCATTTCTGATTTGATATTTACAACAATTCAAAAGTGCAATTTCCACTTCCGTCTGATTAATTGTGCAGCCCGATGCAGTATTTTGGTCTAAATTTCTTCTTGGATCTCATGGGGGCAAAATGCAATAAGCCGTACCAGCAGTGATTCAGAGATGTGTGGCCCTGCACCCCATGCGCTGAACCCTGACTGAGATCAGAGAGTGACGTTTATGTCCCCGAGGCGACAGCTGAGGTTACTCTGTCATGATGCAGCAGGGAAAATGCTATTTCTTACAGATATTTTAGCTTGGATTGATGTTTTGCTATAACTATGAAGCCAATGGTAACAATAAGAGAGGTCTGAGTTAAACTATTACACAGAAAAAACATTAACACAGTACTAGAAAGATGAGGTACTCCTGTTGTGGAAAAGTGATAATGACAAGTTTATCACAGTGACATTATTCAATATTCAGACAAATGTGCTAAAAATGTTGTGGCTAAGTTTCAAGTATTGTGCTAAAAGTACAAAAATATTTCCTTATACACCAGGAACACTATGTAATTTTGTTTTTTTGATTCGAGAGGAAACAGTAATTGCGATATTATGATTTTTTTCTATCTATATCCCACCTCTACTACTAGAATCTCAACTCATTTTGTAGCATCAAAAATGCCAGAATAACAATGTTCTAGACGGGATTAGGGCAGGTCAAACAGTTGGTCTTAAATAATAAATAGCTGCCATATTACTTCACACCTGGTAGGCACCTGGGAAACACAAACAGCATTTGTGCCATTTCCACAGCAACGAGACAGCTCCTACAAAAACTCATTTTAAACCTCCAATAAAACCTATAATTTAGAAAGTAACACATAATTACTGCTGGGAAGTTGTGTGGGCTATTAACACGTTCACACTTAACTCTTTCAACTCAAACTAGTTTCCTCTGTATGTTTAAAACTTTCATTTGAAGGTGTGCACTATGCAGCTTTTTTGGCCATTTTTCTTGTCGCCATGGAGATGTGTCATTGCTTTCCCTGGAATGTTCAACGGTATAGCATTACACATATCTATGCTCATTTATTTATTTATTGCTCAAAAATACCTTGAGAAAAGTATACAGCACTGTGAATCATTCCAGGCAAAGCAATAGCACCTCTACGGAGACAAGAAGGTGGTGGACCCTCCCCTGAAAATGTTACACTTCTTTCGGGAGTTATTTTAAGAACTATAATGCAAAATCCGCTGAGCTTTTAAGGGTCCATTTTGTGTAGAGGAGAGCTACATTTCAGAGGTTGCCAGATTGATCTTGTAGGAGGCCTGAAAAAAGGGGTCTAATGTTCCCTCTGATGTAACCGGCGTAGACAATGGGGACCTTGATGGAGCGCAGGAATGGAGAGGGTACTATTACTTTTCAGAGTAGCTCGCCCAGGGATGGAATTCATTATAGTGCTCAAACAGAAGTAGACAAGAGGAGAGAGACAGGAGCTGGAGACATTGAGAGAATGAAGAGAGAGAGATGCAGAGCTTTGAACGCACACCTGAGAGTTAAACAAGGTGCGCTGTGATGTATATTTTCACAGGAAATAACTTCGGGCCTCAGTCTGGGGAGATGTGTGCACTGGAGGAACAAAAGTGGCACAGATCTGGGTAATTTGAGCATCTACATTAGTGTCTATAATGAAAAAGGGATGTAAGTAAAAACAAACATGTCACATTGGTTTGCTTATAAAAATGCTGTGTTAAATACGGCCCTATAACACTCCAAAATATATTTATTAACATACCGAATATCATATGTTCTGGGTTTCAAAACAAATTCCACATCACAAAATAAATGGATCTTGCAAATGTAAGAATAGATGAATAGATGATGATATTGGTTTTAAAGGTGTAAATATTTACAGGCAAACATTTGTATATTGGTACTTTGCAGTGACGGTACGCCTGGGGTGTTCTTCATGTACAGCTATGGCGGAATGTTCAGCAGTTAACTAAACCATGATGACACACTGGCACACACAGTATGATATGTTGTTAGATTAACTGAAAACTCAATAAAATGGGTGAGAGTGTCTAAAAACAGTTGGCTAATTCTAGCTAACTTGTGATGGTAGTTTTATGACTTGTTTAACAGTACAAATCAGCTCACTTGTTGTAGTTCCAACTAAGTCAGCTCTTTCTGCTCAGATTGTGTTAAATTAAAACTGAAATTTAGGTCTAACAGAGCCTCAGACAGAGCAATGCCTACAGTTAGCATCACACCCCCAGGGGATGTTGATGACATCAGCTTGATCATGATTATTATTAAGTTTTGGATTTAATTGATACTAAAATACTAACAAATAAATGTGGGGTACTCACTAAATTAGTATTTTAAATAGACAGATTGTAACAAAAAACTTTGTGACAAAATCAAACTGCTGCATGCTGTCTTATTTAATATTAAAGAAAGAAATTAAGCATCACTAGGATTTATTATGCATTTGAGATTCACCTTGCTTCACTTCCCCATATGAAAAAAGCTGTGCTAAAGCCGTGCACACACCAAAAGACTCATGCATGAGTACTACAGATGTGCTAAAGGGTTTGCAAGAGCTAGGAACTAGTTAGATAGATTTGAATTCTTCCTCCTGTCGTGGTTTGAAAATTGGATAATGCAGCTTTAATTGCTATACTGAGAAACATAATTGCATTTGCAGGACTCAATCAATATTAGAAACAAAAATGACCAAGCACTTCACTGCATATTTAGTTTTCCTTTAATCGCCAAAAGACTCATCATTGTGGTGCAGTCCAATAGAAATACAATACAAAGCAAAAGGAAGCGAAGAGCTCCTCTATCTCTCTGACTCACACAGAACAGGGAATATGTGTTACTAATGCTTTTATCCACACTGAAGAATTAACCTTTTAACACTGTAGATCCAACTGCTAACTCTTACACGCTGGCCTTTTCAACTACAGACAGTTTTTTTCCATTATTTTATTATTGTATTATTATTACGGCGGTAGCAAATGTATTGAAAAAGTATTGAAAATCAGTTTCTAATCTATACTAAGAATCAACACACAATAGTCATCTGACCAGGATACTGAAAAAAAACACACAAAATGACCAAATTTGACCTTTGTCCAAATGTAGTTTTGGTCTAGTCCTGGTCTAGTTGAGGTGTAAATCTGGGTTTCGTGCCCGTTTAGTCCTAATTTTGATGTGGTTACTGGGCAAGTGTGAACACACCCTTAGATGAATCTTGAGCTTTCTCAGAAGTAGCATAAGACCACATGTTACACACAAAAAAGTCATGTTATTTTGTGTTGAAAACGGGTCTATTATGTAAAAAAGAGCACTCTTTTTATCATTGCTATCAAAATCAGTATTGGGTATCAAGGTTATTCTTTAGTATCAAAATTATTATGTGATTCAGTGTTTCCCACATGTTTATATGAAGACTATGGTGGCATAAGTGATACGTATTTGAATCGTTTTATTTAAACCAATATTTTGGTGTATAAATGTCACTTCTTACCCCCACTGCTCAAAAAAGCACTGATTACAGATTTATTTATATTTATGATAATGGTACAAGTATAAAGTACTAGACTACAGGGGGCTATCATAGTCTCCTCTAATAATGGGAAACACTGGTCATTGTTTTGACTATTACCAAAACACAGTAAAATGCATTATTCATTTGGAGAACATTATTGCTTTTCGCATGTGGAGCTTGGATTGGCCATAACAATAATAGTGTGTACAGTGATGATGTATGTGAAGCAGGAAGTGCTCCGTGAGACTGCAGGGGAGATATGAGGCCAACCATGACCCAGCACTTTCCCCAAACACAGAGCACTGTTCAGAGCGGAGGCCCGGGTCGTAGATAACATCCAAACACATGGAAATATTTTACAGACATGTTTGAGAGGGAATGATGGAGGGAAAAAGAGAACAGAGTAGAGGAAGTAGCATGTTTATTCAAACTCCACTCACTTTTAAGATGTAGTCATGTGTAAAGCGAGGAAGTTTATACTGTGGATACTGACAGCTTTCAGGCAACAGATCATTAGTATAGTTTTAATTCCACAATCATTTAAAGGTGCACTATGGTACTTTTCTGGTGTTTTTTTCTACACCATCTGCTTGTCTCCATGGAGATGTTAGTGCCATATGAACCATCTCACACTCTGAGGACCTCAGGGACCGGCCTCCTGCTGGTGCCCAGAGTCAGGACTAAACATGGAGAATCAGAGTTTCTGTTTTCTGCAACTAAAACCTGGAACATTCTTGCTGATAATGTGAGAGTGTTTAACTCCAGGCTCAAAATGGTTCTGTTTAGCTGTGCATATGACTGATAGGTTTTTATTCTTCTTTTTTAATGTTTATTTTATGACAATTATTTATGATTATTTATGTTTTGGTTTATTGTATTGTGATTTTAATGTCTTTCTTATTCTGTAAAGCACTTTGAATTATTTTGTGTATGAATTACGCTATACTAAGTTCCTTTGCCTTACCTTATTGTTATGTCTGTAATGCTCCATATTATGACATTACACTTATCTATCTGCATGGAGACAAGCAAGTTACAGGTCCTATCTGAGGAGAGACAACCCTGCTCACAATGCAAGTATTTTTGGGCACACACATCAAAAATATTACATAGTGCATCTTTAGGTCAAAATATAGTGTATATCAATCCTATGCTCATTTTGTTCTTGCAATAATTTTGTACTTGTCATTGGTGATGAGTGAAACATTGACTTACCCTTTAAATTATTTTTTGAGTGTATTTTAATCTGCTAAAAATGGAGATGGAAAAAGATGGCATAAGTTTTTTGAATGCTAATTTATAAGTTACACTGACTCAAAATTAAACATACCAACAGTTTGACTTTACAGCATTTACCCAAATGAAAGAGAAAACAGGGTTGACGTGAGAGTAAATTTGTTCATGACGATGTTAAAAAAACCCCATCCATACACATTGCTTAGCAGTGCCTACAGTAGCGTGAAGAACATTTGGCAGTTGGCCCATTTACTGTTACAATTTCTCCTCTGTGTCCCCCTCATCTTCTCAGGTCAGTCTGGCTGTGCTGAATAAATATTGAAGTCTGTCTGGTTCATATTTTAGACATGACTTGTTACAGTGCCAGGAAAGCTCAACCATATACCTATGTTTTTATAATGCTGTTCCTTATTAATATGGTAGTGAACTTAACCCACTTTCAACCCACTTACACAACGTAACTCTACACTTCTCAAACGGTTTGGTCAGGAATGCTTATGTGCGCGTTTTCTTCTCTGCTCAAAAGGAAATTCTTTGAGGTGGCGCAGTGGCTTTACTGGATTTTTTGATTGGACTAAATGACAAAAACAGAGACGGCATATAAGCCATTGAAAAGAGGGGGGCCGCCTTGCTTAATTTTGACATAATGGAGGGGAAAATGATGTCAAAGGTTCAAACAATAAATTACTACGCTAACATTATTCAATTAATTAATCTTGTTTTCCAGTCAATTATCTTTTCTGTATTGTTTCTACAAAGGTCCCTGTGTTACTTTTCAATACTTTCAGTGTCTTTCGATGTTGTTTATGCAGATTAAATCACCACAACTTACAGACCCTGTTTCCACCACAGCATGGCTAGCCGTTGTGTACCTGGGCATGACACTTCACGCATATTTGCAAGTGTCTGGGCTTATATGAATGAATATCTGTCATTTTGAATGTTTGTTTAAACTTGGAAGTAGTGTACTATATGAACTTAGTAGTATTTTGGGCAAAGCAGTAGTCCTACTTCTTACAAATCCAAATAAGTATTACCTCTTACCTCCTGATATGCCTCGGTGTACCTGTCCACCAGCGAGTGTCCCAGGGCATTATAGATCTTTGGCAGCTCTGACGTGGACACATGCTCCCTGATGAGGCTCCAGAGAGACTGGCCAGGACTCCAGAACTCTTGTCCATCAGAGGACTGCATGGAACTGTAATGTGGGAGTGGAAACAACCAGTAATTTAACATTAACACAGTGTAAACAAACTACTTGTGTAACTTGTAAATTTAGGCATTTTGACAACATGCTAAAATGTTAACTTTATGTGAGTAGGTTATGCTTAGAGGATCTTAACTAAAAATATGGCCCTAAAAATAGGCTATCCATAATAAAATGTAGCTTTTCCTTAAATGGAAGCTTAGCTAGTCAGAGGTGCCAAATATGAGCTAGCTGTGATCTCTGTGAGCTGTGATATCATGTTAAACTTTACGAGAGAAAACAAAGAGCAGCGTTAGAAAAAATCCATTTGATAGTAGAATATTTTACCAAGCACATTAGGCTAGATTATAAAGAGAAAGACACATTTTTACCGTTTTTGCTTTTCTGTTTAGCTTTGGCTTTATCCCGGCTGCTGTTGCTAGGACAAACTTTCTTGTTGTTATGGGGAGATATCGCGAGAGCAGCTCCATCAGCTTCGTTGTTGTGTACTTTGGATGAACAGAAAATCTTTTAGTGTGTTTTTTCAAACGGTATATGAAGCTAGTTGTATTTATCCTTTGACTCGTGAGCTATCCATGGAAGCAAGAAGAAATTGTTTAACCCTAAAAGTCCCATGGTTATAAAGGCCACCTGCTCAGTAAAAGTCTTTATTACCTAATTTAGGATGATGTATTGCGGGGTGGGACGCAGACGGGTGAACTTTGAGAAAGTTGAACTCTAAGAGATCCTTCCCTCATAATGCCCCCTTCCTCCACCCCTCTCCTTTCCGGACTGAGCAGACGGAGCGCGGAGCCAGGAGCATACTGGGAGAAGCGAGGCGCGGCTAGAGCCCAGCCAGGAGCAGGACTACTGGATGCTTTACAATGTAAACTCTTAGAATTTAATTGTTAACTTAGACCAAGCTATAAAATACGTTGTTTTATACTTTTTATGTCGAAGAACTGAAAATGGCTTTTGGAAAGATGGCATTCAATGCGCGTTTGGTGCGCACAGTTTTGGCACTGCTACTGTGCGCGCGGGCCGGGCTTGGTTTCTCTGTGGCCGGGCACCATGAGGGCACCTGTGAGGCCAACGGGAGCATTTACTACGTGGGGGAATGGTACTTCCTGGACTCTGACCACTGCACTCAGTGTGAGTGCACGGCCGACGGCTCTGCGTGTGCCCGCACCGAGTGCACGTCTCTCCCGGCCGCCTGCATCCACGTGAGTCACTACCCCACTGACTGCTGCCCCCGCTGCGAGAGGATCGGCTGCGAGTACCGAGGGGTGGTCTACGACCTGGGACAGAACTTCCAGGTGAGATTTGCTACCATTTCCTATTTTCTTCCAGTCCAGATGATCATGTTATGTTGGTATGAAGAATCTGAAATGGTTCGTTTTTACGCAAGAGATGGAACGTTTGGATTAACCATAAATAACGTGACTTGGAGTCAAGATTGCTTTGAGATCTATATTCCAACTACGCTACTCTGCAGTTGTCTTTGTGTTGCAGTAGTCTTTATAATTCTTCAGACACAATTGTGTGATATCATATAAATATTTTAAGGTCATTTTTGTATGCACAGTACAGAAATAGCAAAAATATTATTTTCTTTAAAACTTAATGAATTGAAATAATATGAAAAAGATAAGTGGCATTGTTTAACATGCAATAGGGAATAAGAGGTAAATGGCGCCCTCTTCTGAGGGGGTCAGAGTTGTATTGTGTTAAATATATCAGGCAATATAATATTGTATGTAGCCTTTATATAAAAATACTCCGGATACTGACACCCTTTATAGTCAATATAAAATTGTAGTTCAGACAGTCCTTACAGTTAGTGTGTTTTGTTCGTCTACAGCCGTCAGAGTGTGAGCAGTGCACCTGTGACAGTGATGGCATTGCCCGCTGTCTGGTGGCCGACTGTGCCCCTCCCCCCTGTGTTAACCCAGTGTACCAGCCCGGGAAGTGCTGTCCCGAGTGCCAAGAGGGTGAGTCTGCCTCTACACAAAGGCCTCCTCTGGGAAACAAAAATGGCTTGTCTGTCCATCATGAAGGTCAAACTGTTTGGGCTGGACTAGGAAATGTGGCCTTTACAGAAATATGAGCAGTGTGCCTCTAAAGAGAGGTTATACCTGACATAAGCCTGAAAGTCATATTCTTATTGATGTGATAGTGTATTCACACTTTTCACTTTATATGCCACATTTTGAGAACATCCAACCAAACTAAAATTCGCAAGCCACACATCCATACTTCCACATTTTTAGTTTTTGAGTTCCTTGCAAACAATCCATTTGCTGGTTTCATGTGTATGGCAGTCACTCTGATTGTGTTTTTATTTTAACTATTTGTGTAGTTAAACCAACAATTTAGTGATTTTGAGCTGCACAAAAGTGAAACTCACAAAAAATCCTATACATTCATTATCATTTACTGTTTGACCAGTAATTGTGAAATTACCATAATTCTGACATGTGGCACTAAACACCTTGAACAAAATAATAATTTGATATCAGGTTTCACTTGAATCTGTTTTTACCTTTCATATATTCAACATATGCTGTTTGAAACCCTACTGATTGCACTCTATACCTCATGTTTCTTTACCTTTACCTTCTTGTTCACATGAAGGACCCAACTGTTACGTGGATGACTCCCGGACTCAGGTGATCCCGGCTGGAGACCCGGTCTGGGTGGACCCTTGCACCAAATGCCGTTGCCATGACGGCCAGGATGCTGGGTACTGGGAAGGGAACCGCCTGGCCACCTGCTCCAGGCTCAAGAATTGCAGCCCGGAACAGCCCTCTGTCCAACAGAACTGAGACAGAAATCACTGTTAGCACGGACTGTATGAATAATGTTTTTAAACATGATGGATGCAAGTGAATGGAGCTGCAGGTATGAGCAGGTATGTTGAAAAGAGGCCAAGATAACACTAAGTAAATAAATAGTTATTTTATTTGACATGTTGCTAAATAGATGTTAAGCTAATAAAAGTGGGGTAACAGGTAATTTGGTACCTTGCCTGACAAAGAAATACATACATAATTTAGACACAGATATTACCGACCATTTAATACCACAATGTTTTATAGCAAATTCCTTTTTGGGCAGAACATTATACCTCTCATACGTCATGTAAAAAGTACAGGATTAATGGCTAGTCCTCATCATAGTACCCTTCCATTTTTCTTCAGGAGTTTTGTGTAGACTATGTATGTGTGCATATTCTGCTTGTAAATCACAACAAAGGGGCTTTGATAGAACCTTGTAACCTGTATTAGTGATGGGTGGATCAATGCTAAAATATATATCGATACTGAATCTCATCTGCAAATATAAATTCTTAGATTTAAAAAAAAAATGCATTGTTTAAATTCTATATCTGTATATACATGTAAGTTTTGCATCAGTTCAAACTGGGTTTGAATGGAAATAATAACAGCCTCTATATGCCAAGGTAATTGTTAATAGTAGAGAAGTTTCAATGCATTTTAATACAGAACTAATATTGCCATAGTATTATGTTGCTTCAAATAGAAACAAATGTCACTGGTGTCACCCATCACTAACCAGTGTGAAGGATCACTAAATTATAAACTAAACTGTACATCTATTTTGACATACCTGAGTTCTCTTGTTTAATTTAGAGAGAAAATTAATTTTATACATTTTTCTGTTTAGAATAATTTTGATCATCTCCAGACATGTGTTTGGTTTAGCAACATGAACGTGGTAATTGACCTGTCACTGTGTTCATGCAGTACTGAAATGTGTGCACATCTGTGATAAAGTTTAGCCTAGCAATAAATATACCCAAGTCCTCATTAAGTTTGAATTGAAATATAATGTATAGTAGTTGACTAAGGCCAAACGTGATTGTATATTATTTGTAATCACAAGCAATATTGAAAAACAATAAAATGTTATTATACCTGGACTGCAGAGAGGGTAAACAACTGTAGTATACTGCTTTATGAGTATTTCTATGAGGTCTGTTATTCTCAAAATCAATGATGTAACGTTTTTTATAGAGTGGAGTCTAGACTGTTTTGATTACCTTATTACAGACCAAATAAAACAAAGTATAACTTTGTTTCTTTCTGTGATGGCAAGGATTGTAAGTTTAAAATATATTTGTTGATCACCATTCGGTCATCAGTGAATAGCACATATGTATTATTAGACCATATTTTGTGTCTTCATTATCAAGAGCATTTATCCAGTCAAACACTTGGAATAACTTTGTATGAAATTATATGTTGGATCAGGTTATCTATTTCAGATTGTAGTTTTTTGCATGTTCAGTGGACTGTAAAGATGCATGACCTGACACTGTAAGTCACTGCATTGTGAAAAGTTGCATAAAAACTCATCGATTTTTTGTTACCTTTGCTATCAAATCATACACCTACAGTTTGAGCACAAGAAAAATATGTCCAGGGTGCGAAGATATAGCACTGTAAATACTATTTTTGTATTATCCAAGACAGTGACAGTTGAGTTGTTGATGGTGATGGGTTCAATAATAAAGTATGTAAAAGTTCTCCAAGGTTATTTTCATTTTGGCTTTTCTGCTGTACCTTGCCTATGTTTAAGCTGAATATTTGCTGTGTTTGGGGCTTGCTATGGGAGGATGTGTGTGCGATTTCTCCTTGGAGGTTTTTCACTGGGGACTGTAGCCTTTTGTGAAGCAAGAATCTGATAAAAACACAACAAGAGCAGCAGAGATACTGGTACGGCATTACAAATGAGACCAGACTCCTTGGACAATGGCAGGAAAAACACAGTGGCTATGGGGAAAAAAAAAAAAAAAGTTGGATTTTGCACAAAAATACAAAACATTTCCTGTAAAATGTACAAAGCTGATGTCACGGTGACCCTTTACTATCGCTGTGTTTGTTGTCTGAGGCACAGCGACAGAGAGTTCCGGGGACCACGAGGGCCCAGTGTTCCCCGGAGTATAAAAGGCTACTTCCGCCACCTCTTCGCTCTCTCCACACTCCATCCTCCAGTCCGCCACGCCGCTGCTTTTCTTTTGTTTTTGCATCTTCACACACCTCAACATTCACATACGCAAAACGTTGTCTTACTGATTGTCATTCGCACCAAGCTCACCCACTGTACACAATCCACATACTGATAACAGAAACATAACCATTATTGCTTTTTAAATAAAGTCCAAGGGTTTTAACAATGGTTAAAACACTGCAGCCTGTGTCCTCCTTGTTCTTTGTTGCAGTCTGTCGAGCCAGGCCGTAACACTGGTTTTATTTTAGTAAAACATGTCAACCTCACAGACAGTATATGGTCTACCATGAGGTGTCTATGGTAACTTGTCAAAATGAATAATAAAAGGTCACTTTTAATCATAGACATCAATGACTTTTAGTTGCCTGTGCCTGTAAAAGGGTTGCCACAGAAACTGACTACTATGTATACATTTAGTTCTATTGTATTAAATGTACAATATGTACTTTTTCTGGTGGCGAGTCTTCTACCTGGTACCTCTTCATGGACATGTTATTGCCTGGAATGTTCCACAGTATGGCATTTAACTTATCTACTGTATTTCCATGTTACATGCAGCAAACCTTACATTGAATTTTGAAAGAAAAGAGTGATCTACAAGACAACGTTAAGCCATCATCAGTTTTATTGATTGTATAGAAAAAGTAGGTTTGATATGACATAATGCATTCTATATAAGATATAACATTTTCAACATTCAATGTACAAAAACCCTAGTCAGAGATACAGTAATGTTTAAAAAGTGCCACACAGGCCTGAAAAGTTCACTCGGAGTCGGCGGTGTAAAAGTTTGATGTTTGAGGTGTGCTTGAGATGAGACACTCCAAAGGTCAAAGGGCATGAGACCTTCAAAGACTCCTCACAGAATCTGTAAAAACACACTTCAAACACGTCCACTATACTGTCTGTACATGTCAGCTCTGTTATGACTGAAGAAAAGACATGGTCGGCAGTTGCCATCAACACAGTACTGGTTGTAGAAGTTATTTTCCACCAATGTAGAGGAGCTGAAGAATTTTTTGTGCAGAAATTCTCCCAAATATGTTTTAAGTTACCGGTACATTCTAAAATAATAGCAATAGACATACTTCATTTAGGTATATTTAGCACACAAAAGTGTGTGTTGACAAAAAATAACTCCAAATGTCAAGTTATAAAAGATATGCACAAATAAATACACAATTTAAAAATTAAAAGTGCATAATGTCACTATTCTGGTGGAGGTTCTACCACCTTCTTATATCCATGGAGATGGACTCGCTTTACTTTTGGGATGTTCCACAGTAGACTTAAACTTATCTATCTATTTGAGCAATAAAAACACCTGCAATTAAATAAAGACAAGACAGATGAGTTTAATGTCATACTATGGAACATTTCAGGAAATGCAATGGACCAAAGGAGGTGGGGCCTCTACCATAGAAGTTACAGGCTGCACCTCAAAAATGAAGTAAATATGGTAGTAATAGACATCTTCAAGATAATTATAATCAAATATTCCAATCATATCTTTATTACTCCATTGTATTGGCAGAAAATAACTTCTTTACCCCACAATGAAGGTGCTCAACACATGCTGACCACACTGCTAATCAAAACAAACTGGTTATATGAGTTGACCTATATGCTAACAGTGACCAATAGTAGTATGTATAGTATGTAGTATAATGCAGTAAACAAATGACCTTCAAATATCTTCACAAAATTCTCGTTCCTACCAGTTTTACACAGAAAATACATGTTTGAATATTGCACAGGAAATTGTAAACAGTCCGTAAAAGATCTATTTGAATGTGTTGTAGATAATCGAACGAGGAGGCACAAAATAATGAGCAGAGAATAGACATAGGCAAAAAACATGGCGACACGTGGAGAATCTCTGTCGATAGGTATTGAATGGGAAGGAGGGTCCACCGCAACGAACAAGAGTGGTCCATTGACACATGGGGCAAAGACTGGCGCGGTTTGAAAGAAGAGACGATAAAAGAGGAGAAAACAGAGAGACAAAAAGGAAGGATAAAGCAGGACCGTGTGGAGATGTGACTGTGCAGTGCTGTCCAAGAAGCTGCAGGCAGAAAGACAGGAGCAAAGGCAGAACAGATGGGAACCAGTCAACCCCAAGGCAGGGCAAAAAAGGGCCAGAGATTGACAAAAGATATATGATACATACAGTAAAAATGAAATGGTGACTTGAATCATTGTATTACTGTATGTTTGGTGTTGGGAAGGATACTTGTATTTAATTGCACCATTTGTAATGCATGCATTTATTACTGATTAAACAAGGAGAAACTGCTCATGTATGCTCTGTATGAATGGTGTTTTCTGTTTTGCTCATTAATACTGTGCAGTTTGAAGACGAAATTGTGAGATCAAACACCATAATGAATTCCTTTGATTTTAGAAAAGTAACTATCATGAATACCTTAAATGAAAGAGTAACTGCACCAAATTTACTCAAAATACATGTATTTGGTTACTTCCCAACACTGTGCATGTCATATTTTCATTTTTACTAAACAGTTCATGTTCATTTAAATTAATACATACACTTCAAATTCATAACAGTTGCTTTGGGTAAACAAAATTGAATGAGATGTAAAACTATGACGTAAAACTTGAATTTAAGGTCAACATATCTGTGGGGAGACTGATTTATAACTTATACTCACACTATTGGTTATCCGCCGATATTATAAACATTAATTCTCAAACTGTGGCCTGGGTACCAATGATGGAACAAGAAACTAGCTTTACTTCATTTATAAAATACATTTACTTTTTGGCATTGTTTGTGTTGTACTCATACAGAAATACTTTAGTCAGACTTTAATACATTTTTAGACCTGATTTAGTCTTGTTACAGATTTGGTTTATACTAGATATTACAGATTGTATCTGTTCTGAATAAATCCTTGTTTAAGGCAACAAATTAGAAAATTCATGTTTTAATTTTGAGATTGATTGATATAGTTCATTGTAGAATAAGTGCTTTTTAAATTGCCATAGCTGAACAAACCATAACAGCTCAACAGTTTTCCATTAAATTAGTTTTGTCTTAAAGAGGACATTTACATTTCTGACAAATCATTGCTTCATTCTCTTCATAAGGTCCCATAGTCTCCTTTGTTTATTTCCCCTTATCTTTACTCTCCAAGGCATCCATTTGGTGTTTGAGGCGACAAAAATTAACATATAAAACATATTAAATAAAAAGACAAGAAAAATGTACAAAACATTAAAAAAACAACTTAACAAAGGATATTAAGTTCTATCTTTCTGTGGCAGGTGCGATGGCAGATTCATTTGCCTTGCAGCAGCCTCAAGGAGACACTAAATGAACAGATGCCAGTCAAACTAAATGATAAGTTTCACACTTTCATCTTTGCCTTCACCTCGGGATAATAAACTTTTCCGGTATTAAAATGAAGGTTGCTAAGATGACATGAAAACAATAGGCCCATAGTGAATAGATCTTCAAACCAGACGGCAGGTTGTGTAATGAAATAGTGTCCTTTGTATGCACTCACAATGACAACTTCCTACCAATTCTCATTTTTTGCACACTACCAGGCAAAAGTTTGGACAAACATTCTTTTCGATGTGTTTTTTTTTTGCTTATGTACTACTTTTAGATACACACATAAGTCATCAAACATATGAAGCATAATTTATGGAATTATGTAGCAATGAAAAAAGTGAAATAACCCAACGAAATCCTCAAAGTATCCACCGTTTGCTTTGCTGACAGAGCTGCAAACCCTTGACCTTCTCTCAATGTGCGTCATCATGAATTCATATGAAATGGTTTCTCATCGCAGCTATGTCTTTTCAGGGTCAAGGGTCAAAGAAAAGTGCAGAGCAATAGACAAAGCAAAAGGTGGCCATTTTTAAAAATTCTAAATTTAGTCAAATAAAATAAAAGTTTGAGCCATTTTGAGTTTACTACTTTTGTTCATTACGTTGCATATGTGCCAATCACAGTTTTGATGTCTTGTGAGAATCTATAGTGTACATAAAAAAGGAAATAGCAAAGAAACATAAATGAAAAAGTGTTTCCAAACTTTTGACTGGTAGTGTATTTCTTTACACACAATAGTTAAGTGTTTACCTGGCCAGTCTTACTATTTATTTAATTATGAAGTGAAAAGGTATGAGATTACTTCAACTGAAAACAATCCTCTTCATGGGGAGGAAATCTAAAAATCTAAAAGGAGTAAAAATATTAACTTTAAAGGTACACTATGCAACTTGAGGACTTGTCACCACAGAGACGTTGCTGCTTTGCCTGTAATGATCCACAGTGAGCATTAAACTTATCTATCTTCATGGAGAGACCAAGTTACAGGTCAGATCCGTGTAAAAGTGGGCCATTTTAAGTAAGAATGCATGTTATTCAAGGCTTTAACAATCAAAGAATGAATGAATGTAAGGTATTTTGAAACATTTAATGCCATACTTTGAAACATTCCAGGCAAAGCGCGGCGACAAAGTTAGTTATTTGAAAAGTTAATAATTTCAAAATTCTCCTCAAGCTACTGTAAAACTGAAAAACATGTTTACAGTGAAGAAATCCAACCAGATCACTTGTAATGACGCAAATCATTATGTGGGAAAGCTTTATGTAATAAACATAACGGTACTGATTGTGTTGTGTCTATTTGTGAGCGAGACAGAGCGCTTGCCCCTAATTTAGAGGAGAGGAGACGTTCATTTTTAGGCGTACATATATTCCAAGTTCCAAGATGGCTACGCTCTTACTGGTGCGTTGAGTGCACTGAATGTCAATACAAATGAATAACTGTAGCTGAAAATAGAATTAAATGAACGGTAACTGGGCAGGCTACGTGGTCTGACAACACGTTTCAAAAGCCGACCCTTGAATAACCTACTGTATATGTTTTAACAATAACATGTACTGTATATAAGTATGATAAGGCTGAAAATCGCAATGTACTGAATACATGAGTCCTAAAATGTACAAACCAGCTAGTAAAATTTATTTAACGTAATGCCCAATTGGTGCAACGAGCTGGCCATTATACACTATTGAGTTGAATGCATTGTAAGCCAACACACAGAAAAAAAAAAGAAATTGGTTATTCAAACTTCCAGTCTCTCCTCTGAGTCACTTTCAGTCTAAAGATAGATATAAAAAGTTTGTTGTGGTTTGATCAACACATTTTAGCACAGTTTGATGTCCTCTGCTGGAAGTCGCAGGCACAAAACACATTCACTACTCGAGGAAATAATCCCAAAATGTCATTGCGAATATCCCCTATACAATCCAATGGTTTATCGCTGCATGCCGTCTCAGTGTAAAATGCCACAGTCTAGAAAACCGTTCTGAATTCTCCATTACCTGCAATTTTATACAGTTTTAGTGATAATTTCTCGACCTTGCCTGCCAAATGTACCAGGAGACGTTTTATATCAGTGAATATCCCAGCTTGATATGCTTTTGGAGGGCTTCCAGTTCTCAAATGATTCTTGGTGGAACTGCTCCAACAAGTTTTTGGCAGCGTGTCTTCTTGGTCAGTGATATCTCAAGCACTCCCCACAGAAAAGAAGCCTGCCGTCCTAATGTCCCGATCAGGAGAAAGACTATGGCGAGCGGAAATCCCAATACGAATACAGGAAGAAGATGTGCTTGTGACGGTATTACACAGGATAACGCCGAGATACCAGTCTGGCGGAGTCTATCCTTTGAATGGGCGCGGAGGGGGCTTGCCGATCTCCACTGATATGTTTGTGTAAAGGGGAAATCGTCGTACCTCCAGCAGTTTGTACGTCAGAGAGCTGATTCCGTCCTTCTTCATGGTGTTCTTGGTGTTCTGGATCTTGTTGAATCTGAGAAGAAACAGAAGAAAATACCATCATTTTCTCCCTAAACAACAAAATATCCTGTCTTATTCTGTTTAACAAGCTGCTAACCCTGTACAAACATGTTCTGAAATGCGATTCTTGTGTTAGTTTGTCTTTTAGTGAATTCTTCTGGACGGTTATAAAATGTGAACTTTGAGCAGAATCCTCTTATTAAAACATAAATCACAAATCTCGTAATTGCCATGTTTGTCAAAATCACAGTTAGATTAGATATTTTTCCCAAATTCATTCAGCCCTATTTAAAATACTTAATAGGTTGCAAACACATTATAGAGCTTATTTCAGACAGAGGGCAGGGGTCTATATAACTAAGGAAGACTTTCTGTTATTGAAAGAAATATCCAAACATGACAAATGTAAAAATGTAAAATTGGTTCCACAAACTTGACATACTAATGTATATAGCTCTTTCAGTTGACAAAGATGACATCATTGGGGTTCAAAAAAGGCACCACTTTCTAAAGCTATTGTCAAACCATAATTTTGCCTTTGTTTATTTATAAGAACATGTCCATTAATTACAGGAATATGTACCATAAACCAGGTCAACACATCTGAAATCTGCAAATTTCATCAAAGAACCAGATCTGAGCTGTCCTCTTGCTCAGTTTAAATACATGTATTCTAGTTGCGATGTTGTGCTGTCACATGAATCCCATTATATGTGTGTAAAACAATTGTTCCTGACCAATTAATACCACACATTCAGGTGGAACAGACTTGGAGATAGAGTTGGACACTGTAAATACCCCTCAATTGTAGCCTATAGTATTGTTGTTTGTGCTATGCTGGTGCAAAGTTGATCCTAACAACATCAAATATGCCAAAAAGTTAAACAGCTCAACTTGAATGACAGAAATAAAGAATAATTGAATGCTGTGTGATTGCTTTAGACTCACAACACTGCTGCAATCAGGGAGCAATGGTGCTGCAAGACAAAGAGACGTGCACTTCCGCATCTGGCCAACAGGAGGTGCTAAGGCTTCACCCTGCACTACTGTAAATGCTCACAATCAATCACTACAGTCTTGCTTGTTGTTTTGTGTTGTTGAAATATTTCTTAGCAAGTGTGCAAGTGATTTTGATGGAAACTCTACCCTGGCATACAGCCTTAACAGAAATAAAACAGGTAGTCTGAGCTCTCCCCCTTTGGCAATACAACATGGGTAAATTATTCATTGAGATTTAACCAAGACTAAAGCAATACTAAAAGTGATACATCAGGAGCAGGATTAAATTAAAGCTAAACTACAAATGAACCAGGTTTAAATAGAGGAAAATAGGGACTAAAGCAAGACCAAAACAACAAATTATACATTGAAATTCACACTTTTTATTTACAGCCAGTATGTAACGTTTTAGTAAATAAAAGTATGGCATAAAACTTTTCTACCTCCATGGAGAATTAAATAATGCCCTGGTATTTTCAAAGGTTACACAAAAATGAGGAGCGGTGCAGGAAACACAAATGTTCGAATCACTTAATATTAACATAAAACTTTTGTGACTTGTAGACTTGCTCACAGCCGGAAGAGTAACCAAAACATTTCCTCAAGTAAGAGTACTTTTACTTCATTAAAAAGTAAAGTATGCTGCTAGCATGCTAGAAAAATACCATGAAAAGTCAAATTTCTTCAAAAAGTAACTCAAGTAAATATAACTGAACAAATGTAACCAAGTGCTACCCATCTCTGTCGGTTAGGGTCTAAAAAATGACGTACTTTTACCACAGTTTGATAAGCACTAAATTCGACTGGCATGTGCATTGAGTAAACGGGACAGGCCTCTTCTGTGTTCAACAAAAGCCTCTTCTTAATGATCTTCTGTAGAACCAGGATGTCAGCTTCAGACCAATGCTCCCGTCAGTGCATACGCCTCAACATCTATTTCTGCACAAAAGAATCAAACAGGGCCCCTATGGCATCAATGGAGGCAGGAAGCTCTCCTCAAGTGTCTGGAGAGGAGGAGGGATACGCGTAGACGGCTTGTACGGATCAGATAGAGCGGTTTAAAAGTCTAACTGTCAGCTAAGTAAAGAATGTAGTGTCATAGAGAGAGCAAGTGATTTCGTGGACTAGCATTATGCAGTTGAAAAGAATACAGTATATGTGGTTCTGCCCCATAAAGGCAATTTGTGTAATTAACAGAACAAGACGAAACGAACAAGAATTACAAATCACTAATAAATGATGTTTACATGTTACATATTTGGTTAACTTTCAGCATAAATAGTTTGATCAAATTAATGTGATTTCAGTATGAGCCAAATAATAGTGACAAAACCTATGATGTTTTGTTTTCCCCATATTCAAGCAACTGTAAAGCAGCAAAATCGACTTTTTAGAGTTGTTTCCCCTTCTCACTTCCCCTCTCAAAGGTGTATTTAGCGTGATTCATGCATGTTTGAGTAATCTTTATACTCTTTTATTCAAGACGTCATTGATCAGTTTCACCGCCACTGCTCTGTACTTTGTTCTCCGATTTTATTTTCTTAATCGGTGATGCACGTAGGATTCGCTAGTGTGATGTGCAGCTATCCATAGAAGGTGCCAACAACTCTGCGGCTCTTTGTTGTGACGACGTTTACGGCGACGTCAGCTCCCGTTGGGCGTCGTAGTTTTCTAAGGCGGAAGTCAGTGGACTCATTTCTCTTATTAGGTTGTTTTAGATCAATATTGCGATTTAAAATGTCCAAACTGTAACATAATGATCCACGAATGTCATAGATTATAGACTATATAGCAGACACAAGCACAATAGGTCTTCTTTAGACCAGCAAGACCAAGATGTTACAATAAGTAGTCCCTTGCAACCACGTTTATACACAGACATTTTGAAACCAATATTTTCTGCCATAGCATTTGGCTTTATATAATGTATTTTTGTGCACCCACATATGGGTCTAGAGTAAGCAATAGCAATATGGGAATTGTACCTTCCATTTGGTGGGTGAATCCTTAACAAACTGCACCACTGTTATCCCACCAAAAGACTATAACGCTACTGTATACATAAACTGCATGAATATGAATATGCATTGTTTCAAAATGTACGTTTTAAGTATTTCAACGGAATTATAAGATGCAAAGGACTGGTGTAGCTAGTTATTTTATCCCCGAAATAACAATGGTTTAAATTAAATTAAAAAAAGAAAAGAAAATATAACTAAAAGAGAATGTTGAGTTTACTTGCAGCGGAAGAATACATCTCTGTTGTGGTATGCATTGCAGTAGGAACGCATAATCCAACAACATGCATTGGTTTAATTGTACAGTCTCTGGTAATTACCTCCGCTTGTTGTACTGCGTTCAGATCAGGGCCAAAGAGCGCACCATCTTGTTGCATATTCATTACCCTCATTTCTACATCTCATGCAAACTGGGCTAAGCTCCAGTTTGAATTCCACCGAGGCATTGTGGGAAAATCTGTGAATCATTTAGGATCTTAACAATATAGCACAACAAAGTCCCAAGGGATATTTACTTACTTCTGAGCTGCCCTGCTTAACCTTGTGTAAAAATGTCAAAACAGCTACATGCATTTAACCACGTTCTATAGTAAAAGTGTTCCTATTTGCAAACAGTAATCCGGGCAGGTAGCATCTTTCATAATGATAAACAGGACTGGTTTTCTATGGGACTCGAGCTCTGTTTCTCATTGTTATGCGAGGCCACAACCAGAATGGACTCCTCCTGCCTCACTGACTGCGCCGTATAGTGAATGAGAATATAGCTGGTTGAATACTGATAGTCAACATTCATCACATAGAGGAGAGACTATGCACTTTCGCTTTAGTAAACAAGGGACACTGCACCGCTGTTACAGATAAAGTCCCCCGAGAGGCCGCGGTATTAATCTCAATCCAAAATGAACTAAAGCAAAACAAGGGGAAATAAAGGTTGAGTTTGCATGTTTGATTTGAAAACTGGTTTGGAACAGCAGTAGGAAGTAGTGTTAGGCGATAAGAATTGACTGTATATCTAAATGGACATAGCTAACCTGCTAGCCGCTGTGTTCTAAATAAGAAATGAGCATGGTCGCGCTTCTGGCTCCATCGACTTTGGCTCCGATTCACTTTCTATTGAAAATTTGTCACCGCTCTCTCTGTAACTGCTGCTGTCAGGCTCATCATTTTGGTCTTAAAATCTTCGTATTAATCTGTGCTACATGGTCCTGGTGTTTTTACTTGGTTATTTTGTCAGTGAATCAAAATATGAACATTGATAACAGACCAATGTGGCACCTTCTTTCCTTGAAGTCACCCCTGATAGTGTTAGCAACAGGTTTGATTAACAGTGTTGCTAAGTCAAAAGTGGATTCATCCGATCACAGAGAAGTGTAAAATCTCAAAAGAAGCAGATGACTTTAGTTACTTTAGTTAAAACTTGACCTGTTACAATTGTTTTCCCCTGTCATTTACCCACTCAAAGTTGTATCACAAGCTTTGGCAGCATCGCGTATACCCATTTTGGCACAAATGAAAAAAAAATCTACAGTTACCATGCGGCACTTTCTCGTAATGATGTTTCTGGCGAAGTTCCGCAAAGGAGCAGGAGGAAATCAATGCAGCAGTTTTCAAAAGGAAGTCAGCGTTTTCTTTTATTAAGTCGTTTTAGATCAATATTGCGATTTAAAATGTCCAAAATATAAAATAATGATTCAGGGGTGTCATAGATTATACTATATAGCAGGCAAAAGCAATATGTCTTCTTCATCATCTTAAAATTGACGTTGTGATCTTGCTCTCAGACGTTCTTTGGAATATTGCCCATCCTTACTTAGTATAGGATGTATTAGGGATGAAGATACTGAAGTTCCTTTTGGTAACGACAAGGATTATATATATAGTCCAGTTAGAAATAGTTTGGAATTCAAGGGGAGAAATGAATATGAATAGTGAGTGAATATAAAACTGTTTTACTGATTAGTATTCCTGCTGCATTGCACAAAGATTCCAGGTTCGATTCCCTGCAGTGTTTCTCCTCTGGGTGCTCACTTTATCCCTATTACCAGCCAGCGGTTCCCATTATGGTGGCCCCCCCATGGTCTAATTTTTGTCCCCATAGTCTAAAAAGAAGCTGAACAGAAGTTGGTGACACAAATAATACTTTACAATTGTACTATTGTCAAAACCATACAGAAGCAACTATACTTAATTCAGTATCTGTATTTGGTATACTTTAAAAATGGTATTAAATAGATTGCATCAAATATAGATCATTTGTGCCTCTGTAGTCTCCGTACTTTTCAATATCGCTCACAGATTTACAGATTCAAAGTATTCAGAATGAGAATTAGAGACTCCTCATTACATTTAAGCGTTAGGGGATTATGCAAATTTCATGGATACAGTTCTTACATGCTCATTTGCTACCTGAAAAAAAAAAAGAAAAAGAAAAGATGGACTAATAACTCCAAATGGCCCACAGGAAATGTTGTAAATTTTGTTTTTATAAAGCAGTATTGGAGAAATGAATACAACTAGTCCAAATCTTTAAAATTATAGGGTAATATTCATTTTCAAATAGACCCTGTACAATATCTGTTATATACCTTTTTTATATACCTCTGTTATATACCTTTTTTGTACAAAAGATCAGTAGTTCACCTAAGAAAATATGGGAACAGGTCAGTCTATATTAGGTCTATTCAAAATACAAACTTAGACTAAACTCCAAAATGGGACTACACCATTGCTACAGTAGTTCAAAACCAGGAATAGCCCAAATGGGAGAATAGAGATGTGAATAAAACTGATTAAGTAACTTAAGACTTGCAGAGGACTCGGCATACCACTGGAAAAGGCAATTTGAGAAGCACTGGTAAATAAGTAAAATTCAGAACAATTTTGGTAAATGCATTCTCTGCAACTGAAGATATATTACTAAGTTCCTCACCCAGCCCAAAAACTTACAATAGATATTTTCAATTCAAACTAAAACTACTGCAATAACTTTTTCAACTTGAATTCAAAAGAACTCTGAGAACAACCAGCGAACATGTTCTTTGTCTCCCGATTAAACTTACGCTGGACTTTATTTAAGTCTGAACCCGCTCTTCACAAATGCCCCTTTAAGAACGACGTTTCTGTTATAATGAGTGTCCGGAACGGCTGTAAAAACTCAGCTAATGGAGCCCTATTTTCTGCTCCCGACTGCGGCCATGAATAATGTATAGGCCCCAAATAAATGCCGTCCGTGTTGGTGTCACCTCTTGTTGTGAAAGTGCGCTACAGTGACTAGAACAGGGAAAATATGCAAGCAACGAATACAAAAAACTTAAATCAGTGATGACATGGTATTAAGATGGTCATTGGGATAACGAAGAATAAATGTATTACCCAGTTTGAAAAAGTACTAACAATTTCTTATAGAGGGAGTTTTATGCAGAATCGACTTTTTGGAGCTTTCTACTGCATTATATTTACGTTTTGTATGTCATTCACATAGCGTTTTTCCACTTTCAAGGTACTCAAAGCTCTTAACATTGAGAAACTACTCACCCATTCACACATTCATACACCAGTGTACACAAACACAGAGCGAGGCGGGTCTTGTCTTGCTCAAGGACACAATGACCTCTCCTGGGTACTATTCGAACTAATGTAATACAATGTAATTACCGTACAGTACTCCATCCTAATACCATGCTATTACTGAGCTGTGCGGTCAATTAACTTGAGTAATCTGATTCATGCAGGTGTTTCCAATAGGATTTTGCACACTCAGAATTTGACAGATTAAAAGAGCGATACTAAATATTCGAGAAAATGTGATAAATGATCGTTATATTGAATTATAGTAACCATGTAATTGGCACTGGTTTGAAGAGCCCCAAAACTGTCATTGTGAAAAGTAGTTTGTCTTAATGAGGCAGGGGGGCTGACGGCTAAACTTAATGCCAAGTCATCTACCATACAACTGCAGTAATTGCCGCTTACTGTGCAATTAGCAAATCTGTCATTACATAATCAGTAAGTACAGTTATGTTATTACTGCACTTTGCTCTTAATTAAAATGCTTATAATGTGAACTTAAAGTGACAAAAAGAAATACTTTGCTAGCTGGGAGTCGCTGAAGAAATACTGGGAAAATATCACATTACCACCTGCTTGTCTCCAAGGAGAAGTTATGGTTTTATCTGGAAAGATCCATAATATGACATGGCGACTTAGCTGAAAGTAACACTGTTGTTTCTCAAGGTATTTTTAAAACAGTGGTGTCCAAACTTTTCTCATAAAGGGCCACATATAAAAACAGACAAAGCTGAGGGCCAATTGAGGGCCACAGACTGGTCACCAATACAGTGAATACTTCAAATCTGTGTTATTATTACAAGTTAGACTGAACCACTAGACCTTTATTCATGCTTACATCCTCAGTGGCACACATTCAATGTAGCTCTTAAAGTAGATTTTCAGAAATATACAGTAAAAAGTACTGTTTAAGGTAATATGGGCCAATTCACCTGGAAGCTTGAGGGCCAAGAAAAATTGGTCTGAGGGCCGCATTTAGCCCCTGGGCCACAGTTTGGACATGCCTGTTTTAAAACAATAAAACACCTGTAACTAAATATGTTTGAAATAAGATACGTTTAACAATGCTGTGGAACATCCCAAGCAAAGAAGTAACATGGAGACAAGCAGGTGGCAGATCTTCCACCAGAAAAGTTACATAATGCACTTTCATTTTTGCCATTTTTTTTTTTTTTACATGTATATGACTTGACCCACTATTTTATGCTAGGCTCTGTATTCTCCTAACTCCTACAATCCTATCATATTGTGTTGGTATAGACCACTACATCATCCAATTTCACACATGACTTTCGTTACCGGCTTACAATGAAAAATCTTCTTATAACCCAGTTTAGTGTGTTGATCCTTCCCCCCACCTCTGCCTGAGCTAGCTTGTTTATGTCATCTCTCTCCACTATAATCATGTCATCTAGGATCAAACTAAAGTAATACGCCCCCTGTGGAGTTCACCACATCTGGCTTTTCTTTTGGGACAGTCCGAGTATTGATTTGTGTCAGAGAGCGGACATCACTGGTTGACCTGCCCAACCCTGAAAACTGAAGAGAATAGACTGTTCTAATCCACGTTTAAGCTGCTTATTGTGAGGTGGTATACTGTAGTGGTTAATACACTCATCTCTGCTCATTAGGATCTATTTATCACGCTATCAAATAATCCTAGCATGCAAAAACATTTACTTTATTAAATTGGCTGAACTAACTTTGGAGCTCTAATAACCTCACACAGCACAGTTATTTTTCAATGCAAAATAGTACTGTAGTCTAGTCCATTAAATTAACAAATATGGAACTAGATCCCTGCATATTTAGTTCAAAAACTCATCTTATTGCATCGCCCACTGAAAGTAATGAAGCATACACGGGAGAATGTCACTACTTTTGAATGGGTAAAAATTAACAACTAATTTAAGGCTGCATTTACATTTGTTTGGTTTGAACCTGGTTGGGCTCCAATTTAGTCTTGATGTAGAACTGGTTTGGGCCTCGTCTTGTCCTGGTTTAGTCCTCGTCTAATCCTGGTCTAGTTCTGGTCTAGTTCTAATATAGTCTAGATCCTGGTCCTCCTCTAGCCCTGGTTTAGTCCTGATTTAGTCCAGGTTTAGTCCAGGTTTAATGCTGGTCTAGTACTGGTCTAGTCCTGCTTCAGCCCTGGCCTTGTCCTGGTTTAGTCCTGGTCTAGTTATGATTTAGCCTAGATTCTGGTCTAGTCCCGGTTTAGTCCTAGTCTAGTTTTAGTTTAGTTCTGGTCTTATCCAGGTTTAGTCTTGGTCTAGTCTTGCTTTGTCCTCATCATGGTTTAGTCTTGGCCCTCATGGTTTAGTCCTGGTCCTCCTCTAGCCTTGGTTTAGTCCTGGTTTAGTCCTGATTTAGTCCTGGTTTAGTCCTGGTTTAGTGTTGGTCTAGTACTGGTCTAGTCCTGGTTTAATGTTGGTCTAGTACTGGTCTAGTCCTGCTTCAGCCCTGGCCTTGTCCTGGTTTAGTCCTTGTCTGGTCTTGGTTTAGTCCTAGTTTAATTATAGTTTAGTTCTGGTCTCATCCAGGTTTAGTCTTAGTCTAGTCTTGCTTTGTCCTCATAATGGTTTAGTCCTGGTCCTTCTCTAGCCCTGGTAACATCCTGCTTTAGTCCTGCTTTAGTCCAGGTTTAGTCCAGGTTTAGTCCAGGTTTAGTCCAGGTTTAGTCCAGGTTTAGTCCAGGTTTAGTCCAGGTTTAGTCCAGGTTTAGTCCAGGTTTAGTCCAGGTTTAGTGCTGGTCTAAGTACTGGTCTAGTCCTGCTTCAGCCCTGGCCTTGTCCTGGTTTAGTCCTGGTCTAATTCTGATCTAGTTCTGATTTAGCCTAGAACCCGGTCTAGTCCTGGTTTAGTCCTAGTCTAGTTTTAGTTTAGTTCTGGTCTTATCCAGGTTTAGTCTTTGTCTTGCTTTGTCCTCATCATGGTTTAGTCCTGGTCTTCCTCTAGCCCTGGTTTCATCCTGGTTTAGTCTTTGCTTAGTCCAGGTTTAATCCATACTTAGTGCTGGTCTAGTCCTGGTTTAGCCCTTGCCTTGTCCTGGTTTAATCCTTCTCTGGTCTTGGTTTAGTCCTAGCAGTTAGTCCTGGTCTACTTTTAGTCTTGGAAATGTGAATACACTTAAGAATACATTAACAACAAATTTCACACCATCGGACTCTGACCTGACCTCCATCTCATGTGAATTACTAAATTAAATGCACTATTATTTTTTTTACTTAACACCTGAGGACTCCAGAGGTAATTGGACCAAACTATAATTAAAATTTCTACATGTAAACAACCCTAGTGTTAAGCCTTGAGAGAATGTGCATAGTGGAAACGCATTACCTCAGAGCTACACACTGTTGGAATATTTATGTTTGGAGAATATCATATAAGCAGAAAACAAGTCTTGATGTGATTTATTTAGAGTGCCCTTGTGTCTTTGTGCATTTCAGTGGCAGCAGAAATGAATCAAATGTTATTTTCTCATTTCTTCTCATCAATTGTGTATAAGCCAAGACTATTTCTGAAGATGTTTAAGCTCAGAGGTAGGTAGAGTGGCCAAAAATTATACTCAAGAAATGATACAATACAAAGCGGTTACCCAAGAAATAAGAGTAACTGAAACTTTTACTCAAGAGAATACTGTTAAACTGTAAAATATATCACTCAAATAGGAGTACAAGTTTGGTGCCTGGAAACTACTCTCCTCTAGTTGAGCTTTCAAATTAAGTGTTTGAGTTGAGATAATTGTTTGAGATAATGTGTGTTAGTTGTTTAAAAGGCTTGTGTAATCTTAACATTGTGTAATTGGATTAGTTAACTATTGTGTTACATTATGAATGGACTTTACTATGTTCACAGTCTGAAACAATGAACGTATCAGACTGTGAACATTACGAGCACATCACACTGCCACCAGCACCAATGCATTTACATATTTGATGAAACTGTAGTAGAAGCTATAAATGTGGTCAGTCCAACGAGGTCTGAAGCAGAACTACTACAGTATACTTTACTGGACCTACTCTGTTGCATAATAACACATTTCATTGTTTTGCAGATGTCATTCAACTGCCAATGACAACCAGATCACAATCAAAGGCCTGCAGGACTGTGTCACGGATGTGCAGACTTGGCTGAGCACAAACGTCCTGAATTTAAATCCAAATCAAACTGAGATTGTGGTGTTTGGCCAAACTAACCCACTGCTTGGGCATGACAATGTGATTGGTCCTCTGTCCTTTTATTGTCACCCTGCAGTGAAGAACCTTTGGGTAATTGGATTGGATTAGATTGGCTTCTATATTCAAACTGGAAAAGCACATCAGCTCTGTTATGAAGTCCAGTTTCTTTCAGTTGAGGCTCCTTGCTAAAGTAAAGCTCTATCTTCCACAAGCGGATTTTTGAAAAAGCAATCCATGTATTTGTACATTGCGCCTGGATTCTTTGTATATGGGGCTGAACCGGGCCTCCCTGTAGTGCTTACAGAATATCCAGAACGCTGCAGCTCATCTGCTGCCAAAAAACAGAAAACAAGACCACATCACACCTTTGATGTGCAACCAACACTGGCTCCCTATTTCATATTGGGTAAAATTCAAAATGTTATTATTGTGTTTAAATGTCTGTGCTCGATGGGTCCTCTTTATTTGAGGGACTTACTGTAGCTCTACACACCACCCAGAGCCCTGAAGTCAGCTGACCTGCTCCTGCTGACTGTGCCCAATGCAGGGCTCAAGACCAGAGGTGACAGAGTCTTTTCTGTGGCAGTGTCCAGACTATGGAACAGCGCCCTCTGCCTGTCAGATACTCCAAGTCTTTAATACAATTTAAAACTAGACTGAAAAACCACCTCATCTCCCTGTCATTTAATACTAGCAGGACAGAATCTTGGTGTTTTATTGTTCTTTTCCTACCTATCGTGTTATCTGTATATTTGTTTTTTGTTGACTTTTATCTGAAGCACTTTGATCAGCTGATGTTCTTTTAAATGTGCTATATAAATAAACTTGAATACTCTACAAGTCCTGTTGAAATTGACTTTCAAAAAAATTAATTAAAAGTTAATTTCTGAATAAGAAACAACACCATTTTAACATGCCCTCTGATCATAATGATTCACTTTGAGCCAATGCACCAAAGCTGTCTCCAATGCAGACAACACAGTGGTGAAGCTTTAAAACTACCACTGCCTAAGATTGAAATGCTATTGGTGCAGCAGTGCCGATGCAGCCCGAGTGTGGACAGACAGTGATGCAGTACCTCTGGGGGTTGGGCTCGTTGTGCTTGTCTCTCTCGTGTTTAATCATTCGGTAGCGGCCGATTCGGACGTCCGGTCTCGACACCTTCATCCCGTTCAAAGTGATCCTGGAACAAACAAACCAAAACAGCAGCAATTAAACACAAAGCCCAAACAGACTGTGAGGAGAGGACAGGCCACTGGAGAGGTGAGGAAATAAAGGAAAACTCAAGGAAACAGGAAGACCATTAAATCTATATTAGGTTGAGTCACAGTTTAGTCATTCAGAATTTCACTATACAGATTTTAAATGGTTTAATTTTCTTATTTGTTATGTTTGTTGCTACATTAATGGTGCACTAAGTAAGTATGTGTGGAAGGCCTGAAACATTCCTTTCTCCATAGAGATGTTTTATGTGGAATGTTCAACGAAATAGTATTGATGGAGACAAGCAGATGACATGACTCCACCAAAAAGTGTTTTTTAGCTACAAAAATGCCAGTAATTGAAAAAAAAGAAAGAATGATAAGTGTATACCATACTTTAGAATATTCCAGGTAAAGCAATAAATATTTTTATGAAAAAAGGAGGTGACGAAGCCTCTACTAGAAAACTTAGACAGTGGATGATTTACATTGATATAGGCCAACTGTTTTGTTTTGTTACTTATTTAGTGAATGAGTAGAGCATGTGACTGCCTTCATTTTGAACAAATGTTGAAAACACTGTAACTGCAAATAAATAAAACATGTGAAAAAAAAAAAAATCAAATCAAATTCCACAGTTTAACCACATAAAGTGCATTAAATATAGAGACACAAGAATCACAAAAATATTTAATAAGATCAATCATTTCCAACATTACATAAACTATAGACTTGGATATAAATTAACACATAAATGAGTAAGTATGTGAACAAAATAACGCCACTGTCCACTAAGAGTCTTAGATTTATTTCAGCCAACTGAGATTGAAGTTATAAGATAAACCAGTGACCCATGAGTTGATTTGAACTTTATGCAAAGGCCCAATCCCAGGACACAATTTGACGCTTCAGAGGAACTGCTCCGTGTAAACACTTTACCCCCAAGGCTCCACCAACAGCTCTGCTCTGAGTGTCGACAAGAGTAAGTGAGAAAGTCCAGCACAACAACAGGACAAGTGTAGTGTTTGGAGAAGAAATATGTACTAAAAAAAGGAAACGTTGATTATTATAATATTATGTCAACTAAAATGTGAAGTTGAAAGAATAACAACTATTCAGAAATGAAATTAAAAAGTGATAAAAATGATGACTTAATTTGGTGTTTTGGGTCTCAAACCAGAATGATCCTCGCATGATGTGAGTTGCTGGAATTCAGGTGGTTTGAAGCTAAAATGCCTCTCTACCTAAACCTCGGCAACTGCAGACAATCATGAAACAGTGCTAGTGCGGCCTCGGCAGCTCAGTGAGTGAACTCTTGAGGTTCTGAGCTTCCACATGAGGCATGGCCTGTCCATTTACTGAGAATGACAAAACCTGGCACATTAAGGCAAAGGCAACTCAGGCCCAGTTGAAAATGTGTTTAGAATTTGAAGAGAATGAATAGTATTTAATTAAGTTTTGACTAAGAATAAAAGTGAACAGAAGCATTTAGAATAGAATGCTACAAAATAAAAGTGACATTTTAACTCCAGTGAAAAGAATCTAGGACTTTGAACTTCGCAGACTCCAGTGGGTTTGGAGTGCGAGGATCTGAGGGTGTTAAAGTTTAAACAAAGCTTGAGATCAGACTGAGAGCTTGAGTGGAGACTACAGTATTACTGCTCAGATGGAACAGGGTAAATATATCCACTGAGGGTTTGGACTAAAGCAACAACAAATCAAGAAAGTAACACAGATAACACTTAAGCCTCAGACTGACAAACACCAACTGTTCCATCTCACCTCCATCACTCTGCTCTGCTGAGAAATGTACACTGTTGTAGCATGTTATTGTCTGAAAAAAGAATCAACAGAGAGAAGCTAGACATACTCAGATCCACTAAGCTCAGAAAGGCATAGTTTGATCTGTGTGCTGTTGACAAAGTTACATCATAAGAGGGTCAAACAAAAAGCATGGACTAATTCGGAACTAAACCAGGACAAGGAAACGGCGCTAGGGGCTTTTAGGAAAGTTTGGGACTATAGAAGTTTGGATCATGCAGGAGCCCACATGATGCAGCTCTGGTCTTTTGGGGAACTTGCAAGTTGCACATGTAGTTTATTTTCTGTGGCATATTCTTTCATGTTGTAGATAAACACATTCTGAAACATGATATATAGCTACAGAGAAATGTTACAATAAACGATAATATTGAAAGTAGTTTAAGCCACTGAAACGAAGCAGGATAATCCAAGTAAACCATTTTAAATAGGCAGAATCATGAAAAACCATGAGCTGCAACAAATAAATGACAGAATGAACCACTAATAACCGCAATATTAGCGTTATTTATTTTACCCTCTAGACCTCAAATACTACCTTATTACATAAAACATTGCAAAAATCTACCTAATTTTTCAAGGAAATTGTACACACGATAAATACTGAACCCCAAAATATGTTCCAGCTTTCATATATTGAATCATAACTCGATATAGTCATTATCGTGACAGGTATCGCTGTAAACTCATTTTTTGTGATGTGGTTCAAACTGTGTTGATAGAACACCATATGCTTTTTGACGCTGTGAATCAAATTGCCATTCTATAAAGGAACACGATACCCTCTTTGTGCAGCTAAACTTATGCTAATACAAAAGTCATGTGCTCAGGCTGAGTTTATTAAACAGAGCTCCTGAGAATGGTTTAAGTGATGATTATTGTGCTGACTTGCAACTTAAAGGTGGTTATTTTGTCCCCAGAAAGTACATTGTAAAGACAGAACTGTCTGGCAAAAATAAGACGACTTTACACTTTGTCTAATAAAAAAACATTTATCTATTGCAAACTTGTAAGGAAGAGCCATGACACTTTGGGATGAGACCTGATTGGCTGTGTGAGAGCTTCAGTTTAAAAAATAGTTTTAAGGCTGTGCTAGTGGCCAAAAATCTCGCTTGTGAACAATGGCAATGTACCAAAGACTTTATGAGAGCTAAGAACAATTTGACAGATTTAACCTCCTGAGACCTGGCGTCCTCATATGTGGACGTGTTTTTGGCTTGTCTAGGCCACAGTGCAAATTATTAGATGAAGAATAACAGCATACAAGAACAGCAACAATGTAAATATATAATATATATTCATTTTTACAATATTTTATTTTAATTTTTTTGTTTTTATTCCTGCTCCTGTCAGCAGCTCTTCACATGAGACACATTGTTCCAAGAGGCACAATTGTTGTTTCTCATTTTGTTTTTACATTCAGGACAAATGATGCTGTGTTCAAGGTCTTAATAGTTTTTGCAAATCATTATTTAAATGTTTTATTAAAATGAGTAAAATGTCCACATATGAGGACATTTGCTTTACATAATTTTTTCTCAGAAACTACATAATGTAAAAAGATAATTCTTTGTATTTAGACTCAACAGGTCCCAGCAAGCCCAAATAACAAAGATAAATTAATAAAGCATGTCATGCAAGAGCTCAGGTCTCAGGAGGTTAAATCCCTCCTTCTTTTATGGTTTGAAAATCATGTACCTCAATTTTAAACGCAGGAGTGTTTGGACCAGACCCACCTGCACTCACTCAGCTTCTCATTGAGGTATCTGACCTGAGTTGACCGCGGCTTACAATCCACGCATCACTACTTCTCAGACTAGGAGGTGATATGCTACTGCTGCTGATGCCACAGTTGCCCTGCGACTGACTGATCGAATGTGGCTCTCAGTTTATGCCAACTTCCACCAATCACTCACTTTCTCACATTCACATGGTGATTGTCTTTCCCAAGGACCCAACAATAGAAGGCAGCTGGAATTAAATCACAAACCATGATATAACTACGCCTAATTCAGTAAATATCATCTATATTACATACTTCATGTTCACAGGCTCTGAATATCCAAGCACTAAAAATCCACATTTGAAATCCTTCTCCCTCTACATCGCTGAAGTCCATTTTCTTGCATAACATCCCAGTATTAGAAAACTGGGACTTTATTTACTGGAGGACTCTAGGCCAAAAGGGCTGCATTTGCTCATCTGTCAATGTGACATTTTCTGAGATGAATAAATAGGACTCCAAAACTACTTCTCACAAACTGCACTGATAAACAACAAGCAGCAGTGAAAAATCTCTGAACACATTTTGTTCAGAGGTACATTTGTAGACCAGCCGCTGCAGACTCATGTTTTATTAGAAGTGTATGGGTTTCAGCATGATGAAACATTAGGTTCATAGCGAGGAACAATTTAAAACATTATATCTTTTGAATGAACTTTCAAAATGTGACATATCAGGAAAGATGAATAGAATAGGGTTACTTTTTTCACAGTCCAATTTATTCTGTATGACACATTTCTTGGGCGGATTTCAAAGATGATGGAGACCAATATTGCAACATGGCAGGTGGTTGCTGGTGGGAGCCATTTTGGAAGTGAATAGTGGTACATGCTGAAATTGAAGCAACAATTTTGGGATATATGGAAATTAAAATGCGTAGTTTGCCTTTGCATTAGGTCTGTGGTCGACTAAAAACATGTCTGGTCGATTGATTAGTCGACTAAAAAGGTGGCGCGCTCTCAAAACTATAACATATCTGTATCCGACCCAAACTGCACTCACAAGACCTGCACACGAGTTCATGCAAAAATAACAATTTATGTAAGTACTTGGAAACAATGTATTTATATAAAGACAGATTAAACTTGTGAATCATGACTTTAATCTGCCTTTTTACATAAATACCAAAAAATACAAAATCTTCAGCTTAGTCGCTCCCTTCTACTTTCTGATGTTGTCCCATGTAAATCCTTATAATCTACAAAAAAAAAAAAAATGTTGACTAAGACACCATTGATCGACTATGCCCTAATTTGCATAAAAAGTATACACAATGCAACATTTTTTGTAAACATCAACATAATAAGTAACTTGTGATGCACTTTACAGACTTGTCAAAGCCTCTCAAAGCGCTGCACTGTCATTATTCATTCACTAGGGGTGTCTTGCCCAAGGACACAATAACGGAGCTTGGTCCAAGTGGGAATTGATCCAGCAACTTCCGGGTTGAGGGACCATCAACTTTCAACGATTCACATACAACACATAAGTTAACTGTGACATTGCTCTCAACAAAGCAGCACTTTTATTACGCACCAAGTAAAATCTTCAGTTTGGTCAAAAAGACAGTAAAATCCTCAGACAAACCACTGGTAATATAAAACAATAAAACAATAAAACACGTCATGACTCCATCTCTCGTTCATAACAGGTTTACACAGGACAATTTTAAGTTTTGTTGGTCAGTGAACCCCCACAGTATTTTTCTTGATTGGCTGTTGGAGAGTCTTTGCAGTGATATTATTAGCCTCTACTGCTCTACAGGGAAGGGCCTGTGAAGGTATTTTATATCACAGTTTAGGAGGTTTTAAATGACACTTTTCCTATTATTCTGAGCAATAGTTTTACAGAAACTGGTAAAATGAGGCAGCTCAATGATAATAGAGCTGTTACTATAGTTACGAGTAGAATAAAAGTCTTCTATAAATATAGTTAAACTTCATTGGGCCTGGACCAAAAAGCAAATGGTGGTTTTATGGTGTGAATCATATCAGTAAATACCAATCCAGCATAATATTAAGACCACAAATGGAGCGCAGGGTATAATGAGATCATAGAGCCTGTAAAGAGCACTGATAAATACTCTAGCACCGTTGCCATAGCAATTAACAACGGTGATATTTTTGCCAAATTGCAGGTCAAATTAATGGAGAGACGATGCTGCTTACAGTAAGAATTGATGTTTTTCAAGGTAAAAACAACATAATTGTAAAAAGCTAAATATATCAGTTTAATGACTGAGGAACCTTCCCTCCACCAGAAAAGTCACATAGTGAACTTTAAAATCTATGACTAGTCTGTTTCCTGAGAATGCACAATTTGCACATATGCCTAAAATGATTGTGATTATTGAGTGAAAGGAAAGAAGAATGGGATGATGATGATTTTGCTGCTGCAGTGGAGATGGAAGATTTGATGCTCCATCTCCCCGTTGCCATAGAAATTAACCATTTAAAACACAACATCCTGTCTTTTTAATGTTGAAAAGTCCTCACAATGTTGCCTACTCATTGATTTCCTGTGATACGATAGAGGACAGTTCACCATTCAAAAGATATAATATTTTGTTTTGAATTATTAATTACTATGACAACAATCCTAAGTTTTGCTACTGAAATCGACGACTGGAATCCGCATCCTCATCTCACATGTGGGTAAAACGATATAGCCCCCACACAAACAGAGCTGTCCCTGCAGTTGTTATCAGAATAAAACTCTTACATAAACACAGCCTTAGGGACTTCATTATAGTGTGCAGCCCAATAGTTTGACACCACGTCCGCTCGAGAAACACTCTCTTTGGACTGTCCAGCGCCGCTCTTAAAATATCTCTCCTCTTCTTGTATCATCGACCGTGAAAAGTCTAAGTCCATGCCCCGCGGCGATGGATTTCTGTGAGCAATACAGTAACACGTACATAAAACCAGCTATAAACTAACAGGAAAGAGGAAGTGTGCCTGGATTCATCAGTGGTTAGTCCAACTATCCTCTCTACTATTCCCACCAGTGCAGTTAATTGCAGTAGACCGATGGCGCTCTGGAATTGAGATAAGACCAGAGTCCTGCCCGAGCTCCTACAGTGAGCTCAAATGAAACGGCACAGAGGGGCAGAGGGCGTGGAGGAAGGAGGAAGTTGAACGAGGAGTGGAAAACATTGATTTCTCTAACTGGGTGGGTCACAATTTTCTAGATTGAAGATATGTCGGGATAATGGTAATGTGTGGTCTCCATTGGAAAGGTTTAATTTTGTTAGATATATCGTGTTACGGGCGCTGTATCTGATTTGGTATCCGTCTGCATCCAAATATAAAGCATTTTTATAATTCATAAGCTGGGAAGTGCAGTATTTTCCGGACTACATGTCGCACTTTTCATGGTTTGGCCGGGAGTGCGACTAACACTCAGATGTGACTTATATGTTGCATCTGAGTATATAATTTCACATCTTCATCACGGTCACACTGACAACTGCATTTTTTTCTTCATTATTATCCATTTTTTACTTATACTCTGGAAAATATGGTAAAGCTGGTGCACTGTTGGCATGATAGTCGTTATTAGCATTACCATGATTGCAAAACTCCATTCTGGCTTATGGAAGTTGAGAAAAAACGTATATAAACTTAAGAACTGTTCAGCCAAGCCTGCTCTATAGTCTCTTAATATTTTGCAATGGTAACGCAATAGCCAGTAGTCGATTTTATGCCTCATGATTTAACCCTTGTTGGTGGATCCAGTATCTAATATCCAAGATTTGTCCATGTTTACTGTGAAACCATATTGTAATAATCTGATATTTTGTCAGATATCATGTATTTTGTCACTGTTAATAGATTGTTGTTAATGTAACTACTTTTGTATGTGACACTGGGTTGCTATGCCAGTTGAGACCGCCGTTGTTTCATTGTTTTGGCGTGGGTTACGGCCTACAGTAGCCCTTGTGTTCAAAGAAAATTCCTTACACCAGAATGCTATAATATGATGAAATGGAGGATAATAAGTTGGCCTTGAGCCTCGAAAGATTATAAAATCTGGCATAAGGAAGGGCATCCAATTTGTGTGTGAATCGTGTGCCTGGATTCAAACGAGTAACTTAAAAACATAATTAGAGGTATATAAACATAGAACGACACTAAACAGTAGTGCTTAGACTTCATTTACAAGTTGTATTCAGCCTTACGCGTCTTGTCTGTTCTCCATCTTCCTGAGCATATATTTGCAGCCCCTATCAGAGCTGTAATGAATGTTTACTCACGGTGACATCACTAGTTTATCAGACTAAACAAAGAGAAGTGCCTCCACGCTTCATCAACACCTCACTAAGGCTCTGCTCTGACAGATACAAGACCAGACAAGCAGCGATTTTTATCCTAAACAAGATGGCTTTAACTTAATGGACTGAGCCGGGGAAGCAGGATATTTGATTATAATGACCACATGACCTTGCTCATTCACACTGCTTCTTCTCTCTGTAGTCACCTCATTTGCACCCAGTGGGCTATATTATATGTTTACAGGCTTATGTGTGAAGATATTAAAAGTTTAAAAATGTTGAAATAAATATTGCTGTTACTATGTATTAAAGTAGTACAATTTGTTTAGTTTATTTGCTTATTCATCAGGGACAATGCACAAAAAATAAATAAAAATAAACAAATAATAATAATAATAATTTGAAGGAAGCTTATAATAAAATATATTTTTTTAAATCTAATAAATAATAATAATAATAATAATAATAATAATAATAATAATAATAATAATAATAATAATAATAATAATTTGAAGGAGGTTTATTGTCAGCAAACAAGTAAAATAAAATCTAGATTGCCAACCATACCAGCCCATTATTTCCTTTCACATTTGCAACAATCACAAAAATTTTAGGCATATGTCCAAATTGTATGTAAACTGTAAAATCCTCAGGAAACACTTATGGGATATCCACTTCCAAAAAAAAATCAACTACTACAAACAAATAAACACATACATTTAAAGAGCATTTGTAATCTGTCACTGTGTAGACCAACACAAACACAAGAGGATGTGATGGGCAGATTAAAGAACAGTTTGTCCTGAACGCACCTGCCCCTCTGGCCCTGTCCTGTCCCATTCAAAGCAGATGAGGTCACAGCTTTGACCTCTCTGGCAGCTGATAAATCCATCCTCTCAGACAGTCAAGACCACGCCTGGCTGCAGTGCCCAGCTACAAGTTATGCCTGGGTAGCTTTGAAGGATGGGTCAAATGCTGTGGACAGTCTAAATAATTACCCAGAAATTAGTATATTTATTAGTTATAATTTATACAGAAAGCACTATACATTCTTTATCATACATACTGTGCACCAAGTGTAATTCCACCTTCAACCATCTTGTCCCTCTCCTCTGGCAGTGTTCTCTATATATTTAAGCTGCCACAGTGCTTGGCAGGACCAGCTCTGACATGTACGCTTCCAGCCCCCTAGAGGGAAGAGTCTGTCCCCAGCCCTGAGAGCCCCCATGACCCCGAGAGAGGTGGACACATGCCACTTCGACAACACTAACGTCTCCCTCCGTCCACTGCTCAGACGAGAGAACCAAGGGGGGGGGAAAAAAAAAAAAAAGGCTTTGCTGGGAGCTAGTGTGAACATGCTGCAGCAGCCTGGGGCAAAGACTGTACCTGTCCCACGGGAAGCTGACAGACTCCCCAACACTCACACACACGTTGGGGTTCTATGCTTTGTGGGGACATTACATTGACTTGCATTTGTTTTCTGGGGACTGAGATTGTATCCTTAACCGTAGTCAGTACTTGCCAAACCTAAATCCTAACCTCAACCCATATCTGAAGTTTAAATCATGTTGTTGGTCTAAGAATAAAGGATTTACATCATGGGGACCTGATTTTTGTCCTCGTAAGGAAGGCAGGTCCCCATAATGATAGTGTGCATACATTCCCACAATGTGATAAAAACTTGACCACCCACCCACACACCCATACACCCACCCACCCACCCACACACACAACCCCCGCACACAGGCCTATCTATCATCTATTCTATTCCCGAGCTCTCTAAGTAGCTTGAGCAGAGCCAAGGGCAGCACATGTGCAACTGCAGCAAGTTGAGCTTCATACATACATTTATATACTGTGGGGGAAATGCACTCAGAGGAGGAACAAAAGGACCTTTTCTATGCTTTCGTTTATACAAGGCACATCTGAACAGCTAATAAAAAGCACTGTGACATACATAAGGTATGACTAATAAGTCTTGGAGATAAAAAAAGAAAATTGTTGTTAGGTCAAAACACTGAGCAATACTGCGTAACAATCAAATTTATCTCACACAGAACAAAATCCAAACACAAGTACTGGCCCTTAATTAGAGCTCTGCCCTACGTAACATATCTGGTGGAGGGTCGCTTACTTATATCCATAGAGATGTTATTGCTTTGCCTGGAATGTGGCCAAGTTATAGGTCAGAACTAGGGATGGGTAAACTCAGTTTCATAACAGCACTGGTGCCAAGTCTCAACGGTCCAGTGGATCAATAAGCTCGCGCTCTTGTGATTCTCCTCTGCTCTGAGCAGCAGATGTGAGCAGAGAGAACGTGTGGAAATGCTCAGACGCTGTGCATGGTTCAAAGCTGGGCCGACAGGTTCCATGCACTGGACGCATCTTTATGAGAGGAGCTGGTTACGCTAACAGCGTGTAGGAGCGAGGAGCGGTGCACGTACACCATGCATCATGTAATCTGCCACAATATTTTGACAAACTTCACTGAACACAAACTGTAGGCTCCTCTGTGATCACACGAGGAATAAACACCAATACAGCACATTCTTTAGCTTTTATGAAATAAAGCTGACTGGTGCAATGTCCTGCACCTACATTGTAACCTAGATATTAAATATTTAATCTTTAATTTTAAGATTAAACTTGTTAGTCCTTTAACTTAGTCGTTAAAAATATGTAATTTAAATTGAAATGAAAATAAATTGTGCCTAAATATTTAGTAGAGTAGCGTAGCGTAGAGTTGTTTTTTTTTGCTGTAAAAGTGGTACTGATAAGAGTACAATTAAAAGACCAATCAATAAACAATATCAACAGTATCGATAACTCCGTGTCTAGTCAGAACTGTGGAGAGGCTGCTCTGCTCACAATGACAATGCATGTTTTTCAATGTATTTTTTAGCAATTAAAACACATGTAAATAAATAAATGCATGATAGATATGTTTAATACTGTGAAACAAAGCAATAAAAATAAAATATGAACTTAGCCCTTTGGTGCCCTGTTTCTACTCTGTAACACTGTAGCATATGGTCCTCTTTATTGATACAGTCCTCCTCTTCACTTTCATGGCAGCTCAAACTGATAGTGTGACGTATAGAGAGTATCTTGAGGGGAAATCTCCAGTATCTAATGACTTGGTTCGGTTATCTCCCCATAAGTTCAACTTTATCTGTCATTCTTTGGACACATAATTGGAGCCACACTCACGGATCAGTTTTATCACATCTCACCAGGCTGCAGCAAACAATGGTAATCTCATCTATGCTCCGGATTGACGCAGGCCATTCAAAAACAGGATTTTTTTTTTTTCCTAATAAAGGCGTTGCAAAGAGTGAAGTGAGATAAGCCTCATGGAGCAGAATGACAAGGATGTAGGACGAGTAAAAGATAAAAGAGAGTAAGGACATAATATGGACACAGTGAGGAGGCATCGCGCTCAGTACACATGTATCCAATAGTCTCTGTATAATACTACTGCTTTTGCAAAAGAGAATGTAACTCTGGACCAAAACAAAGTAAAAATACTACTACTACAACAGCTGGTGCTGCTGCTAATACTATTACATTACTACTACTACTACTACTACCACTACTACTACCACTACTACTGCTACTACTACTACTACCACCACTACCATTGCTACTACTACCATTACTACTACTACTACTACTACCACCACTACCAATACCACTACTACTACAACTACTACTACTACTACCACTACCACTACCATTACCATTACTACTACTACTACCGGTTTCAAAAAAATGTGATTTCTGCTATCCCTGCTAAAACAACTTACAATACTTTTACTTTTCATTGACATAAGTTACTCCATTTTGGAAGTTAAAAGAGATTAGCAACAGGCCATTAAAAATTGTGCAGTGATCTGATTTTTGCAGTGCAATGATGAGGGGAACAAAATAGTAAATTAGTAGAGTAAAAATATTTCAGCTCTACTTATGGCAAACGTTAAAACGTTTAACAGTACGTTAAAACTTGTTCTGCACAAAGCTAAAGCTGACGTTTTCACAGTGCAGGTGTGAGTGACAAAACAGATAACAGCTGGAGCTGTGCCATTAACACAGCATTCACATGTACTACCTGCTTTTACCAGGTCTCATTATGTTCTATGTTGTATAGTCTATGATTGAACTCACACGTCTCTATAACCCGCAGACGTCACACTCACTGCATCACTTCACCTGCTAATTAAACATGCTAAGCTCTGTGCAATGGCTGGGTGGATGGGAAATTAAAGTACTGGTTGAAAGCAGTTGTGCGGTCTTAAATCATGCCTGAGTCTCTCTATCAAACGCCTCTTCCTCTTATTCCTATATATGTCTCTGATAATGACATTTGTGAACTTGAGCGAGTCAGTGACTAAAAGCCCTATAAGGTTAATTTATGTGTTAATTACTCCTTATTTCAACAATGATAAATCACTGGAAAGGTTTGATTTGACCCTGTCTCGCTAATGTGATTTTTTACATAAATTATGCAGTGTATTAAATCTATGTGAAATATGAGAAGTGACAGTTAAGCCCTGATTATTGTAAATAGATGCGTTAATAGCCATTTTATGTAAATATATTTGCTTTAGTGCAACATATTGATTTTTTTTTTTTTTTTTTTTTTAAACATGCTAATTCAAGTAAAGATCTGATCTACCACATTTTCCAGAGTATAAGTTGCACCAGCCAAAAAATGCATTAAAATGAAGAAAAAAACATAAGTCTCTGACACTTTTAAATCTTCTATAACTCCTATAATTCTTAAGTTATACTCACCAAATTTTAGCTGTAGGTAAACTGAACCTTCTATGATTTTTGGCAATACATACGGTGATAATTGTTCACTTACACTTGAACTTATCACTACTTAAACTAGGGGAAGTAAAAATAACCTAATTTGTCCTCCATTTTCAGTTTTGCACTAAATAGCCCTGTCCAACACACTTTGCATAATTCCGGGCTTATGACTCTTATTTGATCCTCGATACTACATTTTAAGTCGTTTATTGTAGCTTTATTCATGAACACCTTCTCTTTAAGATTGCCCCACAGGAAGAAATCGGGACTAGTCAGGTCTGTGGAGATCACATACTGCACTTTGACTTTGAAAACTACTTATTATTCCTTTAATGGCATTTACGCTTGGGACATCTCTGGTATTAAAATGTCGACGGTAACACCACTGGGTTTCTGAATTTGACCCATGTGGCTCAAAGTACCACTGTACAATGAGAGTTCATTCCTGGATTTGCTCATATTAATGTCAGAGGAGTAGTTCTAAATGCTCTGAAAAAATAAAATAAAAATATTTAGAAACCAAAGACTTATACGAGTTATATTTCACATATAAGTGGCACCTGAGTATAAGTTGCACCCCCGGCCAAATTATGAAACAAAATGCTACTTATAGTCCAGAAAATATGGTATATTACATTGTGATTTAAAGGGCCCATATCACACTATTTTCTGATCTATGTTATAATGTTTCCTCATCAAACACATACCTGGTGTTTTGTTTCATTCACAGATGTTTAATGCTCAAACCCTGCATATTTAGGAGTTCTTCTCTCAAACGGAAAACTCTGTTCCACTTTGTGATGTCATGTGGTGGTACAGGAAGTGCTCCACTGTGTTTTTAAACTCCGTACAACTTCTCTAGTACCATATAGATCATTTCAGCCCTGGAATTTCCAGTCTGTACTGAACAAAAGGTAAAAGGTAACTTAAAAACTACCAGTTCACAAGGTTGAACAGAGCATTTTGAGCTTTGCCGACGTAGACAGACTAATAAAGCAGAATTAATCAAACATGTGTGAGTGAAACAAAACAACTCCAGGTATGTTTTTGATGAGATAACAACATTATAACATGACTTAAATCTCACAAGAACCAATTTTGTGTGATATAGAACATTTAAAATAACCATAACAAACTAACCAGCCTTATTTTCTATATATTTAGTAAAGCTGGACAATGTAACTTTTCTTGCGGAGAGTCCATCCCCAATACTATGGCTTTGCATGGAAAGTACTACTGTATGACATTAAACTTGTGTATCTCCAGGGAGACAAGCAGGTGCCACCTTTAAGCATCTGTGAACATGCAGAATATTACTGTATACGAGTGAGTGCAAAAATGCATAATCTATAAGTTATGGTTTGGACAAAAAACATGTTAAATAATCCCCCCTGAGATGACTGATTTCTGTGTGCATGTATATGGTATAGGGTGGAATATGTACAATTCATTTCTGCAGTGGGAGCTTTATGCAAGTGGTCAACTGTGTCGGGGGGGAAAATGCAGTTTCAACAAAAAAAGGTGCAGAGATGTACGGTACAGTACAGCTCCGGTCTGCTGAGTGGAAGAATATTACTATGGAAAACAAGATGGTATCCACATTCAGTCAATGCACAGGAAATCAGAAGACCGTATATATATATATATATATATATATATATATATATATATATATATATATATATATATATAGTGGAAGGGCCAATTAGTCCGAAGTCTTCACTCCAACAACATTTCGTCCAGTTGACAGATTTAACTTCGGCTTTTACTTTATTACACATTGCAAACAGTAAAGGCTTAATTAATTAGGCTCGTCCAATAATTTTGAAATGTTACTCTCAAATCGGTTATAAAACTGTTGTGTACAAATAGTGTAAGTTTAAGCAGATGTGAGTACCTGTTGTAGATGTCATCGTCCTCTCCTCCCCAGCCCCAGTACTCGTTTGGGAATCCGTTAATTTTCAGAAACTGTTTTTTACTGAGCCCCGAAACGCCTCCAAAGTAACCAGCATATGGCAGCCTGTAAGGGACAAAACAGTAAGGAAAAGGTAAGGTTAGGCAAAGTTGTTTTTCACACCTGGACAACAACTTACGGTGAAAATGTTAATTATAAAGAAGAGATAGACAGGGATTTTGATGAAAATTTTTGTGTCAATAAAAAAAAAAAAATTAAAAAAATATAATAAAATAAATAATAATAAAAAATAAATGAATAATAATAATAATAATAATAATAATAATAATAATAATAATAATAATAATAATACTTAAAAAAGAAAAAACAATAGTTTTCAGTGAAGCTGCATACACACAGACATGTCAAAAAATAAAATAAAACAGCTCAAATTTGTGGATAAAACATCTTTTGGCATCTTAATCTCATGAAATGCCCCTAGCCTATTTTATTTCTTGATATTTTTCCATTGTTTGTACCACACAATAGTTTTCTGTGTCAGCACGACTTTCTGCTCTGGTATTATATGTATTGTGACAGAGACAAACGACATCTCTGGTTCACAGTATGGGATTTTTCTTCTTCTACAGCATTGAGTCTGTTGAACTGGGACAAGCATTTGCTGGAGGGTCGTGACAAGAGCCTGAGGTCTGACCAAAGGCAGAGTGAATATATGTCACTGTATTCAACACAACATGCTAGAGTCAACATGCTGCGTTATACGAACATGGCTAAAGGGAAAAACAAATCATGATGTTTTTCTACCACCAACAACATGGAAACAAAATAACACATCGCGGATCTTATACTTGTCATATTTACTACATGTAACACTGTATATTGACCTGGTGGCGTGTCTTTCTTGTCTCCATGTGGGTAGATACATTTAAAGCCATACTGTAGAACTATTTTGGCAGAGAAATAACAACTTTCCTGTACAAAAAAACAAAAACATCCCAGGCAAAACAACTTCATAAAGAATACCAGAAAACTTGCATACTGTTTAATTTTAAAGCCGACCCTGTTATGCAAAATACATTTTTTGAGCTTTTAACCATGTTGTAGTTGTTTCTCCTTCTCTTTTACGCTCTCAAAGTCGCATTTAGTGTGATTGATGCATGTTTGAGTAATCTTTATACTCCTGTACTCAAGACGTCAATGCTCCGATCAAACCCCGTTTTCATCGTCAATGGTAACGCCCACTGCTCTGTATTTACTTAGCTCTCCAAGTTTATTTTCTACTATTGTTGTCTTGTTATGATGATGTTTATGACAACATCATCTCCTATTGAGCACTGCAGTTTTCCAACGCAGTCGTTTTGATCAATATTGAGTAAAAGTAAGAACATGACGAGATTTAAAGTAAGAACATGACGACTCACGGGTGTCATAGATTTTAAGTATATAGCAGACACAAGCACAATAGATCTACTTTAAGGATAGAAATCAGTGGGTTTCATGTGATGCCAAATTAGAATTGTTTGAATCTATTCTGTTTTTTGATAAGTCGTTGAAAATCCTCAAAATGGCAAATAGGGAAAAGTCACATGGCAATGAATAGGGTATGATGGCAATATCACAATAAGGGCAAATGATTTGGGGCAGTAACCAATCAAGAAAATACTATCAGTGTGCTCTACATGGTCTAAATGCATTCTGGGAAAAATGTGTGCATTTCAAACACCATTAGACATAATCAGTGTATTGTGCACTATAGTAATTGGGAGTGCGGCCTGACAGTACTCATTGTCCAACATGTGCAGCCATTTGCCAAGTACTTATGCATCAAGTGTATTAGTACAGCGTAATGCTGTGTCATATAATCTAATAAACCAAACTCTGAATACGATAATCTAATTTATGTCATGTTTTTGAAATCAGCATGAAAAGATTACAAGGTGACCCTGGTTTGGTTGATGCTGTAATTGGTGTGGAGCAAAGTGCTAAGGTAATGGAAAAGCTTTAATTTGTTCTGACTTTGACTGGACACGTTTATCATTAAAGGTACACAATGTAAATTTTCTGTTTGGGGGTTTGCCATGCTTTTGTCTTCATGGAGATTAAGTGCTTTATTTGTCATTATACATGCAATTACAACAAAGTTACATAGATGAGATGGATGAGATTTTTGTTGTGAGCGTCGTTGTCTCTCCATGTCAGAAGACAACGACATCTGAAGACTGATTACCTCCATCAAAACAAATGGCTGATCTCCCACCAGAAAAGTTACACAGTGCCTCTTTAAAGTTTGAGTGCCTTTATTAAAAGTGTGGTGACAATCCTAAAATAGCGTCACGGCTGAAGGTTAGTGAAAAACGTTCTACATTGGCCTGGTGTCTTTAGAGACCATTATCAGTGAGACTGACACCTAAAGTCAGACCTATTAGTTCTTGTTTTGCAAACCTAATTTTGTGAAGCTGTTAAAAGGCCAGACACGAGCGGTGGATGGGGCCTTTTTTAACAGACACTATTGTGAAACTTGATTGAAAAAAATCATTAATGTTTTAACTTCTCAATGTGATACACAATTACAATACTGATAATCTCACAATACTGAGTAGATACTGTGATAAAATATATTTCACTTGATATTCAATGATATATGTATTTTTTAAGAAGTAAATACATTTGACGACAGAATATGCCTTGTAAAACACGACCTGCACAAGCTAAAAAATGTATACACTTAATAAAATTCCTTTCTCCAAATAAAAACAATATTATACTGCCACAACTTGGTTAAATATACCAAAAATATTCATGAGGATGTATTCAGTTGTATCTATACTGTACAAACACATTTATTTTAACATTCTTTTTTCAGACCAAGGTTTACTTTGTTTTCATCCCTGTTCACTAGCTGTCTCCCTCAGAGTGGTTACCTGAGACTTTAAACCGAGACGGGGGGGGGCTTCTTACTGCCACACACTTGGGATACTGTCCTGAAGAAGTCGGACTGCGGATGATGCTGTCGTCCTGCCTCCACCGCTAAGAAGACAGCGCTAAAACCTGTTTAAATCAGCTGATCGAATGCATCACCGCACTCTGAGGAAGACCGCTAGTGAGCAGTCGAAACTGTCACAAATAAAAACAAACTAAACCTTGGTCTGGAAAAGGATTCTGTTAAAATGAATATTATCCAAAGACAAGATGAACCTCACTGGACTACTGCACAAAAGTTTCAAAATATATTGGTATTTCCACATTTTGTCATAGCCCAAAAATGTTGGATTAGAAAGCTCTTTTAGTGTTTTGAGTCAAACCAAAGACTTGTGTTTCTAGTTAAGACTTAGCCATTGTAACTGAGAGATGCCGTAATAATCACAATATGCACCAAAGACAAACCACAATCAACAGAGTGATCTTCTCATTCATTACACTCAACTCAATCCAATGGTTTCCCTGATTTAATGCTACGGAGTGCCGGCTGCAGCAGATCACACAGGTGGTATGAAGCATGTTGCCAATAGCATTAGCTTATTGAACATTATCTATCTGTGGAATGTGGGGCCAAGATAACTAAAGTATGACAGCAGAGGATCAGGAGGTGACTGCAGCTGCACATGTTTTTGGTTCATGAATCAATGAATCAATGAGAACAGGGCTTTTAGATAATTGGGGTGCAAGGTTTTATGCAGCATACATGAATATTAAGTGAAGAAATGTTGTTTGGGTCTCTTAGGCATTAAATTAGATTACATACTAGATAATAATACTTATGTGTTACAATATAGAAATGTGTGTCACCATATTATACTGATTTTTAGAGATGTGTTTGGTCACGCTGACAGTGGTTGAAACAAATATACTAAATTAATGAATTGTTGCTTTTGTTAACTTTTGAAAACTATGCTTCAGTGTAAAGTGAGATTTGTTCATTTTAAGTAGAGCTCATGGGACTTGTTCAGACAAATAAAAGACCGCCAGGTGTATATTTGGGGCTACTTTATCCAAAAGTGGATTTGCCATATAAAGGAGAGGTGTTTAGACAAATTTTTTCCACAATAGTCTAAAAACATTATCTGGTTTAACAAATTATACTTTTTGTCTCTCACATTACTATAGTACATATCTAACTAACTATATTGATTAGGTTAAACATTAAAGGGTCTATATTACACCGTTTTCTGATCTATGTTATAATGGTTCCTTATCACAAACATGCCTGAAGTTGTGTTTTATTTAATTCACACATGTTTAACACACAAACCTTGCATATTTAGGCTGAGTTCTTCTCTAAAACAGAAACAGTCCGTTCCACTTTGTGATGTCACGTGGTAATACAGGAAGTGCTCCACTGTGTTTTTAAACTCCATACACCTTCACTAGAATCATTTGGATGATATCAGCTCTGGAATGACCAATATCTACTGAACAAAAGATAAAGGGCAGTTGTTAACTTGAAAACTACCACTATATGACATCACAAGGTGGAACAGAGCATTTTGAGCTTTGGAGTTGTAGGCAGACTAATAATAAAGAGTTACTCAAAGGAATGAAAAAAACATGGCTTAAAGCTCGCAACAGTCCATTTTGCGTAATATGTCTTTGCCTTTAATTGAAAACAGTATAATGTGAAACTGGGTCCAATAACATAACAAATGTTTAGATTAACCACATTAAACCTGAATTATCTTGATTTGACACTGAAAATTATAATCACTGTCAATCCCATATGAGGGTTCTGTAGAGCACGGTTATTTTGGGTGGCCTGACCTGAAAAGTTTGTGAATCCTTGATTGTTTTGCTACTCCTCTTGTACTTGTGCTGCTGTTGCACCATTCAGTTCATTACTCTGCCACTAATAATATGTTTATGTTATCCTGTGGTGTCCTACCTGAATCCAAACTTGTCCATGGCGATGGCGAAATGGCGCGGCTGGTCGTAGCAGTGGTACAGGTTGCGGTCGTCCATGGGGATCAGGTCCACGTCACTGAAGATGAAGCAGTCGTACTCAGCGTCCTTCAAGGCCTCGCTGTAGCCCACGTTCAGCAGCTTGGCACGGTTAAATGTGTCCTCTCCCAACTGGAATCACAAAGAGAAAAAGGCCGTTAAATCAGGGTTACTACTGACCTTATTCCAGAAGTTTCCACAGGTGACACTATTATCATTTTGTGTGTGTTAAGGTTGTCAAATGCATCGAAAATCAGAAACTAATCAGTAGTGAAACTAGTATCGAAACACATTTGAGCAGGTATTGATAGTAAAAAAGTCACATTCACAGGACAGACATGAACCTTTCTTGAACAGCTTTAGAATCTTGATCTTGAACTGTGTCAGAACAAGTATAAGACCATATCGACTACTATTCAAACATGAACCAATATGAAAACTACTTAGATAACAGAGGGATTACATAGATATAACACCACATAGTAATATAAAAGAAAGTACTACGATTTAATGTTGAAAATCACATTCTATCGTCTAAAGAAACTCAAAATAGAGAAATTTTAGTATCGTGGCAACACTAGTTTGTATCATTTTGCATAGAGTTGCCGATATCCACATCAAATAAGTTCTATGCAGACTGTACAGCCATTTTCAAGCAACCCAGAGAAAGGTTGAACATTTTCTATAGTGGAATCCCTGCTGAACGAGAAGTGCCACCGACAGCGGAAGTGTAGGTTAGCAACAGTCAGAAGTAAAAGTGGTGAAGACGGTGGAGGGGTGATAAGTGGTCTTATATCAGTTCATACTTCACCACCAGCTTTATTATAAGTAATATACACTAGGTCCACATTACTACATAATAAAAACTCCTTGAGCAATTTGAGTTGGATCACCTGACCTGATCATCTGTCTGTAACCGATTGATTACCATTCCTTCCGTTGACAACTTTGCTACATACTGACCATCCTTGTATGACTATATACTTGCCAATTTTTCCATTTCCAATCCATATTCTCTTACTATATTTTAAAACAACTGTCCCTTTCAGAATGATGCATATAATATGGTCCCTCACTGTTGAAATTCTTGCATTTCAGATGGATCTAGTCTTTATTTTATTCAACAGCACGGAGAGGAATGCAGTCGTGCTTCCACAGAACTTGCTAGTGCCTACCTCAGCTTAACCTCACAATTAATGCATTCAGGCAGCACCGCAGTAGGAGATAGTTGAGTTAATATATATGGCCCCCATAAATCCAATAGGCCAACTACACACGTAAGCAGAGAGAGTCCGGGTACCATAGTTCCTGCCGGTATTGGGAATTAAATACATAAATACAAAATAAGAACGGATACTTATTTTGCGTTGTATTACTGTAGAGTCACTATTTTATTTAATGATATTCAGAATATAATCAAAGGAATACACAGTGGTACTTCATCATGCAATTTTGGCTTTGAATTGCGCAGTATCATAGAGAAAATATATAACACAGCTCTTATGGTGCGCGTATATATAGATTTTTTTCCTTCTCTAATCAATGGTAATAAATAAATACATAAACTGTGCAACAAACACTTATGTCGTGTTTTACACATTAACATAACATTCACACCAGTTTAGATGTAGATTTAGTTTGATCCTAGACTAGTAATAGATTTGTCCTGGTTTAGTCCCTGTTTAGTTCCCGGTTTAGTCCCAGTTAAGCCACAAGTTTTATATAGTGTCAATGCAGCAGTTTTCAGAATACAGAACTGATTGGACCATATAACTGAATACGTTACAAAATACATTTCAAGATCGGTATCAGTATTCTGTAAATATTGTGCAAAAAGCCAATTTATTTTGATTTGAGTAGATTTGATTTGACAAACAAAACATCTACCAATAAAACAAGACTTTTTGTACTAAAAAAACCCCATCTTGCTCCACTTCCATAACCCAAAACATGCACTACAGGTAAATCCTCCAGCAAACTAAGCTCAAGATCAAGGAGATGGGTCCCCCAGTGGTCTCTGCTCACTGCTCCTGACAAGTTGCCCCAGCGGCACTGGTTGAAGGATGGGACAAATGCAGAGAATGGCAAGACAAGGCAAGTTTTTTGTATAGCACAATTTGTACGCAAAGTAACTCAAAATGCTTTACAGAATAAGATAGATGTTAAATTCACCATACGACAAATCAGAGTGAAATACTACTACTACTCCAAACAAGACAAATATGTTCTTAAATTAGATAATCATAAGTTATCTACGAAATGACTTTTGCAGTGCCATTACATTATCCTACAGCAGGAGGTCAGTGTGCAGACTAGTGAAAGACCTGACACTTTTCTGATGCAGGCTGACAGCGTGCTTTCCTCCAGGATTCAGCGCATTTATTTAGACTCTTTCTGACAGGTACAGAGAGGAAGACCAGGGGGTGGATAGAGAGATGGTTTTGAAATGTGGAAATGAGATTCAAAGTGTTATTCTACCAGTCTGATACGTTTTTTAGCTCAATACGAGCAATTGCACAACAGGGATTCACTCAGCCTCATTCCCACCCACAGAGTTTAAGTATATATGTAAAGAATGGTCAAAACTACTGCATGTTAATTCAGCTCTGCGAGTGCCAGCTGATTAAATCAGGATTTGATAATAGCTCTGCGAAAGTCTCCTGTAGATTCTCTGAAAACTCACATGAAAAATCCAGAAATAACATAGAAAATAAACACTTCATCATGTCGTACTCAGACATCTGTACTCATGAAGACATTTTCCAATTTAAAATATATAGTGTTTTGTTGTACCGGTAAATTGCCAGTTGCTATGGTAACAGTTCTAATTTGCCATCATTCTGAAACCTATGGATAATGACTTGAAGTGTGTAAATGTCTAGATAGGAGTCAGTGTTGTTCCTGGATTACTGCAAATTCAGTCTTTAGCCTGTCGGTGCTTCAATGGTGCTGTTAGTAGTACTGTAAAGTCACCATGATTTTGAGCACTGTAAAAGGCGCACTATGTAACTTTTCTGGAGGTTGGCCAGCTGCTTGTCACCATGTTATTGCTTAATCTGGAGTTAAACTTGTGCACCAGCATTTTTTGTTTGACTACAGCTAAAAATTGCCTTCAAAAGCATGCAGTCTTACTATAAACAGTTTTCCTGCTATGTGCACCTTTAGGTATTTCGTGTCACTAAATCTAGTTCTAATTAGTAAAATAAAACTGCATTTTGGTCTTGTTTAAGTAAATATAGGTAGCATTTCTCTATGGCTTAACATTCGTCTTCAAGTGTGTTTGGCAAGTTTCTTATCATGTACTTTAAAATGTTTTGTGCACAGACTAAGATATGGTAAATGGTCACAATTTAATATACCGCGTTTCCACCTTCAAGGCACTCAAAGTGTTTTACATCGAGGAACCACTCACACATTAACACATACATTCATACACCAGTACACAGACACTGGGGCGAGGCGGGTTAAGTGTCTTTCCCAAGGACGCAACGACAGCGTTAATCTGTGAGAGGTAGAATTGCACCGCCAGTGGATCTGACTGAAGAACCAATGTTGTTTATGTATAGAATGGGACAAACACTCTACCAACTGAGCTACGATCGCTGATATAATAATATTACAGTCAACACCCAAGACACTATGATTAAGTAAACAAAGCTAACTCCTGTTTTGTTTTTTTGTCTGTAAACATTACATATGTGCCGTAATTACATTTTCAGAGACCAAGAGGGAAAAAAACACCAATCTGACAACACTGGATTTATTCACATGTTTAATAATTTACATAGAGAGTTTAGTCTTAAGCCATTTTTCATGTTTGTGTTTACATGTATACTGTTGCATTATTACCATAGGACCGGCTATGAATCAAGTGTGATGTATAATCCTTTGGGTAAGCTTCATTAATGCCTGAGATTTAGACCAATAATCCCTATGCAAGTAACCAAACAAACTAAGAATCCACTACTTCAAACATCAGCAAGGATTTCATGCAAATTATGAGCTAAGGTTTTAGTCAAGTGTATTTCTTTTGTTGTGTGTAGACAGAGCTGGAACAAAACATCTTTTTGTAAGAATAACACATTTGTACATGGTCCCTGAAAATGAAAGTTTAAACTACAAATACTTTATTTGCAATTTTAGAACAAGGAAAACATTTGGTCATACAGTATATCCCAGTATAAAAAAACAAACAAAACAAAACTAAAAACAAAAACAAAATGAGTTGGTAAATTATTATATTTATTATACATTATCCCATCTCTGCTTTGTGCCACTGCAAGAAAACATACCCTCTTAGTATGGAGTATTGTATACACAGGTGAAAGAAGTACTCATTTTACTTACAAAAAAGTACAGAAATTGGAGCAAAAAATTAAATAAATAAAAAAAACCCCAAAAAAATTAGAAGTAAAAGAATCTGATGAAAAAAAAACTGCTTAAGTAATAGTATTAAAGTACCTGTTTAAAACTGCACTTAAGAGTAAAAAGTAAAAGTATTTCACACATATTTTGAGATCTAATAAAGCTTCAAATGTAGTGATTTGTATACAGATTTGTGCAGAATTTTCATCATTTATCTGTATAGTTTTGTGTAAAAAAAAAAAGACATTTTAGCAAATCTGAAACAATAATATACTTTTACTTTTCAGTCCTATTTAAAAATGTAAAGGAGTAGAAAGTCCAGATACCTGCTGTCAAATGTAGTGAAGTAAAAGTAAAAAGTAACATAAGTATACTTATAATGTATGCTTAAGTGCAGTACTTTACTTCTTTTACTTCGTTACATTCCACCACTGACTATATAGTTTCCCTTTATTGAATTTTAAGTTGCTGCAAATATCTGTAACTTTTCTAACAGGAACACATCGCCTATAAACACAGCAGACTTCTCATATTCTGCATACTTTCTGTTTATAACATTCGTCTCATTTTACACCAAACCTGCCCCTCAGGTCCAAAATGCACCTATCCGTGCTTTTGTCTAATTTAATAGTGAAGCAGTGAACCGAGACAAAGAGGCCACTGAACCTTGTTGTAACTCCAAAATGTTTGCATAATACATCTTTAGGGAGAAATAACTCGCGCCAAATCCACTTATGAATAAAAGTGTCGATATCGTTCATTATTTTAACAAGACGTGTACTATTGAACCTGCAGATTAAGAAATCACTTCTTCCTGGCAGGATATTCACTGGACTGGCGCATTGTACCAAACAGCCCATTTCAGAGTGAGCTCATTGATCTGACGGGATTACTTAGACTCATCCCCAGATAACTATACTTCCTGATTGTGTTGCTGTTATGCATTTGTTGGGACCACATTGTTAAGGATTTCGATATCAATTCAACCCTTTATACAAGCAACATGAAGTGCCTGTAAAACTTTATAGATCCTCCAATTACTGTCAGATCGTGTAAAAACAGACCTCCTTGAGATATAAATTATAATTGAATAATAGTAAGTGATTGCTTGGATCCTTCCACAACTCAATGCAATTTAACTTGAACAGCGTTTTTTTTTGTGAGCTCTGATGGCTAAGTCTGCATTGTAATTCCCAACAACTTCATGTCTACTAGTTAATAAAAAACAAAAATAAAAAATATTCAAAGGACATACTGCCACTTGCCCTCTTAATGAGCAACCTTTCAACAATTAAAACCAGTGAAGCATGTGGTGTGAAATTACCCATGTAATCATTTTAATCACAGAGACACTTAAAAGGCGTTGTGAAAAATGTGAAAAACTGAAAGTGTTCAAGGTTCGCAGCGATCCAAAGTTATTCTTCACTTATGTAATCCGAGCATCCTAATTATTCTCAGCGATGAGTTTATAAGATCAAAACTGTCAGACCAGAGCAGAGTTTTGCTGTCATGGTAAAACTGACAACAATTTATTTATTTATTTATTTTCGAGGGCACTGAAAGGACAAGATTGCAGATACAAAATAAGGTGAGGAGCTCGGAGTGAAGCCGCTGCTCCTCCATGTCAAGGGGAGGCAGCTGAGGTGGTTCGGGCATCTGTTAGGGGCATATCCCACCAGGAGGAGGCCTCAGGGAAGACCCAGGACATGCCGGAGGGATTCTCGGCTCTCGGCTGGTCTGGGAACGCCTTGGGGTCCCACTGGAGGAGCTGGAGGACGTGTCTGGGGTGGGGGAAGTCTGGGAGTCCCTGTTTAGACTGCCCTGCTTAGACTGTTGTCCCCGTGACTCGACCCCGGATAAGCGGAAGAAAACGGATGGCTGGATTATTTTTAAGTGGGATCTCAAAATGACAATAACAAGAAAGACTAGATACAGTAGAGCGGATAGGCTTCATAAAAAAAAAAAAAAGAAAGAAGGAAAACAAAGTCAACACAACCATACACCCTCTCACATGTAACTGTTGAATACAAAATAATGTAGAAACAAAAACTAATACAGAATTCAATGGACTAGCATGCTAAAGTGTACCTCCTGATTACCAAACAATAAATGCTTTCTAAATAGAAGCAGGCAGCACTTATTTTGTTCCCAAGAGCTGAGTTTCTGAACTGGGGGCAAGACACATTTTGCTCAAATACATGGCAAAAATCAGATACAGGACACTTTAAAATAAAAATACAATCAGAACGTCAAACTGTCAGGTAAATGCCATCTCGATTACCTTTTCAAATGTGAATGCGCAAATAATAACATCTCACTCCCCCAGACAGCATTGCTACATTTAGAATAGACCTAACCCACACATATTTACGCTTTTGTTACGGCTCTATCCTCTGCTCTGCGCCCTGGTCATCCCGTTGGTGTCTGGAGTGATTGACAGTTGCATTCACTTTTTCCATCTACCAGGAAAATGCTTTTTATATGAGATCCTATCCACAAAATGGCATTGAGTTAATAGCTTTGGCCCCAATCAATGGAGGAGGTGGTGAAATACTGTCCATCTGTGTATTTAAGGGTTGGCCCATTCCCTCCCCCCGCTCTAGAACTGCTTGATTCTACACATTTCTTCTCGTTTCTCCGTGCTCATTGCTTTTTGTTGATGCTAGTGTTTTTCAGTGCACTCCCTTCACCTCATATGTTACCCCCGTCGCTAAACTCATTGGGTTGTCTCTTCTCCGCTGCTTGGGGCTGTTGTTGCCGACCAAATCTTGCCTTGTTTTTCTCACCCGCAATGCGCTGGGGAATTAAAAACCTGCCTACGGTGGCCCACGGGGGACACTAGAGTTGTTGGTGTGTGAATATTTGGAAGAAGGAGTAATTATATGTTGTAGCTTAGCGAGCCATCTACGCTCACAAGGGGTCAGTAAAGATGCAAAAGATTCGTTTTTATTTAATTAGCGGAGTAGAGAGCATTTACCCCCAAACTAAACAGCCTGCTTGGATTCCAAATTTGGACATTTTATCTCTGCAATATTGGAAATCTGCTGCAGCGATCCATCGGAGGTGCCCACCCTCTATGTTGTGAGGACGTTTACAGCGACGTCAGCTCCCATTGGGCACCACGGTTTTCTAACGAGGAAGTTAGCGGACTTGTTTCTTTTATTAAGTTGTTTTAGATCAATATTGCGATTTAAAATGTGTAAATTAAAACAAAATGATCCATGGGTGTCATAGATTATAGCTGTAGAGCAGAGAGGGCTCAGAGAGTAATGCATGAAAAAAGAAATACTTAGTAATAATTAAATAAAATGCTTTCTAATTGGATGCAGATGGACTAGCATGCTAATGTGTACTTCCTGATTACTGGGCAGATGGGCTAGCATGCTAATATATACCTCTTGATTTCCGGACAATAAAATGCTTTCTAAATAGATGCAGATGGGCTAGCATGCTAATATATATTTCCTGATTTCCGGACAATAAAATGCTTTCTAAATAGACACAGATGGACTAGTATGCTAAAGTGTACTTCCTGATTACCGGACAATAAAATGTTCTCTAAATAGGTGCAGACAGTTTGCATGTAGCAGAATAGTGCGGTTTAAAATATGCCGTATTTTGTGGACCAGAAGTCACACTTTTTGTCATAGTTTGGCCGGGGGGGTGACTTATACTCACATGTGATTTATATGTGAAATGTTTTTTCCTTCATTATTATGCATTTTTTGGCTGGTATGATTTATACTTCGGTGCGATTTATACTCTGGAAAATACGGTACATAATAATCCACAGATGTCATAGATTATAGCTATGTGGCAGACACAAACACAACAGGTCTTCTTTAAGTAAAAAATACCAACTAGGGGTCACAAATAAAACACATTTAGAATAAAATAAGTATACTTTTAAAACCAAGGGTGAGTAAGATGACCCATATTTAGGAACTACAAAAGGATTACTAAGTCACTTTTCTGGTGGAGAGTCCAAAACCTTATATTCTCCATGGAGATGTTGTGTGACTCGCTTGTTGTCAAACAAGCGAGTCACACCAGCGAACCAAGCATTTTTGGTAATACAAATGCCCGGAGTTGAGTAAATGAAAGATACTGTGGAAAATTACAGGCACAGCAATAAAATTATCATGAGACAAGCCGGTGACGCACCCATAATGCACCTTTAAAAACTTTGTGCATTAGTGAGTTGAGTATTTTAATCCTGAGCTAGAAAGTTTCCAGTTCAAGTCTTGTTAAGGGCATTCAAAATTTATCTTGCTTCCTCACCCAGAGTGCTACGGTAAATTAAAATCCTGCCTACAGTGGCCCATCGGGGACACTAAAGCTGTTTGGGTGTGTATATTATATAAACCCACAGATTACACACTGATGGGTTGATGGGCAATACAAACACCTGGAGATGAGTAAATGAAAAACAGATACTGTGGAACATTACAGGCACAGTAATAACATTTTCATAAGATAAGAAGGTGACGGACCCATAATGCACCTTTAAAAACTTTGTGTATTAGTAGGCTGAGTATTTTAACCCTGGGCCAGAAAGCTTCCTGTTCAAGTCTGGCTAAGGACGTTCAAAATGTATCTTGTTTTCTCACCCAGGGTGCTACGGTAAATTAAAAACCTGCCTACAGTGGCCCATGGGGGACACTAAAGCTGTTTGAGTGTGTATATTATACAAACTCACAGATTACACGTTGATGGGCTGAAATGTGGCTGCTCCGGTGGCAATTTCACACATGCATTTTTCAAGACTCAAGGACATTTCTGCTCCATTAAATTTGGATCATGGCTGTACATAATGGAGTGTGCATATTCATGTGGCCAGCCTGCACTAAATGAGCTCATTCACTGTGCAGCTCGTGTGCAGTTGACTTGTGTAAGCCGAGATCACTTGACATGACTTGAATTTATATAAGGTGAGACAAGGCAGAGGCCCTACATCAAACTGTTAATATTTAATTTGCAGATTTGAACTTAAATCTGGGTTTTATATAGTGATTGTTTGAGATTTTTATTTGAGAATTTTACTATTTTATGTTTTTTTCTGTTTCTAAAAATCGCAATTGCAATATTTTGGGGGATTTTTGACTGATTTAATTGGAGGAAAATGGTTAAACTAGTGGCTTAACTCTAAATTTTTCTAACATCTGTTCTGTTTTTACAACTAAAATAAAAGCTTTTTCAGTTTGGATGCATTTATTACACTAAAAAATGACAAAAAACATGCTTTCTTAAAGTAAGCAAGCTTTAGGCCTGTCACGATAACAAATTGTGAAGTTCAATATACACAGACGATAAACGATGAAACTCAAGCTAATTTATGCCATTGACACAATAACCCAAGAGCAGATTTCAACCACAAAAATTATTCTAAATCTAAAATATTGTTAAAGCTCATGAGCTGCAATAAATAAACAGCAAAATAAAACACTTTAGTCCTTAGTTTGCATCTGTAATGAGCCATGAGTTAATGAGTCATCTGTAATAAGCTATTAATTCAACCTTTTACGGCTTAAATCTTATCATACATCTAGAAAATAACCAATAATTTCCCAGTAGTGCAATGAAAATGTACACGATTAATATTGACTACAAAAATATATTGCATATACTGAATGATCAAATGAAGTCGATATAGTAATTACTGTGACAGGCTTAGCGCACGTGCACTTTACCTGCTGATCTCCATGGAAATGTTGTTCCTTTGGCTATACTATTCCATAGTATAAGGTATAAATCTTGTTTATCTCCATGGAGAATGTTCCAAAGTAGCATTTTATTTCCATGGAATCATGCAGGTGACATGCCACCTCCAGAATGTTACACAAAAATAATCTAGCCTTTTTTGTATTCACTGCTGTAGATGTTGACAAAAACAATGATGAAATGTATTAGTTGATCAAATTAACATGGATTGAAAACTCTGGCTGTGTCCGACTGTCCATCCTATCCCCTAACCCTCATTCACTACATAGTCCTGCACTCTTTAGTCGACTCTATAGTGAACTCAATCACACTTGGTCTCGGACACGCAGTTCACTACTTTCAGGTCACCCAACTCTGGCAACTAAGTAAAAAAAACTTGATTTCTGTAATAAATAACGATCTGATTTGACTGGCGCACAAGTATTTATGGACTAATAATAACTGTACATGTTTTTGTCAGGCTGGATGTTTTGTTAACACACTAGATCAGTAAAAAAATTGTCTGAGATGTGGAAATTATTGCTGTTTTAAGGTAAGCGGCTAAAGCTAGCAACTTTACACAGCAATGTTTTTATTTAAGAGTGTTTTGTTCATAATTAGGGATCAATTGTGCGATAAATCAGCGTTTCTATCGGCTTTCATTCAGTCATGTTGTGTCCTGCTAAACACCAACTCTCGCAAAGCACTGTGGCCTTTATTGACCAGTCTAGTGACCACTGACGCCCACTACTTTTCAAGCTGCATTGTGGGAAATTTTGCACTGTTTTTTCACTAAGTGGACATTTGGACACCACTAAAAATGGCCCCTAAATAGTGCCCTAAGTAGGGAATAGAGTGGACACAGCCAACATGTAACTATAATTAAACATTACAGGCAAACCAAGCTGCAATCCTACAAACATGAGTCAAAACCCAATCTCTGCGGTACACGATGTCACACTTCTTTAAAACATGAAGCCAAAGTGTTTTCCTCTCCCCAGCAGCTCTGCCTTTCTCGCTCTTGTAAGTTGTCCACATTTGTCACATAATTAGAGTAGAGCCATCACAGTGACACATTTGGTTGTCCCTGCCTTGCTCCCCTGCAGAAAATCGCCTCAAATCAAGTGCGGACGCTTCCCTTTAAGACAAAATACATGCCTGTATTAGTTTACAATGCATTAGCTGTCAATAATGAATAAATGAGACAATGGTGAGTTGACATTTTACTAATTGTTTGGTAGAGATTCGGGGAATGCCTTTAAACTTTACACAAAGGTTGGCATAGCAACGCTTGAACTGAAAACAATGACTTATTACACATGATTATGCAAATATCATTATGAGACTATATTAAGATTTAATTAATATGAGCCAAACAATGCAATAACAGGTAATGTAAGTGAGTCGCCCAGACCTGCCTATCCATGAGTTTAATGAAAAAATTTGCATGGATGGAACAAAATATCAATATATCAATACTGGCTAGATATTGAAAAGTATAAATTGTCATGCAAAATTACTACAACACTTAAAAATTCTCATAAAACTGAATAATTTTTAATACATTGCTGTTGTTTTTATAAGCACATAGATGTACCTTTACTACTATTATTTCAATCTGGGCATCATATGATTTATACATCAATGTTTTTAGTAAAGGAGTTTCAATGCAGACCTATTATGCAGAATTGACTTTTCAGAGCTTTTAGCCATGTTATAGTTGTTGCCCTTTCCCATTTCCCCTCTCAAAGTTGATTTTGGAGTGATTTGTCCATGCAAGCATCTATAATCGCCTATTTTCACGACGCCATACTGCCAATCAACCCCCATTTCCACCATCATCAATGTACGCCCACCGCTTTGTACTTACTTCGTTCTACAATTTTATTTTCTTAAGAGGTGATACGCGTAGGATTCGACAGCATCTTATAGCGAGGTGAAGTCAGCGCAAAGTCACTTCCACCATGTTCAAACTGGTCATAAGACTCAGTGTAAAATGAGTTAGGCTTTGGGCGAATGTGTAATCCTGACATCAGCCATTACAAGGTGACTTTGAGCAAACTGATTCATAACATATTAATGCCATGTAGAGTTTACACAGAGGTTATGGCTAAAAATAGTTGTTAGGAAAATACAAATGGAAACATAGTCATACTGCTAACACATAAATTAACTCTAATCTGTAATGAAACACACAGTGGTTCTCAAAATACGGTATCACTGGGAGTACTTGGAGGCTTTGTTATTTCAATCTGGCCTTAAAACCATTTGTTGTCATTTGTTTCATAGATTTGCTTGTATTCAGTCTAGATATGGACCTCTTCTGTCCTAGTTTTAGTTTACATTTTACTGTAGTTTGAGGCGTTATTGTTCAAGTGTTGTCACGGTACTAGAGTTCCAATACTTTCTTTCGACAGCAGAATGTAATTTTCAACATTAAATAATATAACTTTTATTTACCTTCTATAGTGGTTCATGAGCATGAACTAGTCTATGCGGTTGTTATACTTGTTCTGACACAGTAAAGATAATTTTAAAGCTATTCAGGAAAGGTTCATTTGTGAGGTTAGGTCCTGTAAATACAATTTTTTTGTAGCGATACTTGCTCAATTGTTTTAGAATCTATTAGTATCTGATTTTCAATACTTGTGACAACCCTACATTATTCTAAAATTATCAGTTTTAGCCCTTCAAGATAAACATTGTGAGTGTGTCTTCTTCAAAATGCAATATGTACAGCAATATGCAGCTTCACACTGGACTGACAGCCAGGACACATGCCTTCATCTAAAAGACCACGGGCAGCAACTGGTCTCCGTACGCCAACCCAGTGGGCTGAATCGCAGGTTACCAGGAGGAATAAGGACAGGGTAATTGAATGGAAAACACTCATCAGGAGCTATCAAGGTGTCCCATCGCCCCCTGTTTGAGTGACAGGTGCAAACTGCCTCCCGCGGCGTTGTCTTCATGTTATATGTTCAACAATTCAACCGCGGTACAGCGAGGGGAGTGCACTGACCAGAAAAGTCTATAAACAAACAGACCGTGAGACAAGAGGGGACTGATCTGAAGTCCTTTTAGACCTAGTAACAAGTGGCATTGTCCTTTAGATGACTTAGTACTAGATGTAGAGTACAGATCAATAATTAAACATCACAACAGAGAGAAAAAAAAAATGTCACCAAATGTCAGCCATCCTGCCCAGCCACTGAAATATTGATGCCATTTATCATCTGGGAAACTCGGCTGAGAATAGAATCAGACTGTTTAATTGCGTACAGTGTATTCAAAACGAGCCGTAACATTATGACCACCAGGGTTTCTATTGATAGGTTATAGGTGTAATATGCAGCTTTTCTGGTGCTTGTCTCCATGGAGATGCTATTGCTTTGCCTGGAGTGTTCTACAGTGTGGCAATAAACTATAGAGTGTATATATAAATGGACATAGCTAACCTGCTAGCCGCCGCGCTCCAAATAGGAAGTGAGCAGCATCGTCTTTATACAATCTATGCATTAAACATGTCACCGTGGAGACAAGCACGCAACGGCACAGGTCAAGTTACAGGTTAGATTTGTAGAGAAGTGATGCTCAGAGTAAGACAGCAATGTTTTTTTAATGCTATATAGTGAAACATTTAAGCTACGTGCAGCACTTTGTAAACTGTTTGATGTTTAAGTGTAATATAAATAGTGGCTTTGGATTTGGATGAACATAAACAGGTAGCTGGCCCTTCTTCAGAAAAGTTACAGTGCATATTTGAATACATTATACTTCTAAACTTTATTTAAATTCCAACTGTTCATGTTTTAGTAGTGCGAGGCGAGCGCATTAACCATCATGCCACAACACCACCCTTTTGTTTATCTAATTATTTGTATCAGTTTGATCTAATAAAAATCTCCATATTAAAATATTACTGCTGTGATGGCACCGTTGAACGTAATATTTTCATAAAGTTTACATCAGATCACACATTTAAATTACGTTTGGCTCACCGCTGTTCTTTTCTTGAACCACTTATGAGATGAAGTCGGAATATTTTCCAACATTAAAATGTCATTTCACATTTTAGAGTTGAATAACAATGACATCAGCTACTGAGTGGTCCCTTAGAGCAGATTGACTCATTTTATACAGTCTGGAGTTTATAGAGGGAACTGCGCTTACAGAACACTACTGAAGCTTCATTACTTTCTTGCAATATATTTTTACCAGTGCTGTGTTTGTGAAAAGTTGTAGTAGTTCTCACAATTCATCATAGAGTATAGTATAAAGAAGTGGACTATCGTTAAATGAAGCTCATCGAGTTATAGGGGCCGAATTTGGAGCTCCATATTTGGAATTCCGACCGCGAGTATCATAGCAACCAAAGAGCCAATCCGGAGCGAGGATGTTCAAGGTGACCCCCCCTCCTGTCCACACCACTGATTTAGCAGAGAGCGGGCGTGTAGCAACACCTCGGGGAAAGACGCCGCCTGATTTGTCTGTTATTAATATTCGTATCTTGATTTAGCGAGACACAATAGCGAAATAAAAATATCAGGATCATGTAGATCGGCTTAATACGAATATTTTAAGAACATGATGAGCCTGACAGCAGTAGTTATGAAGAGAGGGGTTGGTGTTTCTCAATAGAAAGTCAACTGGAGCCAAGGCGATGGAGCCGGAAGCGCGCCTCATGCACACTTCCTATTTGGAACGCGGCGGCTAACAGGTTAGCTAGGTCCATTTATATATACAGTCTATGCAAAAGTTCACACAAAAAAGTTGAAAGAATCACTCTCACCATATTCATACGCAGACAAGATGGGTGAACGACATTACAACAGAGCTAGAATCAAACCGCCAACCAGGTGGTGCATTCTCGACAAGAAAAGTTGCACAGTGCAGCTTTAAACTATATCCCACACAGTAAACCACAATAGAACAAATGCTGCCTGATCCACTGCTCCTTTGTCTCCTCTGGCTCTGCTCTCGGGTTGCACCACTTCCTCGTCTTTGTCACCACATGATTTATTCTCTCTGCCCCTCCTGTCCTCCTGTCCTCCCCTTCTGACCCCCTCCTCCTCTGACCCGCTCACCCTCCGCTCCTCTCCTATCCCCAGATCGAGATGTGGTCAGTGTGAGTTCATTTCTCCACCTGCCTGCCCTCAAAAAAACAATTAACCCCATCAGACAGGAGCCAGCAATCAAAGGAGGGGAGATGTTTTAACACGAGACAGTGCTCTCACATGTGACACGTATGGAGTTTAGTCCTGAGTACTTTTACAAGGACAAAGGATATTTACATTTAGGAAAGTACTATTTTGAGAGTATCTAAGAAAGGAATAAGTAAATAGAAATGACTTCACTGTAGAAATAGTAGTAGAAGTCGAGGTAGTAGTAGAAGTAGCGGCAGTAGTTGTAGTAATAGTGGAAGAAGTGGAAAAAGTAGTAGTAGTACTAGTAGTAATAGTGGACAAAATAGTATTATTAGTAATGGAAGAAGTAGTAGCAGAAGTAATAGTAATAGTAGTGAAAGAAGTAGTAGTAGCAATAGTAATAGTAGAGGAAGAAGTAGTAGAAGTAATAGTAGTAAGAAGTAGTAGTTATAATAGTAGTAATAGTGGAAGAAGTAGCAGTAGTAATAGCATAGTAATGGAAGAAGTAGTAGCAGAACTAATAGTAATAGTAGTGAAAGAAGTATTAACAGTAATAATAATAACACTGGAAGAAGTAGCAGAAGTAATAGCAGTAGTTGTGGAAGAAGTAGTAATTATAACAGTAGTAATACAGGAAGAAGTAATAGTAGTAATAGTAATAGTAGTGGAAGAAGTAGTAATAGTAACAGGAGGTAATAGTAGTAGTACACGTAGTAGTAATAATGGAATAAATAGTAGTAATAGTAGTGGAAGAAGAAGTAGTAGTAATAGTAGTAGTAGTAGTAGTAGTAGTATTTGTAATTGTGGTAGTTAATCAGTAATAGCAGCAATGCAGCATAAGTAGTTGTAAAGTTACTGATGTTAAAATTAAAGAGGAAATAATGGATGTGGTACTCATAGTGGTAGTTTTGCAGTTCAATTAAGAGTACTTTCTACCAATCCTTCACATTTACACAAATGATAACTGGCTGGACACTTTTACTAATAAATGAGTAATATATGATTTAGAAGTACTTGTAGGTCTTTCACTGCAGACTATAATCTGCGATCTTTGACTTGATCAATCCTTTACTAAAGCTGTTTAAATGCAGCGGTGAATAAAATATTCAAGCAGGTTTCTGTCACGACACACCTGGTGGTCTCCATGGCGACAGAGCACATCGTGAGCCGCACAGATGTTCACATACGAGAGAGAGGGAAAGGAAAGAGAGAAAGAAAGAAAAGAGACTGGCAGAAAAAAGGGAGAGATGGAGAGGAAAAGAAAGACAAGAAAGAGGGAAGGGCAGAGAGAGAGGATTTATCAGCCTCCAGGAGATAGACTGTAGGTGTTGGGTATTGGCTGCTATCAATTCACTGCCTGGGTGAAAGTAAAAGGAGAGAAAGAGTTCACCTTTTCACTTGCGCGTGGCAATAGGTCAACTGAAACAAGAGAGTGGGTTTTTATCACATTGTGGGGACTGCCGTATGGTTCACAACATGGTTTAACTTTCAGACACGAGTTAAAATAGGTTAAAGTTGAGCAAGTAGTATATGGATAAAGTTACTCTGATCTTGACTTTCCCTTTAACGAATGTAAAAAAGGAACTTACAAGGACTGCACAATATATCGGAACTGAATCAAATTTGTAGTGTTGAAATATCGAATCGCAACTACGGGAATTATAACTGTTCTCATTAAGTCTAAAAACTGGCCACACCAAAACTGAAATTGGCAAAAAACAACAACTACTTTTGGTTATTTTGCTTCCCAGAAATTGAATATATTTCAATGACATGCAAAATTGGATACTTTGGTGCCACAAATGCACTTTAATAATCTGGTGATAAACATTTATACTCACACCTGCACCAGTTTTTAATGCTTTAAATTGCGTTATGTAGTTTGTTTGGGGTATTTTTCTGTATTTTAAACCCCATTAAAAAGGAAAGTCTCACTGCTCTCATCGGGCTATTAATAAAGATAAACAAAACTGAGGTACAATCTACTCTGTAAACAACAAAATATCCTGTGTTTTTTATGGAAAAAGTCCAACGAACATTGTGCTGGAGCCGTGACTAAAACACCCTGAGATTCTGAAGTCAACGCCCTTCTGCTTGGATCCCATCAGCCCCAGTCTTTCTGCCTCTCTCTCCTAATTTTTGCATTCTTCTGATAATACTGACGATACACGGTACACGATAATACTGAAACCAATTTATACCACTGACAAAATAACCCGAGAGCACAAAAAATATTCTAAATTATGATTTGCAATAAATAAACAGCAGAACGAAACACTTTATTCCTTAGTTTGCATCTGTAATGAGCCAAAAAATACCAAAAAATGACCAGTAGAGCAAAGAAAAAGTACACACAATAAATACTGATCCCAAAAAAATACTGTTCCAGGTTTCATATATTGAATGAAAAGTCAAAATAGTTATTATCGTGACTATCGTATTATCCAGTGCTGATTTACAGACATGGAGTTGGCAGATAGCAACATGTACTAGCCTAGCACTGATTCTGATTATGCTAAAATGCTTTCTCTTTTGTCTGATTTGCATCTATTAGCGTCATTTAAGCATTAGGCTCTTGAGAAGATTCATTCTACTCAGTGTACCCTTCAAATGATTATAATTAGGTATAAAACCCATATAATTGCGATTATGATTTAAGCAGTGCATTATGCAGCAGGGACATTATTCTATTATTTCCTCTCATTTGGTAATTATTCAAAACAATCTGAAGCAGTACTTGGAGTGCTCCTTTTTTTCTTCCCAAAAAACACTCAGAAATAAAATGCTCTGTAATTTCACTCTTTTGTTCAAGTTGTTTACAAATGTGATTTTTTTTTTGTTTTTGTTTTGCTTATTTTGTTCACTGTAAATAGTAAAGTAAATAAAGACAAAAATGTGATTGACAACGCATGAACATTAAAACAGGTTATCAAACCGAGATATTTGGAAAAGAGTTAAAAGCTAACAGTAGCCACCATGTTACACAAACTTGGAAGAAAACAAAAAAAAATAAAAAAAATAAAAATGTAAAAGGCGAAAGATTTATACGATCTGAAGAGAAACACACAGATTTTTTGTGACTTCTCCATTTCGGGTGAAGAAATATTTTATTTTATTTTATTGTACAATGCATATCGACTCTTTGATTGCATTTTGTTTTTTGTGTAAGCTTCCCGGTTCTTGTAAATAGTTTTGTTTTTACTTTTTACTCTTTTAATATACAAAAATGGGATTGGACCAAAGAACATGAAGTCTAAAAGTCTCTGAAAAGTCTACAAAAAGTACCTTTAAGAGACTTTGAATAATAATACTTGTTTCATATTATATTTGAACTGGAAGGAATGTGTCTGTACAATGTGTGTTCTTCCTGAAATTAAAATTTAATGAAAAAACTATAGGCTTAGATCAAGACTTCAAGGCAGTATTGTATCGGTACTACAGTTCCCACGTACTCCCCCTTAATCAATCACCCAACTACTATATAGCTACCATAGTGTTATCACGATACTAAACTTTCAAACTCTATTTCGATACTAAGGTATAGACGCGATACTCAATGCCAATTTTGATACCACAACGACAAATAAAAACGCCTTAAATCATAGTAGTTTCTTTTCTATTACTATGTGGAGTTATATCTGTGTAATTTGTCCTGGTAAGTTCCATAGTGGTCCATGGGAGTATACAAGTCCATGTGGTCTGATACAGGTCAAAATCACTCTAAAGCTATTCAGGAAAGGTTCATTTCAGTGCTATGAATGTGATTTTTAGTATCAATACCTGCTCAAATAATTATCTAGTTTCAAAATCAGTTTTAGTATCAATTAGCATCTGATTTTCGATAGTTTTGACAACCCTAAACTACCATGAAAACTATACGTTGGTGGTTCAGATTCAGTTGAGTCCAGACAAACAATCTCTTAAAAAAACATAGTGAAACAAAAAGCGTATCACAACTACAAAGAATAAATAAACATCATTGGCACAGTTCTCGTCCGCTCTACCCGGTAACCCGCTCCCTCTCGCTGTATCTGCCCTCACCTCTGCCTGTTGTTGAATCTGCCCTGACCCGCAGTCATGAAACACACCATGGCTCTATAATTGAATTGCCTGCACGGCCCCTCTCTTTACGTGGGAGCTCCTCTGTGTCTCTGCTGCCAGAAAGTCATTACATAAAATTAGTAATTCTGGCTCATCTCCAACTGCACTAGGCTCCCCTCTACAACCCCTCTCCTCTGCGCTCTCCCTGCATGCTAAGCTCTCATAAAGCACGGAATATGATTGGGACAATGATTGAAGCTCATTCGCGGTGAATTGGTTTGTTTGGTTGTTATTTTGTTCGTGTTTTGGGGGACAATAAAGTTTTGATGAGTTGAATGTTCCCAGGTGGCAGTAGAATGAAGGCATCGTATTTTAGTACAAGAGGAGAGGTACAAGGTCTACAGCGCGCTATCAAACTCAAGTGTTTTGATTACTGTGTGGAGAAAAAAAAAACACACACATTGAAATTTTATGATTATTTGCGATTATTGAGACTATGACTAGATAAAACACCTGTGAAATCATGCAAATACTTTTTATCCACATGGTCTATTACCGTCACTGTTCCTCTTGAAAGTGACTAGCATAGTGAAATCAAACCTTGTAGATAATAAATAAAGTTAAAGCCTCACTGTGTAATCTTTGAGCATGAAATAAAATCATGCGTGTTTGTGTTTTTTTTATGTTTCTTAATGCAGTGACTCTTAACCATAGGGCTGGGACCCAAAGTAGAGCTGTGAAATCAGAAGAATATGAAGATTGCACTGAAAAACATGTGCTCTTACTCTGAGCAGGCTTGCTTTTCCACAAACCTGACTCTTACTTGACCTGGAGGAGGGTTTCAATGTTGTTCTTTTAGCTATAATAGTATGGTATAAAATATATATACTGTATCTGCATTGGAAAATGTTCCAACGTATGGTCATTTTTTATTTCCGTGGAATCATGCAGGTGTGTGCCACGTCCAGAAAGTTACACAGTGTTACTTTAATATGGGATAAACAGCCAGAAAAAAGCACTTTATTAAATAGAGGGGACTGGGCTTTTGCTGTAGCTGGTCCCATACTCTGGAAAAGTCTACCTTTTCTTTTAATATTTTAAATCTTTGCTGAAAACTCATTTGTATGCACCAGCTTTTAAAACAAGCTGAGCGGGACACTGTATTGTATTGTTTTATTGTGTTTTTGCATGCTTTTTTTTTTTTTTTATAAGATTGCACTTTATATTGCCTTAGTACAGCACTTTGGGCAGCTGTGGTAGTTTTTAAATATGCTTGGTAAATGAGTTTTTGGATTTATCATTTATTTTTGCTTCTAAAGTCATCACAAGTACTGATTAGCCAAATAACACTGACAAATCTATGGCCGACTTCTACACACACCTGCAGTTCCACATGTGGCCACTAGAGACAGCACGTTCCACCGTAAATCAAAGAGATGCTAATCCCGTCAGGTAGATTTGGTCAAAGGTCATACTACAGCTGCAGCTTTAAACAGCATTCATTCAGCCTCCTGTTTGTATGTTAGTAATGGTATGCTCTGCAGTTGACACGCTGTAAGCAAACTAATGAGTCACTTTCATTGTGCTACCCCTGACATACCAGATGGTCTATTGCACTAAGCCATGTGGTACAGGTTTAAAGAAAGCACACGAGAAGGCCATGGACTCTCCAATGGATATTTATAGGTTATTTTGCCAACACGTCGTCTTAAAGAGGAAATTAAAAGAATATACATAACGAAAGATGGGGTGATTGTGCTGCCCAAGGACACAGCAATACGAGTCCATTTTATGTAATATAGGACTGGACTAAATATGAATAGCTAAAATAACACAAGAATCCCATGCGTTAAACTATATTTTAGATTTCTAACAAGTTATAAATAAAAAGGAAGAACATTTTGATTGCATGAATGATTGCAAACTTAACGATTTGATAATTGCACCGATCCAAACAGCGATTTGATTGTGATATATTGCGCGGCAGTGGATGAAACTACTTGACAGATAAAACAACTTAGAAAATAACACATTGGTTGACAGACATATTACACGAAGCGGATGCCCCGACATGACGGCACGGGTCAGAAAACAGGTGGGACAAAACAACTACCAGAAAACACTCAAATATGACACCATTAAAGGAGAGACAGACAGACAGACAGACAGACAGACAGGTGATGAACCAGAGTAAAGATGAAAAGATGACAATGGTGATGATGACAGAGCAGCACAGAGGAGTGACAGTGAAGGTCAGCTGTGCCCACAAGCTTTGGCCGCTACGTGTCATTCAGACAAACACATTTATGGGGACTTGATGTGACTTGACGCACATTTCTGTGTGTTATCATTTTAAATGAATTTCTAGATACATGTTTTCTTACTTCAAAATTCAACTCAACTGCACAAACATGTATTTTATAAATTACATATAGTTTTAGAATGAAGTCCTGTTTTATTTTTTTGGTAGTTCAACAAAATACAATAAAACGTCCTGTGGTGTGATTGTAATACCTTTTCTTTTAAAAAATCTAGAATGAGTCACTTGTGTCACTGCGGTGTGGCATGAAAATCACTTATTTAAAAAGACAGTTAAACAAAAGCCAGAATGAGCTCATCTGGCAGGTAGAGCTCAAGGGTTAAGGATTTAAGATACAGGTCCAAATCTTTCCAAAATTTTCTCAAAAATGTTGAAAACGCGCTAGTTTGACGTCCTACCGCATAACAGCTATATTTCTCAGGAAAATACAATTCAACTTGTTAAAAAGCTACTCTTTGTGATACAGTTAAATCATTATTAAACTAGCACTATAGACATATAAAGTCATAGACGTTTTTGACATGGCAAATTTGAAGTGAATGTCCAGCAGGGTGACACGAGAGGTCACGCCGAAGGGCACCTTAAAATGTCTGAAATTAAAAGTTACGATGCTTGTGATATGGTCTTGTAGTACTGATTTGTTTCTGAAAATGTTTGGATTTTGCTACAAAGACGTGTCACCCTGAAAGACAGAAACATCAAGTACCCTTAATATAGTTGTAGTAATACTAGTGCACTACGGTTAAGAGGAGATAGTTAACTTATGCAAAATAAACACACTGTTATTCAAAGATGTAAGAAAACTGTATTTGACAATGCTATGTTGCAACTCCTTTCGATTAATTGGTCCACAGGGCGTGCCTTAAGTCGACTACAGCCCTGTTTAACACTTTATAGTGTCAGAACACTTTTGAATGCTAAGTGTAGTAATTAACATCTTAAAATCTCACCTGTTTACTTATTATTGGGATAAATGAAAAATCTATGAGGTAACACAATCTTAATCTCATTGCTTGTCTTGACATGTCTCTATGCATTGACACAATATAATAAAACAATAATAAAAGGCTTTAAAATGAGAGAACAAGCTTACAAACTCACTAATGAGATCTACAACTGTACACATAACAAAGAACTTGCCTGGTCAATGAGTACGTTAGGGTAAAATCAGGGCAAAATCTATTCAACACATTGGCAGAGTAGAGACATGCAGGTGAGTAAAAGTGAAGTCACCTGACATTCTGACAAATATGGGAACAGATGGCTTGCCGTAGCGTGTCACTGTGACCTGATAGAGTCCAGCCCGAGATCCTGGCTAACATATGCACTCTGTTGTCGTGACAACACAAACGTGATGGTGCAAAACCCCCCCGCAAAGAGGTACTCACTCCTCTGGGACACCTCCTCTCTTGCCCCTTCATCACGGGTCACAGGAGCAGTTTTCACAGCTCCTAACCTTGCTAGTATCAAGGGCAGCGGGCACATACACCTGCAGTTAGAGACCACACGCCTGCAGACCAGTGTTCACAGCAGAAATGGAAAAAGACACCCACACTACAGCCTCAAAAAGCACATTTTAGGAATAGTTATAACTTATTTCAATTATTCATCAATTATGTCAGATGTCAGGTCCACTTATATTTTTTGTCAGTATATTCTCCTTCAAAAATACTTAATTGTAATTGTATATTTTAATATGCTGTTTTTTAAAGGGGTAAGAGGAGGTATAATGGAAAATCTACTTGATTTCTACGTTATAACATCGTTCCCTCATCAATAACATGCCTGGAGAGTTTTTAAATGTCATCCATGCACGTTTGAGTAATGTAACAATCTCTCCTGGGCTCTATTCGAATGCTCCTTACGCTCCTATCAAAAGCTCGACTCACAATCCAACGTACGTAAATTTTCCATAAGTATACAAAAGTATGATCCAAAACTGTACACAACAACTTCACAAACCTGATGCGATGTGCAGTAGTTTCATTAGCAAGGTGCATGCTGATTGTGTTGTGATAGTGCTTTGAAGGGGGAGTGACTTAGCGTGGGGAGCAAAGGGAGGGGAGACTCCAAAACAAAATGGCGGATATAGCATATTCGAAACAATAAAAGGTAACATGGTGATCTAAATATGTTATGTGTTAGCAGTTAATACCCATTAGAAGTAAAATACACACTCTTTAAAGTTTCTACACTAGTACTGGATATTTCAGATACTCCAAAACCATTGACAATGACATAATGAGACTGCTAAACAGCTAGTGATTATTTTGAGATATGTACAGATGCAGATTGTAGCCCACGAGCCACCATAAACAAAATGAAATAGCTATTTGAAGGGTTCCGTCTTTTATCACTTGATCACGCCTGTATGAACTAAAACAAATAATGCAGCGCTTAAGAACTTAACAACAGCCCTCCCTAATCAAATATTTCCTTTCGCCTTATTAAAATTCTTCGTCATCTTTTCTCTTTTATAGCGATCTGACACTCTCCCGCTGAGATGCGTGATCTGCGTCGGTCTAACTCTGAGCTCGCTAATGTCACATGACTTGCACTTCCTCATTCCCATCAGGAACAATATGGGCCACCATCTGCCCGTCCTAATAGAGAGAGGAGAGAGGGGGATCTAAAATGAACAAAGATCTATGCTCTAATCTGAAGAATCCATATTCATCTGTGGAGACTGTGTGGAGAGGAAATGAGCGCTGCTAATGTCGCCATGACGATTCCTCCAGCTGCTTTTGCAAAGTGTTGGCGACAGCAAAGTTATAAAGACTTTTGTCAAGTGGAGATACAGAATCGAACTGAAGATAGGACCACCTCCCAACTATAGAACTAATATGTCACAATTATAGGCGCCATTTTGAGAACTTAAGAAAAAAGAATATATTGTTTTGAATTGCTAAAATTTGTGTTGTCTAGTGTTGTAACGATACTAAAATTTCAAAACTAAAGAATAGACCTGAAACTTGATTTTGATGCCAAAAAGCAAATTTTAAAAGCTCTTTTTTTAGACAATATTGCAATTTTCGACACCCAAATAATATAGTAATAGTATAGTTTATTACACTATGTGGTTTTACACTAGTACTAATAAAACTCAATATAAAACAGTTCAAGAAAGGTTAAATATTATCTTGAATTACTTTTTTTCAGTATCAATGCTTGACTAAATGAGCATCTAGTTTCAATACTAGTTTTAATATCAGTTAGTATCTGGTTTTCAATGCTTCTGAAAGCCCTAGCATTACAATTTAACTCAAATTTAAAACTGTATCTTGATTTAGCGCAAAAGGCTTGATATGCGATCCCATTTTCAATACCACAAAGACAATAAACACTCCTTTTCCTACTTCTAATACAACAGAATGTACTTAAAAGTAATTTCATTAATATTACTATGTGGTCCTTGTTCTGATCAAGACCATTCTCAAAAGGTCCAACTTATCCTATAGTTGCCATTTCTTTCAGTAAAGAGGTTCATTTCAGTTCAGTATGTAAACACTACATTTTTAGTAGCCTATTAATCAATATCTGGGTATTAACTATTTTGACAAGTCCATCCCTCCATTTTCTTCCGCTTATCCGGGGCTGGGTCGTTTTGGGAAGCAGTCTAAGCAGGGACTCCCAAACTTCCCTCACCCCAGACACGTCCTCCAGTTCCGTTGGTGGGACCCAAAGGACTTCCCAGGCCAGCCGAGAGACAGCCTGTGTTTCCCCCGGGGCCTCCTCCTCCCGGTGGGACGTGCCCCGGAACACCTCCCCAGGGAATTGATCCAGGAACCATCCGGAACAGATGTCCGAGCCGCCTCAGCTGGATCCTGTTGATGTGTTTTGTCAACTACGTGTGATAAATATAATACAAATAATAAAACAACATAATATAAGATGATGATGCTTTCGTACTGAACCTATCTGACTGATTATGCATTTTGTACTTTAGAATATGTAAATATGTAATAAAATGTATATATTTCCCTACTTCAAGGTAATGGGAAGGAACCAGTAAAGTAGACTTAGAGACTGTACTCTTGCTGTTGTTCCGACACACTGAGGGCCACAAATGTAAAGTTCATGGACAACCACAACAGCTGATGTATTGGCAGAGACAGAGTATAAAACTATGATCTCGTGAAGGTTTGAAGAAGGCCGAGTAACTTCATAACTGTCCTTCAGCCCGTCTAATGTTTATATCACAAGTGCACCGAGCTGTGTTCTGGGTCAAGAGCTTTGACTAAGATAAGAGTATGCTCTGAATGAAAAACTACTTAACCAGGATTTTTTGAAGGTTTTTGACCCATTCAAATAGTTATTGAATATAGGACGGTTTTAGTTTTCTTTAAAATCGAAATACATACATTTTAAATCTTTAAAGTGGAACTAAATATTAAATCCACTTTTTTTCACTACTAAACTTTGTATGGTTTAATAACATTATCCTCAGTTCCTAGTCCCTTTTTTTGGCTACCTTTATGGAAACAAGGTAAATTTGCAGTTTTCTGGTCTTTCTGGTCAGGTGTTTTTGATTACACACACGCAGCTGCAGGGGCGGAGTTTGAAGTGTGGATACCTGTTAGACCAATCACACCGTTCCTCATATATCCAGACCACGGTCACACTCTTTTCTTTAGTCCTCCGGGTACTGCCCAGTTTAGCACCTCTATTTGAAAAGCGTTAAGGTGTTACGTCCAACTTTAACTTGTGAATTAGAATTTTTTATTTTTTGTATTTCATCTAATTTTTACCATAATATATTAAATAATTAATCCTATTCCCGCTATTGCAACATGGTGTCTGAGTTTGTCTTTCTATAAATCTATAAATATTAGCAAACTGTAAAAACAAAATGGTCATGGTCACATTTTAATTTAGCGCTTTTCGAGCTTCAAGGCATTCAAAGAGCTTTACATCAAGGAACCACTCACCCATTCACACACATATTCATACACCAGTGACACAACAACAGCATTGATTTGTGGGACCTGGAATCAGTGGACAAACGCTCTACCAACTGAACTGTTGTCGCCCCATAATCACTGGCCAGTTTAAGGTTTTTGAAAACAACATTACTAAACCACACCAAACTAACAAAAAAACAAAAAATACACATACAGTAAAATTGTGTTCAAACATTGGAAGATAATGTTCTACTTTCTACATTAAAATCCACTTGTAAAATCTTCTGCCAATTAGTCTGCACTTCATTAGCTCGACATTCAGATTTGCATACTTCCTTAAACGATTAGGAGGAATGCCTTTGCTCCATCGTTCAGGCTAAAACGCATCCTAATAGCCAACCTACCACATTCTTCACAAATAATTAGCTTGATTAGCTACTGAAGTTACAACATTCTATTCATTCAACTTCCAGGTTTTAGGGGACATTTTTGGGACATTTGGCCATTCAGAAGATATATTTTGCTTTAAATCTACACTATATGACTTTCCTGGTGAAGATCTGCCAACTGCTTGTTTCCTAGAATGCTACACAGTATAGTATTAGATGTACCGCTAGGACAAGATACAGGTTTGATCTGTGGAGAGGCGTTTGAAATGAATATGTTTGCTCGCTTATTTTTGAGCAATAAAACCATGTGTACTTGAAAAACTGCAAGATAAATAAATGTAATGACAGACTGTGTAACATTTAGGCAAAGCAGAAACATCTCCACGGCAAAAAGCTGTTGGTGGACCTTCTATCAAAAAAGTTACGTAGAGCACATTTAAATTGGTCATCGCTATGGAGCTCAACAGTGACAGCCTGCTCTGGTTCTGGAAGTAACTTTTTGATTCATTTTTCCCGTAGAAAAATGCAAATATTAAAAGTTCAAAGGCATCGCAGAGACTAACCAGCTGTGTGGGAACTAATATCCATAATGAGGTTGTTTTAAGTCAAAAATTCCAAGATTCTGCAAAATGGTTTAATAACTTTGCAGTTAATAAAGTTTCAGAAACAGATTTGAAATAAAATTAAAACATCTTGTGGTCATTAGTTTACACATAGCTCATTATCCCTGAGCAAGCTTTCAAACTTTTAATATACATTTTTTTCTGAAAGTCGATGAGAAAAATGAATGGGAAATTTTCGTTCTGGATCCGAGGGGTGGGCGGTCACCGTTGAGCTCCATGATCCGAAACGCGCATTACCGTGAAACCCATGGATAAATTGGGTTACCTTCAAGGTTTAAGCATGAGAACGGATAATCAAATCTGATGTTTGAGTTTTATAATGAGCGCTGAGAGACTGGGACTTGTCAAGGTTGTGGGTAAAATGGGGACATTATGATCTGATATGAATATTAATGCTTTTCAATTAGGATGCATTAGAATTATATTGGTAGATTAGAAGATTGAGTCACTGCAGTTAAAGTCATTTGTCATATTTCTTTTCTTGTTATCTTCCAGGTCAATGTTTGAATCAACTGTTTAGGAGTAAAATGCCCTAGTAGTATATAGTACCAGTTGAATTCAATGTAGGCATGGGCAATATTGTAAGTAAATTTCCAGGTGATATTATAGCAATCCATCAGAAATGTGCTAAAACATACCTGTAAGTATCTTGTATCTTACAATTGAATGGATAATAAGATGAATCACAAGTTATTTTTATCAGCTTTTGTGGAATTTCTAATAGTAAAAACCTTAAAAAAATATATGAAATCAATAGAGAAGTTGTCTTGAATCAAAAAAGTCAGATTTACTGACTCAATTGTTCACAACTGTCAAAGAGCTGTTAGTCCCTGATAGTGTCGTCTCACCCTCAGCCCACAAATAAACATACATACAGTGCATTTATACCATCAAAATAATCATACCAGTCTTAATCTAGTCCAAGTGTCTTCAGGCTGCTGGACACATCGTCTTGTACGCTAACGAAGTAGAGATATACCCGCGCGTAACAACAGATCGTATCACAAAAATTAGGTCAAAGAGATAGATATTACATAATCAATACATGTAAGGATTTAAGAATTAGGTCAAACAGATAGATGACAATGCATATAAATACAAGTAAAGATTTAGGGCAACAAATGCCATAGCACAGCTCTTTTTGCAGTATTTTTTATTTATACTTTTATCATTAGCGCTTTTCCACCTTCAAGGAACTCAAAGCACTTTATATCAAGGAACCACTCACCTATTCATAGAAATATTCATTCACACCATAGTACGCAGACACTGGGGGGCGAGGTGGGTTAAGAGCATTCATCTGTGGGAGCTGGAATCGCACTGACAACCTGTGGGTCGGTGGATCTAATCGCTTTACCAATGATGTTTATGTCAAGAACGGGATTTAAACTGCCATTTACTTTATATTTGATCCATCTTCCACCTCTAATTCAAGGCTATTAGAAGCTGTAAGTTAAATTATTAGTAAAAGTAAAATACAGTAGTAGTAATAGCAGTAGGAAGTAGTAGTAGCAGGAGAAGTTATCCATTTTACATTACGTTTTTGCTTCTTTCTTTGACCTTTGCACTATAATGTGGAACAATTCTGACACCCATCACAGCCATTCAGCTCATGTTTGATGAATGAAGATAAATGCAGATATAGCCGGCCTATTTTGATCACACATAAATCAGCCGCGTGCGCCGTAATGTCCTTTGATGAGTTCAGACGCCGTGATGTATTACGATCTTAAGGACGATCCATATTATTCACAGCCTCGGGGTTCAAAGGTCGACAACATGGCCGCCGCGGGAATGAGAAGTCTAACTGTGCATCACTACAGATAAATTTCACTTCTGCCTGATCAGAGTGACTTATGAGTGTTGGGCCAATTATGTCCTAAGAGAAAACTACAGTAGGCCAAAAGGGTCATAAAGCTCTAGAGGGTGAGCCAGTGGGGCATTGTATTGTGTCTCATCAAATGGCGCATGTAGCAGTGGAAGGTTAAGTTTTACAATGCAAGTAAATCCTGTAACGGTGTCTAAAATCAGATTCTTGCTCAGTTAAACAGTGCACGGGCAAAGGTGCACTGTGGAATATTATGAGACCCCAACAGCCACAATATTGAGCAGGGTAAAAGTAAATATATTGATTTTTTTCGCTGACAAATGTAAAATAATCTGGCCCTTCAAACATTAAGTGAATAGTGTAATGTGAACGTCAATGCCAGTTTCTTGTTCTTAATACATTACATATGGGTTTTGTTTTTGTTATATTCTTGTAAAAGTTGACATTAAGGTTAAGGTTAGCCTTTATTGTCCTCATAGGGAAATGTGTCCTCTGCATTTAACCCGTCCTTCAGTGCCGTCAAACCCAGAATCTGTGAGGCGCCATTCAGCCTTCAGCTTCATACACACGTGGTAAAAATTGTTGATACCCTCACAAAGGTCACAGAAATAATTTGAATCTGACAAAAACAGTAATAAATAAAAATTCTATTAAATTTAATATGTGAAAGTCAGACATTGCTTTTCAACCATGCTTCAATAGAATTATTTTTAAAAATAAACTCATGAATATATATCCTTATATTATTGGACCATATCGTAGACTTTTTCAGATTTTTTTGTTGCTTGTGAAATGGATTGTGGGTGATAAAATTTTAATTCTCGGGAAACAAACAGTCCAGGAGGAATATGGAATAAAGTTCTCACAGATGTGTCTGATCATGACACTATGATACAACCCTACTGCAGACATAAAGTAATAATAAGAGTAATTTGGGATACTTGACACACCAGGAGAGTAAAGTCCTGTGAAATGAAGAATATAACATTTATTTTTACTACTCTGCTCACAGTGGCACACATACTAAATTTTGCAGTAACTTCAGATAATAAATTAGAAGTGGGCTATGATAAAATCTCTGTTGTTATTGATGCCGTATTAAAATTCATTGTAACAAAGCACTATAAATAACCATCTGCTCCTCCAATAAAACAAGAAGTATTGCAAGCCTCAATAAGCACTTTGATTACACGACTTCATTTTAATTTCTCCCAAGCTCTCGTATTTTTACTGCATAACATTTGCCACTTTTCAGAACTACGTAACAGCATTCGATAAGTCTTTTAAAGTTGCAGTACCTGATTTTTACCATCTTAAAAGCATAAAAAACAGAACGAGAACTCATTTTTAAATAGTTTGCAGTGGTCCAAAGTTATTTCTCACTTACCGTATGCATTCTGAGCATCCTAATTATTCACTGCAATGAGTTTATAAGAGCAATTCACAACTCTCAGACAACAGTGGAGTGGAGTTTTGCCATTACGGTAAAGCTAACAACAACTAGCATGCTAATGTTCACCTCCTGATTATCAGATTATAAAAAGATGATTTACATTACTATATTTTCCAGACGATAACTCGCACTTTTTTTCATAGTTTGGCCGGGGGTGCGACTTATATGTGACTCTAGGCTTGTGTACTAGTATCTACTACTCCTGTACCATTGAAAATTTAAAATGTCAAGATTACGGTAATTTAAGAGACATCTGAGAAGGATGTATTCTGCTGAGTTTGATGACAGCTACGCAGAAGCGGGAAGCGGAAAGCGGAACTTCCTCCGGAGTTGACAGAGTTGTTCAGAAGCGACACCGAGGATGAACAATTCGATTTAGTGATTTGACGTGAGATCAAGAGTAAACTTGTTAGCTTGTTTCTATGCTGTAGTTATCTGATTAGCTGTCAATATCTTACGTTAACATACCAGACACGTCGCTGTCTATGCTTGATGTAACTGATAAATATAAATGTGTTACGTTGTTCTCTATTTTATTATTATAACTTGCCATTAAAGATAAAATGTCTGTTCTTGGTCTCAGATTTTGTAAAATAAATTTCCCCCAAAATGCAATTTATAGTCCAGTGCAACTTATATATGTTTTTGTTGTTGTTTTTTTGCATTTTTGGCGGGTGCGACTTATACTCTGGAGCCACTTATAGTCCAGAAAATACTGTAGATGCAGACAGTACATTTGACTTATTTTGACCTCATGAGCTGCTTATATTTTATATCTGTACCCGGGCAAGACACATTTTGCTCATTTTATACAGGCTTCAAATGTAAGGTATTACTGATGTATTTGCTAATCTATGTTTCATATTTTTATGGATTTAGCATGTCTGGTAGACTCTACTTGCCTTTGAAGTACATTGATACGTATGCACAATTTGACTCCTCTTGTCAGACTTAAAGCTGACACCAGCTAAGCGGCTAAAAGTCCTCACAGCTCGCTAATGCAGTGCCATGTTCAACTATGAAAGTCCAATATCGCTAAACGCCAATTCAAAAAGAGATGTAATTTAACGAGTGTGAGGCAACTGGGAGTAAAGGTGAAACATGGAAGTAGTTACATTTTATATATGGTGATAGGAACAGTAATGGTGACATATGTAGAGGCAACTGCAGTAGTCGTAGTAGTACAGGAGCCATAGTGGTATAGAAACAAAGGTTTACAGTAGTGGCAGCGGCAGTAGTTGTAGTAGTACTTGTGGAAATAATAATAGTGGTAGTGTAAGTATTAGCATTAGTCATAGTAGTAGTCATAGTAGGAGTAGCAGTAGGAGTTGAAGTAGGACTAGCAGTAGTGGTGACAGCAGTATTGTGTAAAATGTTCTCTTCCATTCATAGCAACATTTTCAACTCTAAAACTTCACTCTAAATTCACTCAAACTTTTGTCCAGTTCACATTCACACCAATGAATTTCTTTTGCTATAGAAGGTACCTGGATGACTGAGGGATTACATAGACAGTGTTTTGAAACCTGTGAGTAAATCTACTATTTCTATTTGAGTAATTCTACAGTACTTTAAAAATGCAAATTTGACATTTACAGCCAATTTATTAAAAAAACGCATTGATGTGTGTGAAAGAACTTGATTTAAAATGCAGAAAACAGAACATCCTGACAGCAAAATGCAAATAAGCAATTTATGTTAACCCACTATGTGAGCATCAAAGAGGATCTGATGTTTGAGAGGCAGCAAAGAGAAAACAAGCTCCTACTGCACTTTAAGACAAAAACAAATGTACTTAATAGTCACTGAAAACAAGTGTACAAAATCATACACCTTTTTAGCAAGTGATAAAGCAATGTCAGGACTGAAAAACACCACTTAGATTTTTATTTTATTTTTTTATATATGTTTATAAGGTTAAATAATGATTTATGTAAATGGATAAATACATTAAAGAAATAAAAATGAAAGAAAAAAACAATAACAAGAACAAAACACACACTGCTACACACGCACACACAAAGCACAACTTGTATTTAAGCTACCAATGCTGCAAGAGATGAAATGCAGCTTTTAAGAGCTTTTAACCTTGTTATAGTTGTTTCCCCTTCCAGTTTACCCTCTCGAAGTTGTACTTAGTGTGATTCATGCTTGTTTGACTCATCTTTATACTTCTATTCAAGACGTTATTGGTCCAATCAACTCCTGTTTTCCTGTTTTCACCGGCATACGCCCACTGCTCTGTACTTACTTCGTTCTCCAGTTTCATTTTTTTAATCTGTGATATGCGTAGGATTCGGCAGCATTGCGTAGTTATTTTGGTACAAATGAAAAAAATAAATTAAAAAATGTGCACCTCGCTTGCGTGATCTGCAGCGATCCATAGGAAGTGCCCACAATTTCATGGCACTTTGTTATGATGACGTTTACGCAGATGTCAGCTGTTATTGGTCAATCTGCAGACTTTTCATACATCGTTTAGATCTATATTGTGGTTTCAAATGTCCAAAATATAACATAAGATCCACAGGTGTCAAAGATTATAACGATATAGCAGTTTTTGATTTGTTTTTACTGTGACTTTAACATTTTTCTTATTCTGTAAAGCACTTTACAGAATTACTTTGTGTACAAATTGTGCTATACAAATAAACTTGCCTTGCAGACACAAGCACAATACGTCTTCTCTAACACTTCCAAATGGTTGTAAATGCAAAATACTGTGCTATTAACTAGTAAAAACACCAGTTTGCACAATTTCACAAAAATAGGCTACACAGCAAGTTTGTTCACTTTCCAGTAACAAACCTGGAAATGAACAAATAAATGACAAAATATTAACTATATCATCATTATTATCATACAATTGCATTCTTTTTTCTATGACACTAATCAGAGTCTCAATCAGATTCCTGTTTACTTGCATTGTTTAAATACAACTCACGTCTTCTGTGCATCTTTACACACACATAATTACAGGGACATAAAGCTCATCAGCTCTATATGCCGGAGCTGTAGCGCTTGATTGCAAAGTCAGTAATGACAGACATCCACTGTTTATGTCTAAAATGTATTCAGGCAAATGTTCTCAAAGAGCAGACGGGTTAGCAATCATGATGCAGAACTTAAGACTATCAGAAATAAACTAAACATTTATATATAAAGAAGAAAAAGTTAAACCTGCACTATGTAAACTAAACAAAAGTGCTGAGGAACAACCCCATAAGTTGCTGGGTCACCGCTCGTACATACCTGTATTACACTATAGAGCCAGAATGACTTTGAATGAACGTAAAATTTTGCATCTTAAAATTTACATTGAACATTATCTGAGACGTAATGACCCAATCCTGATCCCTATATTCTAAAGGGTTTAAGGCTTAGTATCATGCAATGGTTCAACGCTGCATGGAACTCTGCAAGGAATCGATTATTTTGAGCTTTCTACCATGTTATACCTCCGTTCCCTCATCAAAAACACGCCTCAAGTTGTTCTATATGATCTCCATGCATGTTTGAGTAATCTAGCAATCTATTCCGGGCCCTATTTGAACCCTCCGTACGGTTAGCAGTAAAATTCTGTCCAATGCTCAGCCCACAAGCCTACGTAATCCATGCTTTCAATAAATATACAATAGCATGCTAAAAAACAACATATTACAACTTCACAAACCTGACGCGATGTGCAGGAGTTTCATTAGCGAAATGCACGGTGGTTGTAATGTGATAGCGCTCTGAAAGGGGAATGAAGGGGGACTTATGAGCGTCAAAAATGAAAGTGAAACTCATTAAAATATGTGTATAGCATTTTCAAAACAATAAAAGATAACATGGTGATCTAAATATATAATGTGTTGGCAATTAATACCCCATAGAAGTGTAATTCTCCCCTTTAAAGAACATGAAACAAATTGTAAAATTAGCCACTACTACTACTACTACTACTACTTTAAAGATGTGTTACTTTCATGTTGTATGTCTACTTCAGTTGTGAACTATAAGAAAAAGAAAATAGTGTGTTTAAAAAAAAAACAGCACAGAAAAAGCAATTTTCTGAAAAGATATTACAACCTACACTGTATTGATTTCAATGATGCTTTGTCAAGGGAGTGCAGTTTATGTATGTCTATGTGCATCATCTATGGATCAAAACATGAACCTTTTGTGTCAGAAACGGTCCATCGGTATAAGCTCAACGCCCTAGCACATAATATTACCACCCTATGGAGAAGTGATGCATTGTGGGTGATTGGACACAGCTACAGTCTTGTATACACAGTGATATGTTACAGCGAGCTCCTCCGTTCTTCAGTGTCAGTCAGAGATACAGTCAAAGCCATTGGAGTGTTTAATCTGAGATGTGTCCATTGAACCGAACAGGATATCCTCTATATGGGACTCTGCTGCTCCAATGGGAAACCTCCTCCTCTTATGTTATACTGTGATGTCCAGTCAACCAGAAACATTATGTGGTTATGTGGACTCTAACCTCTATGGCAGGTTACAGTATTGAGTGTTGGAATGGTTTTATATAGTACGGAGCCCGGCTGATGACCTGCGCCAAAAAAAAAAGAAAAAAAAGAAAAAATGCTTTGAATTATCATTTTATTCCCACATGTAAATCGAACACACGCTTTAGCCAATTCATTCCCACAATTTACCCAATGTGCACAAATGTATGTATAGTAATATCTACACAACCTGTATTGTGAATTGCTATAGAAACTAACTTTTAAGCCATGGTTAATTTGCATAAACTCAGCTGCACAACTCTATGCTCCTCCGCAGATGGACTAAATTTGGTGGAACACTTGTTGTGACAGAGGACAGAGCAGAGGCTGCAGCTGACGGCGAGCGTGGAGAATATATTTATTCCGTTGTGTGCATGGGCGTGTATCCAGATGTTAGAAGTGGTTTATGTTTAAACTTTTCAGAGTCACAGATGTTTATTGCATTTATATATATATTTTTTTCCCCCAACAGCAGGATTTCTCATGTTCAAACACTGGGGTCATTTAAGTTCACTGTATGTTGAAATTTTCATTAAAATCAGCACGGTAGAGGCGATTGAGGAGCGCTTATTGTAGTTTTTTATTAAGCAGTTGTAGGGTCACGTGACTTGTCTGTTGATTCCGCCGCTGGTTGAAACGGTCGGATTCTCCAAACGCAGTTGAAGCTGCTTCTCTTTTCTGCCTAGGACTCCAAAGGTTATGAGGTTAGGGGCTAGGACGTAGACGCTAGGAGCTATGATCTGAACAATTCGGAAGGAGACATATTTTATCATTACACAATTAACTTTTCACTTTTGGAAAAATGTAATTATCTGGGACATAAAAGAGTTTCATGTTTGTGTAAATGTACAGCAACATTTTAGCCGTTTGATCTTCTATTTACATTTTTCCTAGTTGGTTGGATAAAAAAAATAAATAAATAAATAAAAAATGATGGACTAAAGGCACACTGGAGCAAGCTTAGAAAGAATATCGCCCCTCTTATTCAACCAATACACACTTCTAAAACCAAAGAAATAAACAAAAATATTGGCACCATAACACTGCAAGGAAGAAAATCCAAACTACCTGGTGAAGGCGTACCTCAGCCAAGGCACTGGTTTTCTACTGCATTACAAAATATAGTGTCCAGACGTCAAACAACAACTACGTTCAGGGGTTAATTCTCTTTCGATTGAACCATAAACAAAACTTCTGTCTTGTCTTTTACTGCACTGAATCTTTCTAATAAAATGAAACAGTTTTGAATATTTACTTCCAAATGTTTGTGAAAATGAGCACAGAAAAAACACAGTTGGAGACCATAACAGCAGAATAATCAATCAAGTTTAAGTAAGGCACATTTTTAGACGGCTTGATTGTAATAACAGCTATTTTTTAGGAAATTGTAGTTAAAGATTTATTCCTTCAAAAATAGGGTCAATACAACACGTAGTAAGATGCTCTATAATCACTGATGTGTTCCTCGCCACACAAGAGTATTAAAACACTTTTTTTCACTAAAATTACAAGATTTACAAAAATGAAGTAATTCCTAAAAGACTAAACTGCTACTAAAGTCACATATACATGCTTTTCAATAGACTTTTCCATAATTTGAGCCCCATTGATCAGATTGAGACTTGACACTGACATTCCCCTGGTGTAAAGCTATGATAAGACAACAGCACAAAGTCAAAACAAACTATAAACAAAACACATTTAACATTAAAAGCACAACTAGTCACTGTATAAAAGCATTAAGCATAATTTATTTGTATTTTACATCCGTGGGGTTATGGTAGGACACTCCACCTGTAACCCTGTGATATGCTTAATTAAAGCAGCTCAGTGGAAACAACATGGGAGTGATAAATCCAAACTAATGAACAGACTTAAGCGCACCTCTGTGTGAGTCCCTGTTTCCTGTTATTATACAGATCCAGGGTGAGTACTGCTACTGCTGCTGCTGCTGCTGCTCTGGGCCTAAGCCTGCTCTTCCCTCTGTCCTCATTATACCCTCTCTATATGATAAGCTAAATAAGACCAAGCCTGTGCCGCCAGATACTCAACTCCATTTGACTAAAGGTTATGCAATAAATGTCACTATTTCCAAACACTGAGACAGCTGCTGCAATTCCCATGGATCAAGCATAACATTATGACCATCTGTTGCTTGATTTTGCTGGTTTAAAGCTGCACTATGTAACTTGTCTGGTGGGGAGATTAACTTGTCTATTTCCATAGAGATGACATCACCAGACAAAGTTACGGATGGGATCTGTGGAGAGACAGGCCCACCCACAGTAATAATGGTCAACAGATCATAAAATATACAAATGATACGAGTGGCTTAATTAAAGTGTAATTAATTACATTTGGTAATAACTTGAGGCTGTCACCATGAAATTCCATATTGTCTGACATAGAAATTTGACATAAATTTATTAATGTGTACATAGGGCTGGGCAAACATTCGATTTAATAGATTATTCAAATTTTAAGTTCAAAACGATTTGTTTGGAAGAAATTTCTATTTTATTCCCCCTACTTTCTTGCATTAGAAATAGAGCGTTCTATGGTCCACACTCACACCTGCACAGTCGAATCGAGCCACGGCCCAGTGATTTTATCACACGGTGCTGTTTGTTTATATGTTGCACAGCAGTGCTAATGGTTTAGAGGAGAAAATAAGACCAGCAGCAAAAATATCTCTTAAATAGTGAACCAGATATGAGTCCTGCTCTGACACTTCTGAGTTTATGGATTAAAAGTGTGGAGCAGTGAGGACAACAGGAGACAAGGCTTCAAAACTTCTGTCTGTCCACAGGTGGAGATGTCCACATGTCAGCGCAGATTCATCGTGAGTTTTGGAGCAGAGTTCAATCACTTTTTGCTTTTGTCCTCCATCTTCTCTCTTCTTCTTGTAAACATAAATCATGTGTGTCCACATACATGAAGAACCGTGCCACTTTTGCCCACCTCCTCCAACTGGGCCACGTCTCACTCACACTGGACAAATGTACTGTGCTTTAGGGTAGGTAGAAGTGATGTGCACTTTGTGTGTTTGTAAGAGAAAAGCACAGGAGTTTAGCACAGGGCCAGAGCAATAGCCAATGAGTTAAATATCATCACTTCTCAAACCATTGAAATAACAGCACATTCTTTAGCTGCTGTTAGTTAAAAGGAGCTAGTACTATTTACTTGCACTGCAACTTGAATTACTTACATAATTCAAACTAACTATATATCTTTTTGTATGGACAATTGTCTGTAGTTTGCAGAACATGTTAGTAGAGGAGGGAAAAATAAAAAATCTAATTGAAGATCTTTTTTTTTTTTATTGCCAATTTTATTTTCAGGCAAAATAGCCCAGTCCTATGTCTACACAATTCATAAAGCGTTCTACCAAACCAGACAAAATTCCTATGTGGACAAAAATAAGACACTGCACTTCCAAAACACTTTATGGATAATAAGCATCCTGACTGGCTAACAAAATCTCATCTTATAAAACAGTACTGACAAAACAACAGAGCCTGGTAACAACAAATACACACTTTGAAGGCTCACTAAAAGGCCCAATCTGCAACACACAGCAGGGACGTAATGTTTTTCAGAAATGTTTGAATAAATAATTCACAAAGCCACAGTGAGGGTCAGCTGCCCCTTTGTTTAGCACCAGTTTTACACCAGGTCTGCTGTTGATGAAAAATCCTGTAGGGCCAGTAGGGCTCTAATAAATGTGGAGAAATAAAGTCATTCACGACAGAGGAAGCACAAACAATAATAAGATGATGCATTTAAACTAAACGTGCCCTGTGGTCTTGTTCTAGTCCTGGTTTAGTCCAGGGTTTAGTCCTTGATGAGTTGGGGTTTACAGGTGAAGCAAGATGGAGAGTAGAACTTTGGATGAGCAGAGAAAGAAAGACAACGAGAAACGGCCAAGCTGGGTTACAATGACATCTTATGATTATGAAAATGTCACCTACTCTTTTAAAGTATTTATGGTAACTTTTAATGTGGAAGATGTTATTGTCTAAAGCTAATAAATAAATAAATAAATAAATAAATAAATAAATAAATAAATAAATAAATAAATAAATAAATAAATAAATAAATAAATAAATAAATAAATAAATAAATAAATAAATAAATAGATAGTGTATAAAAATGATAAATGAATCAAAGAAAAAAAAAAACTTAATGTGCTTTTTGTTCCTGCAAGCAATTGAAAATAGATGCAAATATGTTCTGGCTCTGCTCTTTCAAGAATATTCATTAAGACTGCAACAAGAAGTTAGACCAGAGGGGGTCCTACTTGAAATGTAAAATATATCACATTTGCGAGAAAAACTGCAAGGGGTTGCCAGTCAAAAATGTCATGCTTTGAACATGCTGCAAAACTCATTTTACACAGGGGTTTTTGCTCGAGGTGAATACTACACTGCCAAAGCCTTTGACCGGAATTATTAAAAGCTACATTAAGATGCTTTTGCCGTTAAAATATAAGAATGAGTCAAGTGTAGTTTTGTGTGAAGATTAGAGCTGTAACATGCGCAAAAATTGTAAAAAAAAAAAATCATTCTACAGATATTTGACATGCATTTAGAGTTTAAAGGTGCACTATGTAACTTTTCTGGCCTGTAACTCAGCCACCATCTGCTTGTTTGCATAAAAAAAAAAAAAAATCGATATATCTGATGCCATACTGTAAAAAATTCCAGTCAAAGCAATAGCATCTCCATGGAGACAAGAAAATGCTGGACATTGCGTAATTCCTGGCCATATGTTTTGTCTCCATGGAGATGTTCCTACTTAACCTGGAATGTTTCACAGTATGACATTCAACGCGTGGGTGTTTTCTTGCTCAAATCAACCTTAAAAACAAGCATTTTTACCGTGAGCGGGGTGACCTCTCCACAGATCTGACCTGTAACTTGCCCTAGTGGTGCCACCTGTTGTTTTTTTGTTGTTTTTTTTTTTTTTGCTTTAATGTAATGCCGTGGAACATTACAAGTAAAAGCTCTGATAGAAGCAAACAGAAAAACAAGACTAAAATGCAGTGAGGCTATGGGACTCCCAAAGATCCATTTTGTTGATGTCAAATGATGACAAATGACTAATTTAATGCATTAGTGAGTGGGCAGTGCTTTTGCGGCTTTACGAGAGTGGTTTTAAGATACAGTCTAGCGCGGAAGACAAAACCAGGGCTTCTAATTAGCAATGTAATTAACTTTTAATATGGAATTTAATGAAAACTGATTTGTAGAAAAAATGTAATCAGGCTGCAGAAAAAAAATCCATTTTGTGACCAACGCTGATTTGGGATTTTCAGAAGTTTGGTCTATTGGATTTATACTAGAATTCTTATTGTTTTGTTTTGATTGAGTACATGTATTTGAATGAATTAGGGAATATTTACTCTAGATTTCACTCTATGTTGTGTGAGGAATGTCAGAGGAATAGTGCAGTAATCTCATTCAGCATTGAGCAGAAATACAGTCTAACATGATTAAGTCTGGCTAAACAACTGCAACTTCAGAAGGTCTCAAAAGCTACAGTTTTACACTTTCAATTTAAAGATTCATTATGTAACTTTCTAGGTGGAGGCTCCAAAACCTTATTTTCTCCATGGAGATGTTGTTGGTTTTGCCTGGAATGTTCCTCAAGATAAAAACAGAAATAAAACTTGGCAATCTCCATGACGACAAGCAGTTTGGAGAATAAAGGATTGGGAATAAAAAATGTTTGCAACTGAATAAATAGATGACAGATAAGTTAATACCATACTGTGTAACATTCCAGTCAAAACAATGCAATTTTCACGAGACAAGTAGGTGATAGACTCCCAACCAGAAAAGTTATACAGTGCACCTTTAAAAAGAGCAATAGAAAATATATTATATGAGATTGATTCAAAAAAAAAAAAATACAACATTGTGCAATCCTACATATTGTATTTTTCCTATATTGTGAATATCCAAGATCTAACATTTTTACTACACTAGCGCCTGGAGAAAAGTACATGAATTACTTGCTGTTGTTTATTTCAGTCTCGCTGATGTCTGACCTACGCCAACTCGTCTCATTTAACTGATACAAAGTGTTCCTAAGAGCATCTTTACTGTGCATTTTAAAGAAAAGTGTGTTTTGTTACTTAACTTTCTGGGAAACAATCACTGCTGTCTAGACGAGCTAACACTAATATTGAGTAAACTATCAGGTTAACCTTCAAAGTGCCGAGGCGTCACATCGTCGCTTTGTGCATTCATAACTTTTACCTTTCTGTAAAACCACAGATAAGACACAGTTTGTATTTGTGCTTTATCAACATGGTGATTAACACATTCAATTCAAAAGCTATTAAGAACACACCAAGTACACTATGTAACTTTTCTGACGGGGGGACTGCCACCTGCTTGTATCAGTTGATATGTTATTGCTTTATCTGAAATGTTCCACAGCATAACATTAACATTATCTATCAACACAGAGACAAGAAGGTGACGCTTCTCAGTCAAGTTATAGGTCAGATCTGTGAGGACATGTTCAAGGTAATTCTGAGCTATAAAACTATAATTAAATAAATGCAAGATCGATAGTTGTAATGCCATACTGTGAAACATTTCAGGCAAAGATAACGTAAAAGATAATAAATAAAAGTAATATAATAAATACAATAAAAACATAATAAATAAAAGTGAACTGGAGAACATGGGTGACAGTAGCTCAGTTGGTACAATGTTTGTCCACTGATCTGAAGCTTGGTGGTTCAAATCCCACTCTCAACATGAGTACGGTGCGACTCCAGCCTGTGTCCTTGGGCAAGACACTTAACCCACCTTGCCCCTAATGTCTGTAAACCCCGGTGCGTGAATGGGTGAGTGGTTCCTTGATGTAAAGTAATTTCTGAGCCTATAAGATGAAACAGCACTATATAAAAATGTGACAATTTAAATCTGCAACAACAATTTGCCACTAAAATAAAAACTTTGAATAATGGATGATTTGATTTCCTACTGGACCGTGCTCAGTAACGTAGCGTGATTACCTAAAACACAGGACATCTCTCTCTTCCTCCCAGGGATGTCAGTTGAGATACCATCAGTAGCTAATATACACTGCATATGACCTAAGGTTGTGCTGACCCGTTATAGCTGACGCGCTCATGCACAAAGACAAATGCATTATGGGTACTTGACAACTTTTTATAAATTCTGCTAACAGTGCAGCCCTGAGTGTATAAGGCACATTATGTTAGAAGCATTAGCTGGTGGCAGAAAAACTATGTAAGCATTTCATGTAGTGTATTGAATTTGTACTGACGACCCAAAGGAATAAGTTCTATGCATTATTCTGCATTATTCTGTATTCTTGTGCTGATGGAGTGTAGTTCAAGATTTAGGACATCAAAAAACTCTACAACAGCTCAATGCAGTTTCCAATACGAGTTTTTGCAAGTGCTTTATTAGTAGCACACATTTCCTTTTATTCTTTTCCCTAATCGATACTAGCTAATTAAGCACAACACCCTCATTGACAACTAATGAATGGATAGTGAATAATATCAAAAGCAGAAAAATTACCAAAGTATGAAGTTTGAACAGCACAAATACCAAAATTAGTGATCTCTTGTTCAAGAACCCAACACAATCAACATGTAAATCTAATTGTTTAAAATGATTTACAATTGTGCAACCTAGCGAGCTATTAAACAAATCGGAATATTTCATACCATGTGCGACGATTAGCTAAAGAAAATCCATGAGAAATAAAGTACTAAACATAAAAGACAGCCAGATAAAGAGGGGCCTGCAGGTCAAAGCTGTTTATGCTTCTTCAGTTACTTAACACCAGCTCTTAACCTTCTGCATGTAATAACCTATATACAAACCTTCACTTCTTTCTAGGAATATGAAAAGTTACAGGTTTAAAAACAGCAAAGAAGGAGAAGGCATTTGTACCTGTTGAAATCCACACATCATTGGTAGAGCTGTCAGATCCATTGACACACAGGTTGGTGCTGTGATTTCAACTCCTATAAATAAATGCTGTCGCCGTTTCCTTGGGCAAGACACTTAACCCAACACATCCCCAGCGTCTGCGTACACTGGTGTATAAATGCGTGTGATAGGTGGGTGGTTTCTTGATGTAAAACACTGAGTTTCTAGACCAGGGGCGTCAAACATATTTTCACCGAGGGCCACATCAGCAAAACGGTCACTCTCAAAAGGGCCACATGTAATGTAAATAAACTACTTTTTTAACTTGTTCATTAACTGTCTCTATTTCTTATTCAACTTACAAATATTACATATATATTTCCATACATGTAAAAATATGGCTGTATCTCATGATAACCTGAAATTTTAAGACAGTCAAACCTTTTAATTTATCTTGTTGTGGGCCACATAAAATGACACGGGGGGCCACATTTAGCCCAGGGGCCTTGAGTTTGACACATGTTGTCAAGACGGTGGAAAAGCGCTACATAAAAATGTGACCATTTACCAAAGTGACCGTTTAAGTCTGCAACAACAATAAAAAATAAATAAATAAAAAATAAAAAAAATATACGATTTCACACACACCATATTCATACATACATGTCGATGTGTCTTGCCCAAGGACACAATGAGAATGGTCTGAGCTAGGATCGAACCACTGGCCTACGGCACATTAATATTTTAATATTGGCCATGTTACTTTTTAGATGTTTTTTTCTTGACGACTTATAACACGTTTTCTTGAAGTCGGCCTTGGTTCTGTTGGACATCTGTGCTGCCAGACTCGGCGACATTTGGCAAGCGATGCATTCGAAAGAAAAACATAACATATTATTTTGCAAAAAGAAGCCATATTTTCATTTCAACAGAATGTTCCTTTCCACATTTTATTCGTGTAAAAGTTTGTGGTAAAAAACACTCCTTCTCCCTCTGCAGGGACCTTGAAAATGAACAATATCGAAGACATTTTGTGCTAAATCGATTTGTATTATTTTTCCCGAGGATGCGCAGCCGTGCTATTGACAGATGTTTCCCTCTTCGCAGGTTTGATACAGTAGCTCGTCCAATAGCGTCCAGCGTGAGAGCAAAAATAAACAAGTTGAAGGTCGGGGCCATTGCGAGTCTATATGGCTTATATGGCTTTGTACACACCAGCTATCACATTGTATCCCATCAGACATCATGTACAAGTACGTTCTCCTCTACTCATACATCCCTCATGCCTGCAGTATTGCCCTGTACCCTTGACATGATATTTCAGCCCCTTTTCAAAGCAAGTATTACGAATTTGAAGGACGAGCTGCCATTGATATGTGAAGAAATGTGGATTTTCAATTAAAATGAAAGTCACTTATGATGAATTAATTAGGCCATGGCTGATTGGTTTATGCTGCCATTTATGACCTTGATAATGCACTTTCAATATGTGGGTCTCCTCAGTAACCCGTCTGAAACTTTTCCTATTACCGAAAGTGGTTTGTCTAAATTAAAATGTAAATAAAGACAAAATCTAATCTCACGGAAATTATACACACTACAACATACTGTGCATTATAACAGGGCAAAATATATGAAAATAATGTTTGAGAAGCTTGTTTACAACTGTGTGGAGTAAATACACTTGAACTGCAATTTAAGCTGCATGATGCAACTTTTCCAGTGGGGGGTCTGCCACCTGCTTGTTTCCATGGAGATGTCATTGCTTTGCTGAAAACAGTATGACACTAAATGTAACCGTTTATATCATTTCAAGTGTTTTTATTGCAAAAACAATACTTTAAAAACATTCTTACAGCAAACAGGATAGTGTCTCTCCACAGATCTGACCTGTAACCCGACCTGCTTGTAACTACCAGTTTGTACGCATGGAAACAGATCAGTTTAATGCTACACCATGGGGCATTTTAGGCAAAGAATAGCAATAACATCTCCATTAGACAAGCAGGTAGCAGACCCTCCACCATAAAAGATGCATAGTGAAGCTTTAAGGTTAACAGTAACAAAAAATTATCAAAATTCTTTTTTATTAGAGTTAATTCAGGCCTCCTTAGTTTTTGCACAACATTGTTTTTTTTTCTAAGGAAATATGTTAGATGAGAAACACAGAAACACTGATTTTAGACGAGCAATTGTGCAAAGCTGAGAAATGCTGAGTCTAAATAGTTAGAAAAGGTTCAATAAGATCTTATTATTAGTACGTCAGTGAGATACACATTAATAAAGACAATAGATGATGCATAGTATTTTGACCGTGCCTTTTGAAAACCCGTCGACTCATACACTGGGTTCATTGTCTGTGTCTGGTGCGGTAAACCTGTCAATATATCTCACTTTCACAGATATGAGATCACCTGCATTACCCATACTGCATCTTGACATGTTGTAGATCACATATTTTCATGGTTTGATTGTATTGTATAAATTACTATCATCTCAGACAACATAAAATTGCAAATATTTTTATACTGCCTGTAATACAACCCTGAAATAAACCATAGATATTAATATTGTGACTCAATTATTTATCATTTGCAAATAGCTACTGATTCTCATTATTCCTGTATCGTTCTAATACAAAAACTTGTCAAGATCTAATTTATATGCATATGAGCCGCCTTACTCCAGTCCACTATCTTTTCATAGTACTACTACACATCATTGTAATTCAACTAAATGAAGATGTTTATGAATGAGATGAAACAGAGCTGGGATGAATGAAGGGGCCGAAACATGTGATTAGAACAAGTGCACTGTGGGTAAAGTGCTTCTCATTAGTCAGCATTGTTCTGTTATTTGCTCTGGGTATCTGAGTCGGAGCATCTGAGCTGCAAAATCTAAAGGAAGCAGCCACAGTTCAGCCACAATAAGTAGGACTACTGTGAAATGCCTGTGTTTTTGAAAAAGGCAAGATGCATACATTTGTGTCTGGACAAAATGGATTAGGAGTGAGTACGTTTCACCATTTCACCATCGCGTTTGTACATCCAAGCTGTTTCTTCAGTTCTGATAGGTTACTGGTAAGTTGAAATGCTGTTTTTTCACGTATATCTAATTGAGGTACTTGTAGCAGGTATTAGAATACCTGCAACTAACTTGACTACTGGGTCTCAGACTTTTCCAGGTCTAAAACTGGACTACGTCATTTCCACTGTAGTTCTAAAAAGAAATGATCCAAATGAGGACAAAAAAAACGTGAAGAGCTGCCCAAGTACTACATGTACCGCAGTTTGAGAAACACCAGGCTAGACACTGTTAAGATACAATTGTCCATGGTATTGAGTTTCAACTTCCTGGTTATTTTAAATCCAAAATTAGCCTTGGTTTAGTCTTGGTTTTGTCTCTGCTAAAGTGGAAGAAAACACTAAATCAACTTTTTTTTACTACTAAACTGTGTATCGTATTTTCTGGAGTATAAGTTGCACTGGAGTATAAGTCGCACCAGCCAAAAAATGCATAATAATGAAAAGAAAACACGTATATAGTTCACATATAAATCGCATCTGAGTACAAGTCGCACCTATGGCCAAACCATGAAAAAAAGTGCGACTTATACTCAGAAAATGTGGTATATGGAGTTTGAATAGTAGTGGAAACAAAGTACAGCATTTGTAACATTGTGGTCAATTAAGTCGAGTCAATTAAGACATGTACTTTTTGTTTTATTATAACTGAGTGAAAAAGTAGGTCTATATTAAAATGTCGCAACAAAATCTAAATCCATATTGCAATTTTCCAACACTGCGGATCTCTAGTACTGCCCCCCTTTTGTACATCCACAAATTGTTATAATGTTATGGCTGATCTGTGAATACTTTCGATAGAGTTGAAATAAGGTCTTTGAATAGTAAAAAATGCACACTCCATTCACCAGATAACAGCTTCAATTGAGCATTTTGGGATGTCTCACTTATCCCCATCTCTTTCCAAGATCCTACCGCACAACCATTATCAGGAATCGACAATAAATGGTACGCACTGTGGGGCCATTTTCACAACAATTACCACCAGGAATGCGCTTCTTCCCCCCATTTTTGTTCCATTTTTGAGCTTTATAGCACATCACAGTATGTTTTACGCAATGATCTCGTCCCTGCCGGTAATCTCGAACATATCCGACAATATTACACCTCATATCTGTTTTTCCATAGTGTCTTTTTTGCAAAGCTGAAAATACATAAAGCTGCCGTCTTATTCCTTGTATTGTGTTTATATAATGCGGTGCAGAAAAGCCTGGGAGATAGGAAAGTAATAGAGTGGAGCTTGTGAGGTATTAGAGATTAGCATAGTCTGGTTTCACAGTGTTATTACATACACACGTAACGTTGCATTGATTTCCAGACGTCCCGCTGAAATCAGATTGTCGGTGTCGGCCCAATCGTAATATAGTTATTTGAAATCCTCGACCGCCTTAAGAAAATAGGGTAGGTTAAGCAAGACATAAAACATCGTGTAATAAGATAATGTAAAGTAATGAAAAGTGCACTATGTATGTTTCCATGGAGATGTTATTGCTTTATCTATAATGTCAGTGTGAAGTTAAACTGTTTATGGCTCAAAAACATACACATACTCACTGTTTGCAGAAGTCGACCTTGGTATCTTCACCTGGAGATGTATCCGCTTAATACCGAACTGTAACACCACCATGGAGACAAGCGGGTAATGGACACTCAACCAAAAAAGTTGCATAATGCACCTTTGAATTGAGGTCAAATTAATGCGAGTATAACTGGTGCAATGGGTTTGTAACTTAGATTGTAATCTAATCTAAAGGGACTTATTCGACTCTGTATTTCTATATATAAGTACACGAATGTAAATGTACTGAAAGTAGGAGTTGGAGATGCATAAGCAAGCAGAAATCTAGTACTAAAGGTCATTATTGTATAATTTGAGCAGCGCAAAGGAGCTTAAACAACACTCATGGCTCATAACTTTATATAAGGCTGTATCGAAATCCAGTGGGGAAATGTTTGTTGTTTGGTTTTATAATCTTCTAGGAAAAATAATTCATTCTGCTCCATCACAGATACAAAAGGAAGGCTTTGACTACTTTGTACTACTATATGCATGTGTATTTTTATATGCGCAAACCGATCAAATTAACTGAATTTTGGGAAACTTGGGCAAGGAAACTATACAAGGAGGTTTCTAGCGCTATTTGGAAGCTAAACAACAAATATACAAGTTCGACAACTAGGCCTACTGCAATTTGGGGTGACGTAACACTATAAACAATGTACTATAGGCATACCTTGTACCTGCACGCAACTGAAAAAGAAAAGCAAAGGAAAAGTATTAGTGACAACTCATTTTTAGCACTAGACTTTGCAAAATCTCTTCTTTTAGTGTACCCAGTGGCAAACAACAACAAAGTACTCATGCCCAAATCCAGCCCATGTTCTTGCACAGAGCAGTTACACGAAAATAAGTCACAAATTTACCAAAACACGAGGCTTTGAATAGAAGGAACAGAATACAGAGGAGAAAGCAAAGTAATGATGATACGGTAATATGGTCGAAGTTACAGAATACAATTGCAACTAATATCACACTTTAGCTTATTTTCAAAAACATATTTATCAAACAAAAATAAGAGTCACTCCAGAGAGATGAGAAAAGTTGGGAGTTGAATAACCGATAATAATAATGTACCAATAATCATAGACAATTATTTCTAAGGCGATGCACTCACACACACAAGACCAACACTGGGACTAAACTGGGATTAAACCTCGAACTTCACCAGGACTAAACCAGGACTAGACCAGGACTAGACCAGGACTAGACCAGGACTAGACCAGGACTGAACTAGGACTAGACCAGGATTTGACCAGGACTTGATCAGGACTAGACCAGGACTAAACCAGGAATAGACCAGGACTAAACCAGAACTAAACCAAGACTAAACTAGGAATAGGCCAGGACTAAACTAGGACTAGACCAGGATTTGACCAGGATTTGACCAGGATTTGACCAGGATTTGACCAGGACTAGACCAGGACTAGACCAGGACTAGACCAGGACTAGACCAGGACTAGACCAGGACTAGACCAGGACTAGACCAGGACTAGACCAGGAATAGACCAGGAATAGACCAGGAATAGACCAGGAATAGACCAGGACTAGCAACAGATCAAACCAAGTCTATATCAGGACTAAACTGGGCTCAATATATATCATTGGTAGGGAGGTAAAACACAAAAATAAAGACTATTTGAGACATTTACAGACTGTGGACATGTTTCCAGAGTTACAGGTAAGTGATTAACCCAATAGCGTCGGATGCTAGCGATTTGCGGTTTCAGACTTTCCATTACCGTAACTTTGCAACCAATTGTGCTTCATGTAAATTCAAACAGCATCTCAAAGCAGAGGCATATAGGGAGGTTGAAACTATGTGTTACCCATTTGCTTACATAACCAACAAACAACTTTACAATTTTACCAATGTCTTAAAGTACAACGCTTTTTCCTGTCAAGTTTTAAGTTGAAAGAGCAAGTGCAGGTGAGCGCTGAGGTGGGAATAACGAATGGTTTTTGAACGAGAGTGACATTTCCAGGGCGTTTTAAGCAGGGCCCTGTCAGAGCGGTTAGGAGGTGGCTACAGCTGTTTTTTAGCTCTTTGAATAGAGAGGTCGGTAAGTCTCCCTGTTTAGCTGACAGTACAAGAGTAAAGTGCCAACGATGGAAGACTGCTGCCCAAATATCTCAGCAGGGAAGATGAAGAAAGAATGAGAAAGATGGAGGTAGGTACTGCAAGCTTATGAACTTAACGAATCAGGAAGTGCGCGTTAGCATGCTACTAGTTGTTAAGGTGAGCATCAAGGAGAGCTGTCACAGTCGCTTTCACAGTCGCTTTCACTGTCGCTGTCACCGTTGCTAAAAGATGTAGGTAGGTATTGTAAGTTTATAAATGTAAGGAATCAGGAAGTGCACGTTAGCATGCTACTTGTTGTCAAGATTACTGCCACAGAGAGCTGTCACCGTCACTAGAAAGTGGAGACATTAGATTATAAATTTGCTAAAAGATGTAGGTGGGTATTGCAAGCTTATGAATTTAAGGAATCAGGAAGTGCACATTAGCATGCTACTTTCTGTTAAGGTTACCGTTACGGAGAGCTGTCATCGTCGCTGTCAGCGTCACTCTCACTGCCGCTTTCACTGTCGCTCTCACTGTCAGTTGCTAAAAGGTGTAGGTGGGTATTGCACGCTTATGAACTTAAGGAATCAGAAAGTGTGCGTTAGCATGCTACTTGTTGTTAAGGTTACATTCACGGAGAGGAATGCATAAGGTAAATGAGGAATAGCTTTGGACCACTGCAAAATGTTCAGGTTTTAAGACAGTAGAAATCTAGTACAGAGCTTGTAATATGAAGCTGCATGGATCAAACTTGGAACCAAACCAAGATTAAAAAAGGGCCATACCAGGTCAGGACTTTGCACAATCAAACCAAGACCAAAACAAGGACAAGAGTGAGGAGGAAAAAGAAACACCCCCCGAATTCTGGGAGGAGGAAGCGTCTGGAGAGAGATCGAGGCATCATTGCTGAGTCTGCTTAATGACCCAGTGCTGAAAAGTAAAGGAAAATCAATAGACAGAAAATCCGTAGCTCCAGCACAATTTTCGGGGAAACATTTCATTCATTGTGGTTTCATTGATTTCATAATTTATAACTTTTATCGTCGCAAGCTCTCATGTGTACGTTTTATAACTTATTTTCAAAAGGAGAAGATAAAAGTTGATTCCCAGTTATATCAACAAACACACAGCATATGTTTTAAATAGTAATGCGATATCGGATTTACAGATGGCACAAAATGGAGACCCAAAAAGCTGCATTATTAATAAGGCCAGTGAACTCAATTAAATATTATAGCCTAGGGAATCTTGACATATTTTAAAACATTTGCTCTAGTTTTCCATTTCTGACATGCCAAAATTCAAAATCCACTCAACCGATCATCCGTCCATCCATTTTCTTCCACTTTATCCAGAAGCAGCAGTCCCTTTGCACACACTTCCTCCACCTCCACCACGAAGTAATAATTTGATGTGATTTTTTTGATAATAGTTTTAGCATCTAACGGCGTATGGCTTTTTAAACACCCCTAGTGCCCATGTATCATTCACCCGACTATCATTGGTCTATCTCCAAGTTTCTCCACTGCTAATTTGGGACAAGGTCAATAAAAATCCCACCCCTCTGACGTCAAACAAGCCCCAGTATATCACATAGCCTTCATAATTCACATTTCCACTGCAGCTCCTGGCCAAAGAGTGCAGTATTAATGGACATGAGTGTGAGTCTGTAGATATGTCGTTCAATTATGCATGGCTAAAATGGTGAAATGTCAGCGCCCCGTATCAGGCCCGTAAAGCCTTTCTGTAAATATGCAGGCGAGAAAATGACTTAAGAGTAATGTTTAGTCAGGTGTGAGTGACGATGGGTCTAATCACAAGATGATGACTTATTACATTATAATTATGGCACTGTATTTTACAAACAGCTTTGAAGTAAGTTGATGCATTTTTTTACATTTGTTTGGGGAAAAATAGTCAAATCTACTTATCGGCAGGAGCTCAGTTGGTAGAGTGTTTCTCCACTGATCCGAACGTTGGCGGTTTGAATCCCGTTCTCGACGTAAACAGTATTTGTACCGCGGTCTGACCCTCAGGTTGGCGGTGTAATTCCAGCTCCCACAGATGAATGCTGTTGTTGTGTCCTTGGGCAACACACTTAACCCATCTGGCTCCCAGTGTCTGCGTACACTGGTGTATGAATGTGTGTGTGAATGGGTGAGTGACAGCTACAAGCAGATCCAATTAATGTTGCGCTAGCTAACAAGGCCCACCACTTGCTTGCCTTCATAGTGATGTTTCTGTTTTCCCTGTAATGTTACACGGTATGACATTAAACTTGTCTATCCCCAATAGCGACAAACGGATGACACCACCAGGCATCTTTGGAGAGGTGCGCCCGCTAATAATGTACAGTGGACCCTCGTACAGTATATCGCAGTTCACCCTTCGCCGTCTCGCTGTTTCTCAGATTTTTTGTGTGCATTTTTAGCTTTTTTTTTTTTTTTTCAACACCGTATGAACCCGCATTGTGTTCTGCGTCCTGACTGGCTAACGGACTGTAGACCATTCTTACTCAATCTCCTTTGTGCCGTGTCTCCTGTACAGTACAGAATGCGTTCGTCCAAATTTACATAGATGTTTGATCGATAGTACAGCGGAGCGGTGCCAGGAGGAAGAGGCACGGTCAGAGGAACTGTGAAATACACATGAGCCACTATTAATTAATTAAACAAGAGAGAAATGTGGGAAAATATTAACGCCTGTCTGAGAAAAGTGTATAAAGTGTGTGGTGAGGGGTTTCACAGCTGCAAAACATATATAATAACTCTAAAAAATAAAGCTGACTACTTTGCAGATTTTGCCTATTGCAGGTTATTTTTAGAACGTAACCCCTGCGATAAACAAGGTACCACTGTAAAGTAATAATAATGTGAGATAGATACGCTTAATGCCATACTTTGGAACATTCCAGGCAGAGTAATAATATTTCCATAAAGACAAGCAAGTGACATATTTCCCATCAGAAAAGCTACGTAGCGCACCGTTAATATCAGAGTATAGTTTTTCTCAAGCTTTCTATGTAATTGAAATAACTAAAAGCATTACAACAGATTAGACCTCCACCAAGGCACATACGGTTTGTCCTGCAATTGAAGAATATAGTGACATTTTTTTTATAAATCAGGGCAGGATTTCTAGGGCATTCCAATTAATATGCTTTCTTATTAGGCCTGAAACTCAACAAACCTGTGTTATAAAAAGATTGCACAAATATATACTTAAAGTTGGCAATGTATAGGGTTATTTTCAAAGACATAAGTTCTGGCTTATCAGTTCAAAAGCATAAAGTGAAGGGCAATACTGTTCTTAGCTTCAGTGATTCTAACATTCCACATTTCCCCTCATTTGGACATTAAAATAGAAACCGCTCTGTGAATATGATATTACCATTCAGTTAGACCCTGCATTAAGTTAAAAGAACTGTGGACTTGTACTTAAGGGAGCTGAGAGGGGAAGAGAGAAGAAAAAAAAAAAGAGTTTGGACGGAGATCTATAATTCACTGCAGCATTAAGCTATCACAAACGCATCAGACGTTAGCACCAGGGACTTAGCCAGGTTCAGAGCAATGAGCAATGTTGGTTTTACTGTACACTTCCTCCACAAAACAACAGCGAGCTAAAGGAGAGGGGGAGGGAGGCCAGACATTCACCCAATCAATATCTTATTCCATGGTCAACTGAACAAAACAATGGCTAGTTTATGCTGTATATGTGTAGAAGAAGAGGGAAGATGCCGACCATTTTGTCAGCGTGTGAGTAATAATATCAAAGCTGATTATCAATGCCATGTGGCTTTTTATAGTAAATAAATAAAATCTTAAGGTAGCAATAGGCTAAATAGTTATAGTGGTTTAAAATAGTTGCAATCGGTGACTTGAGAATCGTTTTTCTTTGTATATGTCTGCAGCTGCCTCAAGGTTTAAGTGTTTTAAAATCGCGAGAAAAAAAAAAAAGAGTCATTAGCTAGAAAATCATGTCTGAATTAGCATAACAGCTAATAGTTATATAGTAAACAGCAAAATTTTAGTGATTCATGTATTTGATTCTCACACGAAGATGATTAAAAGCTGAATGGACTGCCAGATGTAATACTGCATTCCACTAGTAAAATAATGGCAAAACACCAAAACAAGGGTTGTCTTTCTTAGCCCACGTTACTATATTCTAATCATTTTTCTCATGAACCGAGACAGACTTTCTAAAAATCCTGCCCTGTGAAGTCCTCGAGCCAACAGGTTTGATGCAGAGCCATTTGTATCCAGGCAACAATACAAGAAGAACCAGAGATCAGAGCAGAGTACAAGGGCTACTCCATCTGACCCCATGACGAACATTTCAAGTGTTTTTTTCTTAAGATGCGGCTGATGCATAATCTACAATGAATACTACAAGAAGTGGTGCCCCTAGCAGAACTGAACTAAGCATAGTGATAGTAATATGGAATTTTAAGGTCAAAGGTACAATATGTAACTTTTCTGGAGGGGTCCACACTTGCATATACCTGAAATATACCACAGTATGGCATTAAACTCATTTTGCATTTATTGAATTACAGTTTTTATTGCTCAAAAATACCTTGAATAACATGTTTTCTTACTGCGAGTGGGGTCGCCTCTCCACAGGTCTGATCTATATGTCGTGGCTCCATCTGCTTGTCTCTTTGGACATAGATTTATAGCCAAACGGAATATTCCAGGCAAAGCAACAGCATCTCGTTATGGCGTCATGGAGACACTCAGACAAGTTATATATTGCATCTTTAAATACACCTTTAACCAGTTATGAATTCTTGGTTCTCTTGATTTTCTAGTTTCGTTTAGAGACTATTTCTCTTTGGAAAATTACCATTTGTTTTAGTGTAAAATTGGAGCAGAGGTTTCATCACGGATCAAAATGACAAGTTCAGACAAAAACAAACCAACAAAGACAGAAAGGTCGGTCTGAAGAGCAGAGGTGGATTTTAACATTTCTAAAGCTGCCAAGACACCAGCATTACGTCTGTTTCTCTTTGAAGCAGTCTGAGTCTCTCTCTTTCTGTCTCTCTCTATCTCTCCTCTGAAGAACCGTAGTGCGCCTGCAGACGACCTTCACACAAAACCCAAACAAACACAAGACCATAATCCTCTCTGATCCTCCAGTGTCTGCCGCCACTGGACACTGCCGCTGCCCGAGTGTGAATAAAAATAACATCTGAAAACCCGTCTTTCTCTGAGACGTTTCCTCTACCTCCTCAAAGCAGCCCTACAGCTACGGATCTGTGCAAGGCTCCGGGCTTTGATGGTGGCGCTGTGTTGGATTAGAGATCGTAATGCATCTTGAATGTAGAATTTGGTCCAGACAGGCTGCCCTTTTGGCCTTGTATTCTCTGTGAAAGTACATTTGAATTATAGCATAGTCCCTATATCTACCCAGACAAGACTTCATATTCAAAGGACAAAATGTAATGTCGATCCTGAAGCACTTTAAAGATGCACTATGCACAGCAAATTCAGCATAGTCAAATCAACTGTCAGGGATTTTATATTAACTCTTTTTCGGTGTCTATATGGGAAAGTGTTAAGTAACCCTTTTTTTGAGGGTTAACCATATTCCGGCGCGGTTTCGGACTTTCCATTACCTTAACTCCGCAACCAATTGTGCTATCATATAAAATAAAATGGCGTCTCAAAGCAGAGGCATGGGGCTCCTTAAATATTTTACTCCCAGTTTTTGTCCCATATTTTCTCCCAGTCAGTTATTTGATGCGTCAATGGAAAAATATGGATTGACAGGTAAAATAGAGGTGGTTGGGTGAAAAAATGCAAAAGTACACACTGATACTTCCTTTAACATGATTTTTATGGCTAAAAAAATAATAAAAGTCTAGGCGAGATATACTGGTCTATAATGCGCTCAGTCTTTAAAGAGTTAAGGGTTAAATATTAACTCTCAAAAAGGTGTTACCATTAACTATTTTTTGTTAAATTTGACGTTTTTTCAGAGTAACGGTCTATTATAGAGTTAAAAAAAAAAGGATTTAAACTTCATCTTTTGCTATGGATCAGACCTGGACGACTGAGGGATTATACAGACTTTAGTTTACATTTAAAGTGATATTATTAATGTCATAATATTTTTCAAGCACTTACTAATCCTGGTGTTTCAAAGAAGTGTGGAGCAGAGAGATCAAATCTTCCCTTACCAAGAAAAGTTACATAATACACCAACCAACCACGGGACAATGGTGATGACATGTGGCCAGACTACGTTGAACTAAGGATCTTTTTACGTGTAAATAGATCAGAATACAAAGAGCATAAACTGGTTGTGTACTAGTTATACATTAGGCATATGGGCAATACATTCAACACTGTAACTGCCAATAACACACATCTGTTTTGTAATACCTTGTTAAAACGATAAAGAATTCACCAAAACAAATACTGTTCATTTTCCAACCTTGGAGCGAGAAATTTCAGATGCGTAGGAGTTAGGTGCTGTATTTACTATCTTTCTTTCCAAGTCTTACTAAAAGTTTCAGTACAAAATGTTAGTTTAATGTGCTAGTAATCATTAAGCAAACTCCAAGGGTAATAGGGTATCATGTACCCGAGCCAACTTGCATAACTTCCTGCATTTCTACCTGCATGCTGTGTGGTTATTGGCTCATGTTGTGCTTCAGGCTCCTGTCCAGTATTAGGGGACACAGTGACAGCCAACAAACAGCACAGCGAGGTCTGCATGATCCACAGCTAAACGCCCACACAGCCATCACACCAGTAACACCAAATCACACGCCAGGCACGTCTGTGGAAGTCTACTGAAGGTGGAAAAATAGACCGGTTATGCATGCAGTTAAGGTTCTTAAGTAATACTTTTTCACGTGGAACAAATGGAGAAAAATTATAGCTATTGTGATGAAGCTAAAGGTTTGGATTTCAATTATTTTTGGGTATAATTTATTATTTCGGTATTTCTAACATAAGCGCAGTGTGTTTTGTTGTTGTGTCCATGGGCAAAGCATGATATATTCCTCCACTTAGTAACAATAATACAAAATCATCTCAATAAACCATTTTTAAATCGACTGTATTATTAAAAGCCATGAGCTGTAACAAACATACAACAGAATGAGCTCTTTAAAGCCTCCAGTGCGGCTCTTTGACTTTGATTGAGAAAAAAGTTTAGTAAAAAACTGTTTGGGTATCCTTTATGTATTATTTTTGTATTTGACAGTGTTTTTAGTACACCAAAAAGTATTCATTCTATTGACATATTTTTTTGTTTTTACTATTTGTCTGAGTAAATCCTATGCATAAAATTGGAAAGAATTATGATAATTTTGTAGTAAATATTATACATAAAATGCATCAGAATGCTGAAAATTACATATAATTTGCTCAAAAACCCCAGAACCCCTAAAAAAACTTCATAAATACAAAATGTTACATATTCTTTATAATGTTTAATAGCTGCAAACAGTTGACTTACTTCTTTTAAACAAATTTATGAACCACTTCACTAGTCTATGTTTGAATGTGTTTTGTAAATGGTCTAAGAGGCAAGGAGCGGTTTATACGGGAATAAAAATAAAAGTTTTTGTATTTATTGAACAATTGCAATTTTCGATTCAGCTGAACTCTAGCCCAAAACACATGAGAATTGACTGTAAAGCTGTAAAGCACATCATTGACCGGTTGTATCTGCATTCAGTTAAAATACAGTAGATTGAGCCGTGGGGCAGTTGTAGTTTACCAGAAAATCAAGAATTCCCCACATCTTGCCTGTGTCTTGTGTCACTAAATAGACTTTGTTATCCATATATTGTTGTGACTTGAAGACATGACAAGACCAGTTAGCAGCTCTAATACAGACATAATACAGTGACAGTCCTCCCTCTCTGCTCTGAGTTAAAAGACTTGCTCTCATTTAACACTTGAGCAGTCACCGAGCTGAGGGCTCTTCTCTGTCCTCTCTTCAAGTGTGCCCGGTCTAATGTTCTAATCGGACACCCGTCTTCTCCTGTCACTATGGCACCTCCAAAGCTGTAACCATAGTGATCCTGTCCTGTCAAGTGTCAACTCAAATCATATTAAAGATATTTGCAAATAAATACAAATATACTGATAAAAAGCAGATGTCACAAATTAAGCCTCGCTTAGCTTCAGAGTTTGTTCAGGTTTAAAGTTATAGCCTGTCATAAACGTTAGTTAAAGAAAAAGATAAGGAAAATGTTACAAAACTAATTCCAGCTCTTTAGGATTGGACAGTAGATAGGTAATGCCACTGTGCCCCTCGGCAAGGCACTTCTCCAACCTAATCTACTCCAAAAAGTGCACCTTAATTTTGCAATTGTTAAAATTCTATGTATTATTATTATTAGTAGTAGTATAATTATTGTCATTATTATTATCATCATTATTTTTTTGTTTTGTTTTATTTTATACTAAACTACTATATATATATATATATATATATATATATATATATATATATATATATATATATATATATATATATATATATATATATATATATATATATATATATATATATATATATATATATATATATATATTTTTTTTTTTTTTTTTTTTTCATGCCAAATTATTTACCGGTAGATGTTTGATTAAAAATACAAATAAATAACAATGTACACTATTTTTTCATACTGGAAAAACAAGGATGAGTACTAACCAACTAGATTGAGAATATCATAATAATATCACAAAATGTACTCTTAGTGATCCAAATAATCTAACTCAACAAACTCATTGCGGAGGAATCAGGTTTCAGCTGGCTTATGTAAAAAAAAAAAAACTGTTAGCAGAAAACCCCATAAAATGTGAAAGAAGATGCTAATGCAGGACTTAACCCCACTTGAGTCTGTGTGGAATCAGTGTTTTTCATGAGGAAGTTCATGAAATCATTTACACTTCAAACACTGCTCTGTGCTCTGTGATCTTCACTCAGACTAATTATGCAGAGTTTACTCCGCTCACATGAGAGAGGGGCAGGTGAACAAGGTCGAGTCGCTACAATCTGACCTTGGGCTGTTCTATCGGTTTACATGCTTATCTGAGTATGACAGGATACAGCAGTGCAATATTATAGGGGCATAGCAAAACATGATAACAACACTAAAATAGTATGTGCACAAACCTTAGAAAAGCTTTTTGCCAGTTGATTGGATATGGTAAGGCTCTGTATATATTTATAGGCTCTTACGTTAGTCATTTTAAAGAAAGTTGAACAGAAATTGTGTTCAATATTACTATAACACATATAGTTTTTAGATATTTGGCAGCCCTAAAATAAATACGCATACCATTACCTATCCAAAACAACATCCAACTGTTAGTCCCTCTAGGGCACACATCACATGCATTCGGTGTCTTCATGTAGATAAAGTGTAATACAGTGGTCGGCAACGTCCGGCCCGCGGGAAAATGTTGGCCCTTTGCCAATTTATTTTGGCCCGCCAGAGGATTTTGGACTTTCTTCCGGCATTGATTCTTTAATACTGTCATGATCCGCTCCGTCTGCTCCACGTTTTTCCTCCTGTCCTGCTCGTTCCCTCCCTCACCTGCCGAGCTGGGCTGAGCTCCTGGCTCCTCCTGCGCGCACCTGCAGCTCATCAGCGCGATCTCCACCACCTGCTGTGTATAAGAGGAGGCAGGACCAGACACTCAGGGCGAGATCATCTGCGTTTCTACACCCTGTTCAGTGCCGGTTCATCTTCGTTTCAGCCTCATCCCGTTCGGTGCCGGATCGTATGTGCGTCTCCACCCAGCTTGCTGGACCGTCTCAGCTCCAGCGCTCCCGGCTCAGCTCCGACCCTGCTTCCACCCTGCTTCCCAGCCCTGGTACTGTCTGTTTTATCTCTGCATTCCGCGACCCCGGACCCTGGTTAGCACTCTGCGTCCTGCCCTGGTGCTGCCCGCATCGTCATCTCCGCTGCGCTCCACGTTCCGCTCCTGGATCCTGGCCCGTGCCTCACCTCCTGCTCACCGCCGGATCAACCCTCGAACTGCACCATTTGTCATTTCTTTAATAAATACTGTAAATATTCCCCGAGTCTGCATCCTTTGGTCCGCTACACCCACCGTTACGACAAATACCAAGTTATGTGGGCACTGCTACGGGCATTCCACTGCCCATGATGTGCATGTAACACAACATTAAAAGCAAACAATGAACTGGTGTGTACATACACCTTCACCAGTCAAAATCGTGGCTGTTTTTGGACATCTGGTGAGGCAAGCGTGCAGACTGCGCGCAGCTCAAGGAATGTGTACCCGTTACGCTATAGCCTTCTTGCACTTCTGTGGTTAGTTATTCAAAATTCCCTATTTTATTAAAATAAATCACTTAATCACAAAACTGTCAAAATACTCAGTTTGAAGATTTCTTTTAACCGGGGTGGGGACTTGCTTTTTGTCCGCATGTCAGGTTTTATTGTTCCCGACCTTTGCTCATGTTTGACACAACATAAATCCACTTAGCCATGTCAATTTTAAACATTTTTCATTTACGTTGTGATTTTATCACGATCCTTGCTGCACTTGGCATCATCCAAGTCCTACAGCTCTCCCACAGTCGTGCGTAAAGGTGCAGGTCATTACGGCACCAAATGCGGAGTAAAGAAGCCGTTAGTGCGGTATTACGCACGACTAAAAGCCTGTCGTAGTTTAACCTTCGAGGCAGAGCTAAATCGCAGTGATGGTCACAAGAAGACAGCGTGAGAAAAGAATTTTGATGGAGAGATTTGACGATAAGCAATAATTACGCAGCTTCCTGGTTCAAGTAACCGTCTTAGAAAGATTTTATCCTTGTTTAAATCCGCACATTTTAACCACAAAAGTATTAGTTTCAATTAATATCATGAGACAAAGACCTGAATAAATGAGGTAAAACCTTAAAGTGAAAAGTTTTTCATAGCTCTACCCGATACTGTGCGCCTTTAGTATCCATATTACCATGTTCAACAAAGGCATAATTCTTACCAAAACCATAATAAAAAGGAGCAAAAGCTTTTGCCCGAGGATTTTTTAATTGGCTGTTTTAGGTGAGTTAAAATGCATGTAATTCATATTTATGTATTTATAAATATATGTAAGCCAATACCTTTACCATCTGGCCCGCACCTGTGGGCGCTGAAAAAAATTGGCCCGAAGCCAAGCGAAGTTGCCGACCCCTGGTGTAATAGTTGAATGAGTTCCTACCTGGTTGATGATATAAATGCCGTAGTCGATTCTCTGTCGTCGGAGGATCGGGTGGAGGTAGTGCAGCCAGTATTTCAGATGGTTCTCTCTGTGTCGAAATGGGATGATGATGGCCACCTAAAACAGTCACATGCACAGTTGGTATCTACAAAACATTAACCATTTTATACCATCTTAAAATGTGTTAAACTTTTTGCAGCAGTCTTAACTACTTTTCCTAATGCACTCCTAGCATCCTAATTATTCACCGTGATAAGTTTATAAGCATGTTTCACGACTTTCAGAGGCCAGATCGAAGTTTTGTTGTCATGGTAACAAACATTAGCATGCAAACAGTGCACTTCCTGATTCTCAGAGGATAAAAACGCTTTAAAATTAAATGCAGACAGCACACAGCAGTCTTATTTATACTATAAGAGCTGTTGTTACAATTGTTATGGCCCTAGGCCTTTAATTCTTTTCTTTTAGTATTTGCCTGTTATGTTTAGTGTGTGACTGAATCTGTCCCTTTCCCCCATGAAATCCTGGCTGTGTGCACCCTTACGTGTGATTGGAGGACTGTTTCCCTGCCTGAACAATCCTGCGGCTCACCTGCAGCTGCCTCGCCCATTTAAGGAGACCAGCACACCTGGTCAGGGCTGCTGGCCTTTGTGGCCAGTATACCATTTTATATGTGTCTTTTTTCTGTCATGTCACTAATGTGGAAGTAACTCTGTGTTTGAGTCACTAGACAGTTTATGTCAATTGTGTCTCTTGTTTTCTGTCACTACTGTGACAGTTTCCAAGACACTCAACTATATCATGTAAACTCTTGTTTCTTTGTTTCTTTTGTTTAAACCTTGCAAGTTACCTTCTGTTTAAATATTTTAGATCCCTTTTGTTTAGTTTACCCTTTACATTCCTGTTCATTAAGTTACTTCTTTATTTTACCATTTTTCCATCTTGTTTTTTTGTTACCTTCCATCGTAGCAACAATTTATCTGTACTGAGGGAAACAGAATAACCAAGAAATGAGTGCAGCCATTTTAAGGTATGTTTAATATAAGAAACTTAACACTTGATCAGTATGTAGGAGATGCATTAGCACCTTGTGAAGAGTAAGTTATTCAAGGTTATTTTGAAATGTGTTTCTCTGTGGTGCAATATACAAATGCAAAGTTATGAAGTACCATTGCATTACATGTGTGTCTAAACATACTGGGAATGGTTTAGGGCTGTAAACCATTTTGAAATAAACATGTAATGATAAATAAAAAAGGGTTTTAAAATGTCAGAAATGGTGCCGCTCGCATAGCCTTGATATTTCTTTCCTTTATAAACATTTTGACTTTTTTCTTTCTCAAATTGCCGAATTTGTAAGTAGATAATATTTGAACAGATTTGAATTAAAACGAAATAAGTTCTTTGTGTGCAGTTTTTTGCTCTCGTACCTTCCACCTGGGCCTGCAGTCGGGCGGGGTGTAGCGGCCTCCATCGGTAACATTGGGGTTCTCCTTTTGCACACGCTCCATGGTCATCTGGGAGCTGAACTCAATCAACAAACGGCCCACTGCAAAGAAAAAAACAAACAAGAAAAACATGTTTAAAACTCGATCTTAAAAAGTGAATGATGAGTGAAATCTTTTAGCTGCAATCAAAGTCAGATCCAAAGCAACGGTACCAGGGGTATAAGAGTTTTTGCATAAGACAGCGTTTAACAGAAAGCAGAAAAAACAAACAACTTTGAAGAACAACATGAAAGATTCTTCTGACACTTATTCAGCCATATTTGATTTAAACACATTTCTTCTGTGCTGTGGGAGCTCTTCAAATCTTATATCAAACCCCATAGATCAAATCTTCAATGTACCCACTTGGAATGACAAATTACAACTAGTTCTAAGTATGTCAGCCACTTAAGTCCCTGTTGTTTGAAGAGTTGTGATATGGTTACTACTTTCTTTGATAACTTCTGGTTGGTTGTAGTTTTTTTTTTTTTTATCCTAATGGATGGTCTGTATTTTAATGTTGCCCATCTGTGTTATTATGTGTTCTTACGTGATCATGGGCACTCCATCAACTCGGGCTCGAATTCACTTTACATTAGAAAACTGTCGCCCCTCTCTCTGTGACTGCTGCTCTCAGGCTCATCATTTTGGTCTTAAAATGTTCATATTAACCCGCTCTACATGCTCCTGGTGTTTTTTATTTCAAAATTGTGTCCATAACTCAAGATATGAACATTAATAAGAGACAAATCAGCTGCCTTCTTCCCCTGAGGTCGCTCTCACTGACATTAGCAACAGGTTTGATTGACAGTGTTGCAAAGTACCGCTCCCTGCCAAACCAGTGCTGGAGACGGGATGGGGCGTTACCTTCAACAGCTTCACTCCAGATTGGCTCTTTGTTTGCTATGATACTCGCAGTCAGAATTCTAAAGATGGAAGTCTGCTCCAAATTCACCCCTATAACTGCTAGCCTCATTTGGCTGGAGCTGAACGCTATGAGTGATGTCACAGTCACTTAGTTCACTTCTTTATACAGTCTATGGCCTTCTCTAGCCTTTGTGTTGTGATTATATGTGCTATCTTCTGCGTGACAAGTTCCTCTTGGGGCAATAAAGATTTTCATTCATCCTTATTGTCGCTAGTAAAATGTATGGACTTCACATCTAGGGACAAAGATGGATAGATGCTTCATACATAACTGCATACATAACTATCATAAAATGGGTTCTTGGCCGTCATCCAGGAGCAAGAAATCATTACATTCTATATTCTGAGAGATCAATTGCATCAGAGTAAAAAAATGAATGTATACTACCAATAAGGGTTGTCAAAAGTATTGAAAATCAGATACTAATCAATAGTAAAACCAGCATTGAAACTAGATACGCACTTGAGCAAGTACCAATACTAAAAAAGTCACATTCACAGGACAGAAATAAACCTTTCCGGATAGCCTTACAATGATCTTAAGCTGTATCAGAACAAGACCAAGACCACATAGACTAGTATACGCCCATGGACCACTTTAGAACTATGGACTGTTAAGGGATTACACAGGTATAAGGCCACATGATATAAAAGAAAGTACTGTCCTGGTATCAAAATCAGTACTAACAAGTCGAAATTGAGTTTGAAATTTTAGTATCGTGACAGCACTACTAAGAAAGCAGCACAATACACGACACTATTCCATAAAATGAACACAGATTTGACCATTACTCCTCATCTGTACCATCTTTATAAATACTCACTATTACTAACACAGAAACACCTCCGAGAGCTCTTCAGGGGCACCATAATGACACACTTAGCATCGACACGTCCTCTGTGTCGAGTGCTCTCCTCCAATCAACACCGGGCACCCCAGCAGCGGATCAATGGTTAACAAGTTACACGTTCATCAGTGCACGCTACACAAGCTGCTTATATAGCGTCGAGCACGTGCACCGTCACCTATAGACCTAATGAGGAAACTAGAGGCTGCTTTTCTTGTCCCTATACAGTATAATATGCCAGATGTTTACTAGCATATCATTAAGCCAAGTGTGTCCTTAGATGGTGTTATTAACGCGTTCTTTATGGGGAAATGATACACTTCCTGCTTTTTATGAAATTATAAATATATGTCTACAGCTGTGATGCTATAACAAACCACCCACCTTTCAAGTCCTTTATTGAGCAGTGAATGAGGAAATGAATGTGGACGACATAAGAAATAAAACAGAGGCGGCATCTACTTATACGGGAAGTGCTACTATGTATTTCACGATAACATCTGACATACTTAGACCTAAACAAATGAGACTTGATTTGAACGTAAAAAATGCAATTATGACAAAGTTGGATATGAAAAAAGTTTAATTTCTTCTGATCAAAATACTAAATGAATGTTTCTTCTATAGTATGCAAATATCTTGACTCAGGATTGCAAGATTGACTTTGTTGAGCTGCTCAGTCAAGCGCCTCCAACCAATTCTATGCACGAGCGTCATCTTCTAATTCGACGTTTAAAATAAAACACAAATTAGGTTGTCATTTGAACATATTTACGGCAAATGCGGCTCTTCATGTCACACAAATCCGGATCTGTAGCCCGTGTAGTCTTTGTCATTCTGGTATGAAGACACATGGGTTTTAATAGAAAATACAAATGTAGTGTTTAAATATATGTTATGTTAACGTGATGAATGGGAGGATGCATCTGGAGCTGACAGCAGTTCAATTATAGCTGACCTCAGAACATCCCATTGTTATCTATGGAGCGATACTACACTCATACATTATATTGGCTGAGTTTGATCTCTCTATGTGGGGCACAGGGCACAATGGGAATACATGATCAAAACAACCCGTCTACCAATGCTAAAATATATACTGAACACTATAGGGCTGGGAGATATAACCAAAAAAAACATGAATAATTTGTTTTCCTCATACTGATTGATTCTAACTTTTGATTTTATTCCATTTTGTCCTATTAAAAATAAATCCAAATGGCCTCCAATATAATTTTTTTAAATATTTTTTTCACTCTGCTCTGCCCCAAACCACATGCTTATTATGAGGATTGGCCATGGACCACTCAATTAAAAAGATGACTGAAGCTCAATTATAATTTGATTCATTAAACTATTGGGATTGCTTTGTATACAAATGACAGACAAAAACAGTAGCATAATTATAAGCAAGGCCAGTCTAGATCTTTCCATCTAAGCATCTGGAAATTCGCGTGAGATGGAGCAAAGCTTAAAGAAGATATATTGTGCTTGAGTCTGCTGTATAGTTATAATCTATGACATCTGTGGTTCATTATGTTATAATTTGGAAATTTTAAATATATATTGACTTAAGAAAAGCTAAGTCTGTTGATTTCCTTGTTAGAAAACTGTGGTGCCCAACTGGAGCTGACGTCCTCGTAAACATTATCACAACAAAGAGCTTTAGATCAGTAACAGATTTTTTAGTTTTTAATGGCTATGCGATGCTGCCAAATCCTACACATACCACCGATTAAGAAAATAAAACTGGAGAATGAAGAACATGGTTAAAAACTCTATAAAGTTGAGGATTTGGATTTTAAAGGTCCACTTTAAAATCCAATACTACAGCTAGTATTTCAGTTTAAAGTTGTGGTTTACTTGAAATTAGTCTAGTCACCCCATCTCTGTTTCTAAATGCTTTTAATATTTTGAATACATCCAAAATTATCGTATGTGTGGGAGACTAGACTATTTATTTATTAGTTTCATATATGCAACTGCAACTTTACTTCTAATGCACTTTAAAAACTACCAAGTTGAACAAAGTGCTACCAATGTTAAAACACACCAAATAAAACAACATAAAGATCATATTTTTAAAGTACATTTTCAATAAAACCATAGAAATGTCAAATTCGAGGTTATAAACAGCTTTGCACTTTGGATGTATTTTCAAAACCAAACCTAAACTATAGTAGTATCTGTAGAGTACTGTAGAGTTACAAGTCTGAAGATGAAATCACAAATGCAAGAGCAGTCACGTGTTCCATAATTTCAAGTGACACTGACTCTGTTTAGGGACTACATGTTTTCACTTTGAAGATTTGTTTTGCTTTTTCTCTACATGGAAACATATCAAAGCGGATAGGTCCATATCACATCACCTCCCCGCTGTCACGCAGTATACGCGACTGATATGCGAGTTTCAACGTGGGATTTGAGGCGCCATAACGAATGACGCGGTAAAGTGTGAAAAAACAAAATGGCACCAACAAACACTTTGACTCAGAATACATTATTTTTATGTTTCCATTTTATATGATGTGCTCTAAGATAACAGATGGTGAAGTGGGGATAAATAATGGATAGCAACCACAGGGGGAGCCATAGTGTCCATAATCATAAAACACTCACTAATCTATTATGAGGCTTGATAGACGTGTCTTTTATTATAGTTGAAAGGCTGCCATTTACTGTTTATTTCTGAATTAGGACGCACACAACCACAGAGTTATCACAAAGAGAAGCCTGAATTAGAAAATAATTGGTGTAAAAGAGGAACATAACAAGTTAAAGGAGAACTATGTGACGTTTTTAGTGGAGGACTTACCACCTACTTGTCTCTATATCATTGTTTGCCCAGAATATTCTACAGGACAACCATGTCACCGGGTCAGATCTGCGGAGAGGTGGTGGATCCTTCATCAGAACACTTACATTCTTCTTTTACGTGCAAGTACTTCAATAGATTAAGGAGTCTGTGTTAAACTATGGGCTGCAGACAAAATGTATTTCTTATTTCGATGCCAAGCGCTTAACTGGAGCAGAGACAGTAAAGGCTAAACATTAAACTTGATGTATGGAAAAATGGCAGCAGATTTTAATGATGACGTGATAAATTTTGGATCGCAACAAAATAATTCACTAGAAGCCTTTAGTGCTCAGAGAGTGTAAGCTCCTTTAACCCTTTGTCTCGCGTGCGTGGCCATTATGGCAGAACTATAGAGACGTAGAAAGCAGCGCTCTGATTGGATATTAGTGCAGCGTGACTGGATGGATGCTTTAAGAATGAATACCCTTAATCATTTGCTGCAGTATAGTTGCATTTTTAAGTTATTTGTCTTGAACTTGAGCCAAGTCTGACCACATGGTTTTGTTGTTTGTGTCTCTGGTTAAGATTTGGCCGTTTTGTTGCCCGCTCCATGCACTTGTAGATAAAGAGACTTGGCAAAATATTTAAAATACTCAGTGTAAAGTTATCTTACACTTATTACAAATGTTTTCACTATGTATGTTTTTAAATGGAGGGTCCACCACTTACTTGTCTCCATAGAAACGGTATTAAATGCGATGCAACCTCCAGAAAAGCAAGTAGTAGTTTGTAGTCATTTTAGTAACAAAAAATAGATGCATAGAATGACGCGCACAGAGCGTTTAAGAGTTTTGGGCCATTTATTTCGTATTGATGCCTTGCAAACAGTACAAAGTATTTGGAACTGAAAAAACACTTTGAAGAACTTTAGCTTCTCTCCACGTTGTTCACATCTTATTTGGCGTATACCTGCATCTCCACTCTGTCTCCATCTCAGGCAGAAAAGCAATTATCCCTCCCTGATGGTGAAGGCTCTTTGAATGATTGAAGGGAGATAGAAGAAGAAGTAGTGGACATTGGTGACTTCATTATTTTTATTTCATTGTAAATGGCAAAGATGAGATTCAGAAGTACGCTTAATGTCTTGGTTGAGATTGAAATACCCCAAAAGAGTAAGAAAATATGACTTAATCCTCAGTTTTTTTGTTTTATTTCAAATCATCTTTCTGAAGCCTTTTTAATTCCATTGTTTTATCATTTTCATAACTATAAAATAAGAATAAAATCAAGATTAAGGGTTAAAAATGTTCAGTATCCATTCTTCAAAAAAAAACCCCAAAACATTTAGAGTATAGTTACCTGTGAAAATAACAAAAAATAAAATAAAATACTGTCTATGTAATCCCTCAGCAGTCCAGGTATGATCCATTGCAAAAGAAAAACTCAATTCTATCAACTGAACAAAAGTTTTAGAACAAAGAGTGGTGAGTTACTGATCTTAGCCAAAGAAAAGAAATGGTTTGAAAGCGGAGTTAGAGGCAATTTTTGTTAAGAAAGACAATCCATCTTTGAACAGGAATGGAGGGCTTAGATGTCATTTATCTCCCATTTATAACTCCATTTTCAGACCTGAATCAAAACAAAGAAAACAATAGTGATAGCCTGTATGCTAATAGGTGTGAGAGCACCCATTAGGGGCTTGAATGATTATGCAAAATATGACTCAGGCACAGTTCATACTTAGTGTAGTTTAAAAGGCCTAGCTAACAAACAGGAAGTGTATACAAATAGGTGTGTTAGTTTCAGTGTAGTCAGCTCCTCCCTTCAGACAGATATAAGGCCGTGTCCACCCACAGTCTTTTCCTGACAAACTTTGTGGTGTGATTTATGTCTAAACTGTAGGATTCTGCTCAAAGTTCACATTTTGACCATATAAACTGACAAAAAGACTCAAATTGACCAATTGCCAACTCAATCCCATGTATTTCAGAATGTTTTTACACAGACTGAAACTGCAGGGTTAGCAGTTTACGCAGAATAAGATGTTTTTTTTGCTTATGGAGGTGAAGATTGTACTTGAAAGACTGCAGCCTTTTGCAATTTTGATTCGATTGCGATAAATCCTTGTGTGCTCTGCGTCTCTATGTTTTTCTATGGGAATTCGCAGAGGAGAATGCAAGCCAAAGATGGGCTAGACTGAATTATGAAAATGCAGACTTGTTGCTCAAATGTGGCACTGTCACAGCAGCTGTCAGTCCAGAAGACCCAGTAACACGCAGGCTGTTTGAGAGACTGGGCCTACACTTTAAGTACACACTGAGTCATAGGCGATGTCAAGGAATGTGCAAGTTATCTAACAGCAAGATGGTGTTCAAATAAATCAAGTTTGTTTTTTGGAAGTTTTCTTGCACTTTGGATTAAGTATTCAACTTCCTATATCACACAAAATTGACTCCTGTGAGCGTTAAGACATGTTCGAATGTTGTTACTTCCTCAAAAACACACCTGGAGCTTTGAGTAAAAGTGTATTATTAGTTCGTCTACATCTCCAAATCTCTGTTCCACCTTGTGATGTCATGAAGCGCTAGTTTTCAAGTTACCAGCTACCTTTTTTTACCCTTTGTTAAGTAGTGACTGGAAATTTCAATGCTGAAATGATCTAAAATGATTCTAGTGAAGGTGAATGGAGTTTAAAAACACAGATGGACACTTCCTGTATTACCAAATGACATCACAAGGTGGGACATGAGTGCATTTTCTGCTTTTAGAGAAGAACTCAACAGGATTTGTACGTTAAACATGTGTGAATGAAACAAAACACAACTCCAGGTATGGGTTTGATGAAGAAACAACACTATAACATAGATCAGAAATAGTGTAATATGGCCCTTTACTAGTGTATTACATAATTTTGTGTACTTGGGCAACGCACTTCTTTCACATTTCCTGTAGAGTGGTTGTGCGGATGATGCAAAATGGCAGCCACATCTCTGCCAGTCTACCCTAGTTCCTCACCAGCGTGTGTCGATAAAGTCAATTAATAATAGACTACAATGCTCGACAGCTAACAGGCCTAATGCTGATTACTGTAACAAGTGCTTGAAGGATGGTCTGAGCGACTCTCATTACTCGCAATTATTTGGAGTTCTTGCGGCCTCTGCTCCACGGTTCCTCCTCGTGCAGCCAGAGCCGGAGGTAATGTGTTTCAAAGGGCATCGTATTATTATCATCAAACAAAAAAAAAGTCATCTCTTAGTTTAAAAACCAGCACTCTACAATAACATAGCTGTGACCTCCATCCAAATGCAAAGCCCTCTCAACCTCCCCTCAAACTCAAAGTTGTACAAAGCAAAGTAAACAACAAGTTCAAAAATGCAATTTGCAAAGATAGAAAAACAAACCGTATAACTTTTGCAATGCCTGAATACAAAGATATTGAATAGGTTGACACCGCTGCAATAACCAGAATGCCACAGTGTACAAAAAAAAATTAATTACAAGAGTACAAAAGAGGAGGCTTGTTTTGAAAACACGTCTAGCAAAGTCTGTTAGCTTTAAATCGCACTACAAGAGAAGTGCTGTTTTTATGTGAAATCGTGGAAAAAAAAGGTGCCACAAATGAAATTAAATCAGCCCCAACAAACAAGACAAGCTAATAACACGACCACTCCCTCAGCCCGGGTACTGAGCCTCATTAGATTATTACGAACATCAATGCATGTGTGGTATAAACAAAACAATATAACTGATTTTCTGTTTTTAGGTTTTTCTTTCATTTAAACTTGTTTTGTAATGCAGAACAAAAGCATCTCTCCGTGTTGTCTAGGCTTTGTTGAAGCATGTTCTCGGCCTGGAGCGTGGAAAAAAAAAGTACTTAGAAGTAGTTTTATTAGTTTTCTGGTGCAACAAAAGAAGCAAAGATCTTTAATGAGAGTGAGATTTGAAGTGTAATTAGCTTGGAGTTTATGATAGAAGTGAAGCTTTGATTACAAAACGAAGAGAGTTGTTGTACCGTTGCTGCAATGGAAAATCTATACAGGTGATTTGAGTCAATTGTGTTGAAACGTTTATTGACGCTAACTTTGACATTATGTAGATATATAAACAGTTACTCACGCATCAACAAGTGAAGAAAAGAAAGGTGAATATTAGTTGTAATGTTGTTAAACTTGATTTTGATACCACAAAGAAGATTAAAAAGTCTATCTGGTTACTGCAACATAATTTGAAGGAGTTTCGATTTTTTTGACAACCCTAATTAGCGAAAATAAAAGCTTTTTATCCTCCTAGTTCGATCGGTGTACAATAGCATCTACTGGTCTAATACTTCATTTTGAGTCACTTTTTTGCCTTCAGATGGATTTGTTTGTTTGTTTAGAATGGTCAAATTATTTTCTAGACCTGCAGGGCCAGCTTAGACCTGAAATAGTCATACTACCTGATTGAGATCTGGTGATATTTGGAGAGACAAACTTAGCTTTAGGTGGTACTTCTTGTAAAAATATTCATTTCAGACTTAGACTTAACCATGCATTTGTCTCCAGTAGGTTAGACTACTGTAACTGCCTGCTCACTGGCCTCTCCAAACGAGTGTTAACACAGCTGCAGTACATCCAGAACGTTGCTGCTCGGGTCCTGACTAGAACCAGGGAGTACGAGCACATAAGTCCTGTGTTCTGGTCTTTGCACGGGCAGTGGCACTTTGAATTTGAGTACGAATTGTGCTATATGAATAAACTTGTCTTGCGTAGAGTGGTGAAATTCTTTTCTAGCCCTGCAGCCCTAGTTTAGACCTGAAATAATCATACTACCCGTTTTAAGATCTGGTGGTACTTGGAAAGCCAAATTTACCTTTAGATGGTACTTTTTGTAACAACACGTCTTTCTTTCTTTGCATGAACAAGTGGTTCTCAAACTGTAGAACACGTACCACTGATGTTGGAGGAAGCCCTGGCCATATTGGGCTACTACAATTTCATCTACAGCTGGTCTATAGGGCGATTTATTTCAATTCATCGCGATTTTCTAAAAAGGACACATTTTAAAAGCACAAGACATTACAAAAATATCCAACTCTGAATGTTTGAAATCTAAACTTCACACACACAACAAAAACAATGCTGACTATCTCATTACCCAAACAAGCAAAGCAAAGAGCACACATGGCTCCTCTCTGTGTGTGCCGTATGTCGACTGTGATGGCTGTGTATTGGGAGAGGAGAGGGGGGTTATAAGGGACCAGATGGAGGAAGCTACAGTTTGGGCTGGCACCAGAAAGTGAAACAAAGGCGAAAACCGTCAGGAAGAATAAAAAGGCTGAGACAACACGAGCCCAACACATGCCGAGGGTTACCTGCTGTCGCATGCTGGGAGGTGGTTTGATAAAGACAAGAGGCAGATAGAGAGATGTGGGAGAGATGTGAAAAGTGACAAAAGGTAGCGAATGGGCTGCATATTTGGTATAGCATGAGTTTAATTAGAATTTAAATACAATGACGTCTTCACAAAAAGCACGGAAAATGTTATAGCTGTAGGACTTAGGGAACTTGTATACAGGTATCTACATATTTCTATTGGTGGTTTTCAGATTCAAAATGTGATGATGTCATACTCTCAGATGCGGGGCAAGAGACAGGTTTCCCTATTGATTACGTTGTACTTTGCCATGAAATACTCGAAAGGTAAATACACCAATGTTGAACCTAATCATTTGGACCTGCAACTTGACTCAAAAACTTGCTACATTACAACAAAAATGAGCAACTTAACAATATTCACTTTAGCTGCCTCCCATCTGCATTAAATATTATTGTCCTATAGGATGTTGTGATGTCATCTGGTGGCATGTGGCAGAGTGGTTAGCAGTGGTCAGTCATTAGATCTCCTCCGATCGTTCAAAGACATGTATTATTTAAAATGTCTGGAGTGATTGTGAAAGTGATTTCTGAGCAGTCCTGGGGCTAATTGGCCACTCACCAAAGACCCATAATTGGGATCGGCTCCTGATTGCAAATAAGATAAAGAACAAAAAGTAAGACAAAAGGCAGAGTAATAGAAATGCTAAAATGTCCTACATAGCTAAACTCATCATTTGTGCATTTTTCTTGATATTAAGTTGAACTGGAGTTGTCAAAAAATAATACCAGGATGCTAATTGACATAAAACTATTTAAAGTAGATACTCAATTAATAGTTCAATATCAAAAAACACATAAATATGACCAAAAATTACCTTTACTGAGTAGTTTTAGCATGGTCTTGTTCCAAACTAGTATAATACCATGTTGTGATATTAAAGAAGCTATTATTTAGAGTTTTTGTATTGTTTAAAAAGAGTTTGAAAACATTAAATAATCATAAACGAACTAGTTTAAAATGACAGCTGATGAAGACAATTGTGCCTTAATCCATCATCATCCTGTTAATCTGGAGTGACCATATTTGGAGTAATCCAGGGACACCATGTGCCGAGCCTGGCAGCAGTACTTTATTACACTGGTCCATTTGGCCTGTCTGAGCTGCTCTGGTCTATTCCGTGTTATGAATAGTGGCACTGGCCTCATGATGGGCACATGAACAGCTCCATGTGACTGTGTGACTGTGTGTGGACTCATCTCATTACACTCATATCACACAGAGACCAGAGGACAAGCCACAACACAAGTCACTGCTCTGTCAGTGGTTGTTAGGGCCGCGTACTAAAAATAACAACTGGGAAAAATAAGGTGTGCCACTTGAATCAAAAGCACACGGTTACTTTAATGGTACTCAACTTAAACATACAAGTATATAGTGGTCAGGTTAAGATCAATTCTCTGTTATATTTTCATAATACCTTACTGCACATTGCAAGAAAAGCCTCTCAATTACTGTTATCAATCAATTAGCAGTAAGCTACATCTGTCCACAACTGCCCTGGGAAAATTGACAGAAACAATCAGTGCAATTGAACCCTCAGAGCATCACTAATCACTCATTTGCACAGCATATACAGTATAGAGGTAAAGTGGGTGAAGTGTATTGTTCAAAGATAAATCAACACAACTGTTCATAGTGTCACACCGTCAGCTTTCGGGTTAGTGAGTGTACACGGTAACTACCATGCCAGGGAGACACGTACACTTAAATTACCCATATTGCACTATTTTCAGATCGATGTTATAATTTTTCCTCATCACAAACATACCTGGATTTGTGTTGTGATTCTGTCAAGATCCCAGTCTGCTTTGTGTTTTGTGCTGTTTTCCTCCTCCATTCTGTGTCAGAGCCTGGAGCTGGGCGGAGACTTGGGCTCCTCCCACACACACCTGCAACTAATTGCTAATCAAGCTGCATCTGGGGAGGACAAAGGGAACCAGGACCTGACACTCAGTGTCAGATTGTCTGTGTATCTACAGTGGTACAGCTCTGCTTGGCTCAGTCTCTTGTTTTTGCATTTTGCCACTCATTTCTAAGTTGGATGTTTTTGCTCCTTGTCAGATCCCGCTCCCTGGACCCACTCAGCTCCTCTGTCTCCGACCCAGCTCTCCACGACCAGTTTGAACCTCACACCTTCCGACCCAGCTCACCTCTACCTGTGCAGCTCATCTCGTGTCTGACTCCGCTGCTCACGCTCTACTCCTGGACCATGGCAAACAACCCCCCTCTCAACTCCCTGATCTAGCTACCTTCATTCGCACATTTTAAAAAAAGAAAGGAAAATAAACATTGTTAAACTGTTCCCCGAGTTCCGTCTCTTTGGTCCCCGTCATTCACACATGTTTAACACACAAATCCTGCATATTTAGGATGAGTTCTTCTTTCACACAGAAAACATAACAACATAACAATTTTGCATAATATAGAACCTTTAATATTAATGGCTACTCTAAATAATGTAATGATAAAAAATATGAGTCAAATACTGAATGAAATAAACTACTACTACTAAAAATGAGTTGAATGCTTCCATAACAATATCAACGATTCTCAAAGTAAAAACTTCAATGCCACAAAGTTGAACAAAAAATATGCCCTGCCACAGATTTGACTTATAACCTATAGTTAGAAACAATCATGAAGAAACAACCTAGCCACAGTGCAAATCTGAAGGGTGAGTGTAATAAAAGCTCACCCTCTCCACCTCACCTGCCTGTAGGTTAAGGTTAATCTTAATCTCTGCAATACTGTGGAAAAACTGGACCGAAGCAGTGGTCCGGAAATATGACCCCATCTCTCTGGGGACTTTAATAATGTGCCCTGTCTTTATCCCAGTTAACGCCTCACCTTCAGAGTGCTGCCACGGCAACGGCTTAAGGTAAAGGCTAGTTTAAGGGCCGTACACAAACATAGCAAAGGTGCCAAGTTCTATGCAAGTACAAAGATGTGTATTCTTGAGTGTGTTCGTTTTTCACACAATTTATTTCAGTTTGTATGGTCTAATCTCATCTGAACTGAACCTGTAAGTATTCTGTAAAATAAATCAGTTAGATTGGATAAGGGTGGAAAAAGTGTCAAAATGATGTTATACCAGCCATACCAGCTTGTCAAACCCTGATCCCATCAGATCTCAGAAGCTAAGCAAGGCCAGGCCTGGTTAGTATTTGGATGGGAGACTGCTGGGAGTACCAGGTGTCACAGTGTGTGCAGTGAATGAATAGTGCAGTGTAAAGCACTTTCAGTATCTTGAAAGGCACTATATAAATCCAATGGTTTATTCATGAATTAATCAATCAATACTTCATTTGGTGATTCAGTATTGATATAGTCAGCTGCTTCATCGATACATCACTATAAGTATTTTTTGTATAACAGTGATGGCTGCTCTCCAATTCTGTTTGGTTATTTTGAAAAATCAGAGTTGTTAAGTGATACTGCTGACATATGTGCAGTTTATTATTAGAATAAGTCAATTTTACAACTTGTGCATGTAGAGGTTTAGCTAAGAAATACATATATTAGTTGGAATAGCCTATGTAATAATCAAATACCACAAGCAACGTATTGATTAGATTGATTAGCGCATGTCTTGCATTGTTACTGAATATGAATAAACAGTATTACTAGCCAGAAGATTTTTTTTTTTTATTTGGCCAGGCTTAGTAGGTTCTTGCCAAATGATGTTTTCTGTACTCAAAATTTTTCTTTGTCCATTTGAAAATCCTTGTTTACAGCTTGATTCGGGGCTTACAAGATGCTATTCTTTATTATGTGTCTGAACAAGCAAAGCAGTCGCATTTTTCATCCCAAAATCAAAGGCATCTCAGGGAGCTTTGAAAACCTTTGTCTTTTGCAACACTGAGAAACACTTTGAGTTTGATTGATATGAGGACATTAATCAGTGCATAAAAACACTTTTGGTGCATAAAAAAAATCTACTCAAGACTTGCAGAATATTTCTCGTTGAACGGAACTTGACATTTGTGATGACTGCTTAGACATGTCTTAGATTCATGTGTGTACAAGCCTGTAGTGTAGTACTAGTACACAAATACACACTTCCATTGGGGAGTATCACTGCCACTCACCAGGTCTCTTGATCTTGGATTTGCTTTAATCTTCGTTCCTTTCCTGTCTGCTCTCAGTCCCTCTAGTCTGTCCATCATCATTACAGCCCGTATCCTATTACATCACAATATAAAATCATGCAAGACTTGACACAGCAGACACAATTTAACGAAGCCAAGCAAATACGTAACGAGCTAACTGCAACGGCTGCACTTTGCTCCACATGTGCACATTAGCTAGTTTACCCCTGCTCCTTCTTGGGACCTGCGTAATAAATACTAAGCACTGCCGACTCCCCCATGATTCTCTGGCCCAGTTGTCACATTTTGGCACAAGTCAAACTCTCACTTCTTTATAGCCTGGCGAGCCTGACTCAGCTATTGGAGAAGTTAATTGATTTTCTTATTCAAAGCAATCAAGATGGTGCCTGTTGATGTAGTGAGTTTGCTCTACTCTCATTTCGCAGTTATGAATAACCAGATATGCAATAAACCTCTTAAAATATAGCGTGAGAGCCAAGAATGAATATTTAATGGGCCTGTACCTAATTTCAAACTAGGAGTCAAGACCATATTTTAGTTTGAATGTTTAGCCCCGCCCACATAGTCCTGAGTCTGAGATAGTGTCCTGCAGTAGTTTCTTTACAGTTCTCCAGTTTCTGTCTATTGTCTGGGAAAATGTGACATAAAAACATATTATAATCCCAGAATATGCTATGTAGATTATAATTTGTGGTCTTTTAATATATTTAGCAGCTTTTACCATACAATGCATTATGTAAGGAGTATTTATCGTGACAAGAAGTCCATTATGCATTAGATTAGATTATCAAAGTATCGGAACATTACTGAAAACATAATCTTTGCAATTTTTTCCCCGTCCTCTTCAAGCACCTGTGCGTAATGCTGGTACTGGCTTGTAATTACGGTGCGAGTAAAATCACTTACTGACTGGGGGGCTAAAATAAGCTAGCTATACATTTCAATTTGGGCCTTTTGCTGCTACACGATACGAACAGAAGAAGTGCTGTGTTGGGAGATTAAGTAACATACGGCTGTTTCTGTTACTTAGCCCAATTAGGGAAACAAGCAGAGAAACAGTGTTAGAAAAGTGGCCCAAGCCTGTCAAAGAGACGTGTGCAGCACTGAATTAAAGGCAAGCGTGAAACGTCAGGCTTAGCTCAGTGCAGTGAGGATCAGAGTAATTAAAAAGTACAGTCATGCATACAGCAAAATGTCACACGGAACACACTATTTAGGCTAAATATGGTTCTTTAAAGATTACAACTCAAAAGTAAGCCACTAAAAGGTTGTTTTTTTTTCTTTATTTAAAGCCAAGAACAAGTGTGACTGCATGTAATCATAAATTGTCTGCTAGTTTTCCCATAAAATGAGGTTTTCCACAGTTTCTGACAGGTATCCCCAGCAGCACAGGATGACGGATCAAATGCAGATGACAAATTTCCCTACGGGGGCAATAAAGTGTACCTTGACATTAAAACTGAGAAGATAAATTGGACTTGCATGGTGATAGATGGCACGCTACAGTAATGGAAACACAATACCATTGCGTTTGTTTGTTTCTTGTTTGTTTTCAAGTTATTTCTCATGTCTGCATCAATAATAGAGTAGGGTACATGAAACGCAAAGTATTCCTCAAGCTGTGTACTAAAATAGTTGATTTTGCACAAAAGAATAGGTTGTTTTACTAATTTATGCCACTGACACAATAACCCAAGAGCAGATTTAAACCACAAAAACTACTCTAAATCTACAATATTGTTAGCTGCAATGAATAAACAGCAAAATGAAATACTTTAGTACTTAGTTTGCATCTGTAATGAATCATAAAAGTTATTAATTCAACCTTTTACAGCTTAAATCTTATCACATAGCCAAAAACTTACCAAAAATTTCCAAGTAGTGCAAAGAAAAAGTGCACATGATAAATACTGACCCCCCAAAAAAATACTGTTCCAGGTTTCATTTATTGAACAAAAAGTCAATATAGTGATTATCGTGACAGGTCTATGTACTTTACCAAAAAAGTAAAGATGTTACAATGTTAAAATGTAAGTGTTAAGATAACTGTGAGAAGAAATATCATGAAGTATTCCTTCACGAATATTCATCATCATCATCATCATCATCATCATCATCATCATCATCATCATCATCATGACCAAACAGAAGTAAAAGTGTCATCAGTGCTGTAGTGAGTGACCAGGTTTTGCCAAGTTCAAGTGACATAAATATTGAGAGAAAACAACACTTTATATTAGGTTTTTGCTTTGAGATTGCTTCGAATTTTGCTTTGTTCAAAAAAAACAAAACAAACTACAGCCACCTTTTCTAGATTAAAGGTCATATAGTACACAAAATTGACTCTTATGAGCTTTAAGTCATTTTAGAATGTTGTTACCTCATCAAAAACAGACCTGGAGCTGTGTTTTGTTTCATTCGCACATGTTTGAGTGATCCTGCCACGGCGTGATGTCATGAAGTGGTTAACAGCTCCTTTTACCTTAAGTTCAGTAGAAATCGGAAATTCCAGGGCTGAAATTATCCAAATGATTGTAGTGAAGGTGCATGGAGTTTAAAAACACAGTGGAGCACTTCCTGTATTACTACATGATGACATCACAAGGTGGAACAGAGTGTTTTCTATTTGAGATTAGAACACTTAAATATGCAAGATTTATGTGTTAAACATGTGTGAATGAAACTAAACAAAATTCCCGGTATGTTTTTGATGAAGAAACATTATAACATAGATCAGAAAACAGCGTAATAAGAGCCCTTTAAAAGATAATAGATTTTTTTATTGTAACATGTAATTTCATAAATAGGGGTTGACTTGTGTTGACTGGGTCTATCAACAAAAAGCAAAAAAACAGCCCAAAGTTCAAAGTCTTCCCTATCGGCTAAAACAAACAAAAAGGAAATTATTTTCTCACAATATTTTCAGAAAGTGGTGCCATTATTCAACTTTTCTGACAGCTCTGAAAACTCAGACTTACACCGATACATTTTATTCGGACAGAAAACAAAAGAGCTGCAGCAGACCTTATATCTGAGTGTTTAAATCACCTACTGCCGAGTCTCTCCCACACTCACTCCACACCTGAGCTCTGTCTTGTCTTCTCCTATTTATAACCCACCCTGCCTGGATAAAACACAATACAAACCTACATTTTCTCCCCTCTGCGGCCTCAGTTCTCCAGTCCATGTGAATGATTAATGCTGCTGAAGTAAATCAGCTCTCATAGACGTGCTGGAAGTGACAGGGCATCTGGAGCAAGTATCTGTATTATTGAAATGTATCTGGGAATTCAAAAAGAAATTATTTATTACTGTTTGAAAGGGTTTTTTCTAAACGCAAATTTTTTTTTTTTTAGCATTTATAGCTAAAGAAAAGCTAATTTACTCAATTTTGTGTTTATTACTAGTGAGGTTAATAATAACACTATAACAACAATGCAGGAAAACATGATCGACTTAAAGGTCCTATGTTACGGCTGAGCTTGTCTAGGGTCAGGGAAGTAACAAAAAATGTAACAGGTAAATTAAACAAAAGGGGTTTAAAATATTCACACAAAAGGTAACATGCAAGGTTTAAACAAAAGAGTAACAAAGGTCAAGTTTAACTAAGAAACAATTTTTACAATTACAGGACAAAATCTTGACAAACACAGAGTCAGTACTGACATACTCAGTGTCTCGGAAACACAGAGTCACATTAGTGACAGAAAACACGAGACACATTTACACATATACAAATGAGTGTCTCAAACACACAGTCATTTCCACATTAGTGACATGACAAACAAGAGACACATACAAAGTGGTCGAGCAGATGTGCTGAGTCTCCTTAAATGGGGGAGGCGGATACAGGTGAGCCACAGAATTGGTCAGGTGGGAAAATGGTCCTCCAATCTGGAGTGAGGGCTCACACAGTCAGGATTACATGGGGAAAGGGGAGAGATTCAAACACACACACAAAACATAGGACCGATACTATAAAATGAAAAGAGCATAAGGCCTGGGGCTTATATTATGCAAAATTGACTCTTGTGAGCTTTAAGCCATGTTAGAATGTTGTTGTTTCATCAAAAACATATCTGGAGTTGTGTTTTGTTTCATTCACCACGTTTGAGAAATCCTTTATTATCAGTCTCTGTCTACATCTCCAAAGCTCAAAATGCCTCGGACCTTCTGATGTCAAGAAGAGGTATTTTTAAAGTTAACAGCTACCTACCTCACAACTCCGAGTATGTTTTTGATGGGGAAATAATATTATAACATAGATCAGAAAATAGCATAACATGGGCCATTTGACTGATTTATTCTTCTTAAAAGGTTTGTGCAGCTCAGTGGTTTAAGCATTTATCCTTCAACTAGAAGAAAACAGGTTAAGCTTTGGCCACTTTATATTTGCAATGTGAGTTAAACTAATTGCACTGTCTGAGGTACTTTTTCTGCAGTGAGAAGCCTTGAAGCTAATTTAAGAGCTAACTATCTATCAATTGAGTCGGAGCTAATGGTTGCTAAGGCTGCTAATGCTTTACTCGCTCACAGGCAGCATAAACCTTCAGTCTACTGGATTTGACTGTAATTTAAGATTATTGATATTGTATAGTGTAGCCATCACTGCAAACCTCAGGAAATTATTCTATTGGATTACATGTTGTTGCTCTGAGTATTGAAGAAGTTTGTACTCTGGATCCCAGGCAGGAACACTTTTCAATGTATAAATAACACAAAAATGAATATTCTAACCAGTGCCTGACAACGGTTTAGCTATTCAAATTCTATAAAAATAAATTATTACATTAAGACGATAATAAAGAAAGTATCAAACCACTGACCACAGGAGATCATAACATTATAACTGAAGCTACAACAATTTCTTACAGCTTTGACAAAACACATCCAATTAACTCTACTCGCACATCCACAAGAGCTCGGCAACAATAAATCAAAATTGTCTCATAACATAGCAGCACTCTCACCCTTTCCATCTTGTATATTGTGGCCCCAAACAACGGCAATCACTGCTTCGACACGGCAAACAACATAACAGAGACCCCAGCACTTTGAGCTAATAGTACAAGATGAACTGTGTAGGAACATAGAGCGATGAAAAGACTGACAGTGGCACCGCGAGGCACAAATGCAAATGTGGGCACAAGAGAGGAAGGAGTTATTATGTCATTTTCAACAACAGAAATGGAGAAAATGGCTGTTTCTTTGTGGTCTTTGAATACTGGGAATAAATGAACAATAAGAAGTTGGCTGATCGTACTGGCGGCAGAAAGGTTGTCTCAAAGAATCAATATTTTCAGTACTTAAAGTTTCACTATGTGACTTTTCTGGGAAGGGTCTGCTAACTGCTTGTCTTCATATAAGGACTAATCCAGGACTAGACCAGGATTAAACCCAGATTGAACTGGAACTAAACCATGGCTAGACCTGGACTAGATCGTGACTATGCCAGAACTAAACCAGGACTAAACCAGAACTAGAACAGAACTAGAGCAGGATTAAACCCGGACTGAACCGGGAGTAAACCTTAATCATGACTACACCAGGACTATAGACAGGGACAAAATCAGGACTAGATTGTGACTATGCCAGTACTAAACCAGGACTAGACCAGAACTTGATCAGGACTATAGACGAGGACTAAACCAGGACTAGATTGTGACTATGCCAGTACTAAACCAGGACTAGACCAGAACTTGATCAGGACTATAGACGAGGACTAAACCAGGACTATATTGTTGCTACAGCAGAACTAAACCAGGATTAAACTAGTACTAGACCAGGACTAGGACTAGGCCAGGACTAAATAAGGACTAAACCAGAACTAGACTGGGACTAGACCAGGACTAGACCAGGACTAAATAAGGACTAAACCAGAACTAGACAGAGATCAGACCAGGACTAAACTAGGTCAACATGAGGACTCAACCAGGACTAAATCTGAACTGAACCAAGACTATAGACCAGGACTAAACCAGAACTAGACTGGGACTAGACCTGGACTAAAGCAGGACTAAACCAGAACTAGACCGGGACTAAACAAGGACTAAATCAGAGCTAGACTGGGACTAGACCAGGACTAAACCAAGATAAACCAGGAATAAACCAGAATTAAACCAGAACTAGACCGGGATTGACTTGGTCTAAACCCAGCTAAGCCAGAACTAGACCGATATTAGACCAGGACTGGACCAGGACTGGACCAGGACTAGACCGTAACTAAACCAGTACTAAACCAAAACAAGACTGGAGCTACACCACGACTAAACCTGGACTGAACCAAGACTATAGACCAAGACTAAACCAGGACTAAACCAGGACTAAACCAGGACTAAACCAGGACTAAACCAGGACTCGCCCAGAAATGAATGATGAAAAGACAGTGGCACCGTGAGGCACAAATGCAAATGCAGGCACAAGAGAGGAAGGAGTTATGTCACTTTCAACATTCAAAATGGAGAATACGAAAACTGGCAAAAAACAGTATGAAGAATAAATGAACAATTAGAAGTGAGCTGGTCATAGTGGTGGGCAAAAAGTTGTCTGAAAGAATCACTACCCCAGTAATAATCAATCTGTAAAGATGCATTATGTAACTTTTCCGGGGTCTGGTAACTGCTTGTCTCTATGGGGATGTTATTGCTTTGCCTGGAATGACCAAATTACAGGTCAGGTCTAGTAACAATGCGTGTTTTTCTGTGGAATATTCCAAGTAAAGCAACAACATCTTCCTGGAGACAAGCAAATGGCACAAACCCCAGCAGAAAAGTTACACAGTGCACCTTTAAGTAGACACTCATTGAGCATAATGAATATTAGACATAAATAGGGTAAATTTTGACCTTTTTTGAATAGTTTTACAATCTCAGTTTAAATTAGCTCTATTGTAAATCTACAAACTCCTTTTGTGCTGAAAATTACATATAGGCAAGGCAAGGCAAGTTTATTTGTATAGCACAATTCGTACACAAGGTAATTCAAAGTGCTTTACAGAATAAGAAAGACATTAAAATCACACAAATCAAAACATAAATAATCACCCAATCTGCAACTCTCTCACCCACTCATTTGCACCCTTTAAAAACTCTCTCTCGCGCTCTTTAAACACTGTCTTGCTCAGTTTAAGAACTTTTCCATTACTTTACAAAAAACTTTCCTGTCACTTCTCAAATACTTTCCTGTTTTATTTTACATTACATTTGGTCACATTTAGTTACATTTATACTGTCTTATAGTTACATCTGTCCCTTTGAGAGCATTTTGTTGATGTGGCCCTCGGTAAAAATGAGTTTGACGCCCCTGATTTAGAGGATTATCTCCAGATGATATAAGCTGGTGACACATTTTGAACTGAACATGACGTATTCAGACTTTCCTAACCTACTCATTACGTACTAATTTTGGTAATATGACAAACCAGTTCTCCTTTTACCTATTGCATTTATCAGTGGAAAGCTTCAATGAAAAGATCAGTCCTTTTTTTTTCCGCACTATAAACTCTGTGCCTATAGCAACACTCGTCCTTACTCCTGCCCTTTGTAAATGGACATTTATCCGTATATATTGTCTCTGTCTTCTCTCCTCTCTTCACTGGTCTACCTCAAATCTACTCCTTGAAATCAACTCAGAAATCAGATCGCTGGCCCTTTGCAGACGGATAGCTTCGTGTTGCGTTGCCGGGGGTTACAACTGCCCAGAAAGACAAAACTGCTCTTCCGTCAGTTAACCCAGCCGCCATTTTGAGTCCCAAGACCTCATCGCCCCCTCTTCATCTTCTTCTTCTTCTTCTTTACTCCCTTCTCTTCGCCACTAAGGGAATTTGACTTGTTTCGTTTATGAAATCAAACTTTGCCTCTTAGACCGGAAAACTCTTCAACTTTAATCAATGTTTTTCAATCCATGACAGACTGAATTATAATTACTTGTTAAAAGCCTTTTGGGAATTTATTGGTCAAACTTTTGTAAGACTTGAAACCTATGGCTGATCCATCCGAAATGTGCTAAAACAAAAATGCTGAGGGTTGCATAAAAAGTGAATAAACTGTTCAGTGATTATACTTGTTTGTAAGATTACACAGGCAGCTTCTGTTCTTTTAACGTTTTATCAGCTATCAACAGCTTTTTTTTTTTAGATTTTCTTCAAAACAGCAATTCAGCAGATTAAATATCAAGCAGGATTTCAGAATTTCTGAAATGGCTCAACGGTCCCTGAAGTCCTCAAATTGCGAGATGGTTCATATGGCTGTCTTTTGTCTATCTTTTTTTCCTTTTCACTATTATCACTGTAGTTTCCAATTTGGTAATGAGTATTGAGCCATTTCAGAAATTTTGAAATCCTGCTTGATATTTAATCTGCTGAATTGCTGTTTTGAAGAAAATCTAAAAAAAAAACAAAAAAAACAAAAAAACAAACAAGTATAATCACTGAACAGTTTATTCACTTTTTATGCAACCCTCAGCATTTTTGTTTTAGCACATTTCGGATGGATCAGCCATAGGTTTCAAGTCTTACAAAAGTTTGACCAATAAATTCCCAAAAGGCTTTTAACAAGTAATTATAATTCAGTCTGTCATGGATTGAAAAACATTGATTAAAGTTGAAGAGTTTTCCGGTCTAAGAGGCAAAGTTTGATTTCATAAACGAAACAAGTCAAATTCCCTTAGTGGCGAAGAGAAGGGAGTAAAGAAGAAGAAGAAGAAGATGAAGAGGGGGCGATGAGGTCTTGGGACTCAAAATGGCGGCTGGGTTAGCTGACGGAAGAGCAGTTTTGTCTTTCTGGGCAGTTGTAACCCCCGGCAACGCAACACGAAGCTATCCGTCTGCAAAGGGCCAGCGATCTGATTTCTGAGTTGATTTCAAGGAGTAGATTTGAGGTAGACCAGTGAAGAGAGGAGAGAAGACAGAGACAATATATACGGATAAATGTCCATTTACAAAGGGCAGGAGTAAGGACGAGTGTTGCTATAGGCACAGAGTTTATAGTGCGGAAAAAAAAAGGACTGATCTTTTCATTGAAGCTTTCCACTGATAAATGCAATAGGTAAAAGGAGAACTGGTTTGTCATATTACCAAAATTAGAACGTAATGAGTAGGTTAGGAAAGTCTGAATACGTCATGTTCAGTTCAAAATGTGTCACCAGCTTATATCATCTGGAGATAATCCTCTAAATCAGGGGCGTCAAACTCATTTTTACCGAAGGCCACATCAACAAAATGCTCTCAAAGGGACAGATGTAACTATAAGACAGTATAAAAGTAACTAAATGTGACCAAATGTAATGTAAAATAAATGCAAAAACTTTTTAATCTTGTTAATTAAACATTTCTATATTTATTACTTATTCAAATTACAAATATTGCATATGGATTTGCATAGATATGAAAAAGTGGCTGTGTAACTGTGTATCACCTGATAAACTGATATTTTAAGATAGTTATACCTTTTAATTTACCTTGTGGCGGGCCACATAAAATGACGTGGCGGGCCCCACTTGGCCCATGGGCCTTGAGTTTGACACATGCGCTTTAAGTGCTCCTCTGTTTTTTGGGTTTTTTTTTAATGCATACTCATTCACTAGACTAATTCTGGTAGCATAACATTATGATTTCATGTAATTTGCCTTCACTAAAACACAGCTAGTGCTTATTATTTTAGCCTCACTTAAACTGCTCCACTCCTCAGCGTCCCAGGTTTTTGTTTTTTTTTTTTTTACAAGGTTTAATGAAACACTCCAAGTAACCTGTCACAACATGATAGGACAAAGTGTTAAGAAAAAAATAAATGTGTTATCAATGCCACATCTGGAACACAGCTTGAAAAATGAATTGTAAATCTAAAAGCAAGTCAAAATGTAAACAGATGTAAAGGTCTAATGAGTTATCAAAACCATTTAGATTTAACGTGACAGGTTCAACGTCTATTTAACCGTTTTGAGTGACGCATGCATTCATGGTATCAATGTTGAACAGCGTCTTGAAAACAACATGTATTTTTAACATTAGCATATGCAGTTAATCTCGCCTTGGGGACACGTTTGTTTCTGCTTAAATGCACAACGAATGCCTTATGTAACATTACTGCAGCTGTGTTACTATTTAATGCATTCATACTTTACTGCCAAACGTGTCCTAAATACAAATAAAATCTATTAATCCTTCATCTGTTGCAATTTCTTGTATATATTATTATAAAACTGTAATTTAAAACATGTTTCACTGATTTGTGCTTCTATGTAAGGAATAGGACAAGCCAGTTTTATATTGAAGTACATTTTAGCATATATATATACATAACGTTGCATAACATGACTACTGCTAAAGTTTGAATAGATAATACGAGAAAACAAAAGAATATAAAGCCTCAATATTATCTTCAGCACATTATATGAAATAAAATAGCAAACAGTATTTAAAAAGGTGTTGTAGTAAAGCTGCTGTGTTAAAGTGAGGTCAACTGGAAACATCTAAGACTGAATAAGCCAATTATTAAGAGCCAGTCTAGTGAGTAATGTAGTGTCTGTTTACAACAAGTGTTAAAAGGGTCACTATTTCATGTGGGCCAATAGCTGGCAAAAAAGTTCAAAAGTACTGAAGCTATTGGTCATTGAAATCAGTGGTTCTTGAATTAAATGAACCAGACCTATAGAGTCAATATGGTTATGGCTGAAGGGACACTTAGGATGAAAACTGTAAAGAAAGATATTCATTGGATATAACTTTAAATTTGACCCTGAAGTTCTTATAATGAGCTTTGAAATAAAACTGTTGTTGTCCTGTTCATTACAGAGAAGCACAAATCTATGAAACATGTTTTAAATTACAGTTTATATACAAGAAATTACAAAAGATGAAGGATTAATAGATGTAATTTTTATTTAGGACATGCACGTTTGGCAGCATAATGAGAAATGAAAACTATATTGGGGTAAAAAATCCATCCATCCATCTGTTTTCCAGGAGCTCCAAGATTTCCCCTCACCCCAGACATGTCCTCCAGCCCCTCCAGTGGGACTCCGAGGTGTTCCCAGGCCAGCCGAGAGACGTAGTTCCTCCAGTGTGTCCTTGATCTCCCCCGGGTCCTCTTCCCCATGGGACATGCCCCAGAGAGGTGTCCAGGAGGCATGCGGAACAGATGCCAGAGCCACCTCAGCTGGCTCCTCTCGATGTGGAGGAGCAGCGGGGTAAAAAAAATCGAATTGTAAATGCATATTGTGAATTACTTAATCTTCAATCTATCTATTTTTTGGGTTCCACATAACTTTAATATATCTCTCATCAAGTTAGTATATCAGCACTCGTATGTTTCATGCCCCATATTGACACTGTGGTTCATTTTAAAGCAGGGTCACTCAATACTAAAACACCGCATAAAAATATATCGAGCAGGCCAATGTTTATATAGATCTGAATAAATCTTGCGCTGAAATATATAGCCTAGCACCAGGATTAGATGGTTTGAAACGTATGCATTAGAGATGGTAATCCAGGCAGCGGCACGCAAACAAAATGTAGAAATAAAGGATTTGAAAAGACGCCAGGGTGGGAGAATGGGCATCACTCTATGTCTGCTACATCAGGCAAACAGAGCCCAGACTGTGGATGTCAGCGCTAGCAACGCATTGGCATATTAGCATAGCCGCACATCAGAGACACTACACTGATGGATGGAAGCTGATCAAAACATGTGAAAGTGTAAGAGAGGATGGGTTTAAAGCTGCAGTATAACTATGAGCCACCTGTGTTTTTCCATGGACATGTTTTTGCTTAGCCTAGAGTGTTGCACAATGTTGTATTAGACTGATTTACTGTATGTCCAGGGATACAGGCAGGTAACTCCACCGGGCTGAAGTTACATTACAGGTGAGATCTGTGGAGAGGCAAGTCCGCTCAGAAGAATCAATGTTTTATATTTCAATGAACAAACCTGTAAAAGAATAGGTGTCTTATAGATAACTGTGGCATATTGTGAAACATTCCGAAGCAATAACATCTCATGAAACAAGCACATGGCCTACACTACATCAGAAAAGTTACAGAGTACAGCTTTAAAGTCATTGAGAGGCTCCCTTTTGGCCGAAGGTTCCAGGTTCCCAGGTGCCGGACATAACGATATAGGAATAGCTTTACCCCTTCCTCAAAAAGATCCCATATTACGCTATTTTCTGATCTATGTTGTAGTGTTTCCTCATCACAAACATACAGTAGCTGGAGTTGTGTTTTGTTTCATTCACACATGTTTAACACATATTTAGACAGTGCTGTTCTCTCAAACTGAAAACACTGTTCCACCTTGTGATGTCATGTGGTAATACACAAATTGCTCCACTGTGTTTTTAAACTCCATACAACTTCACTAGAATCATGCGCTAGGTGATTTCAGCCCTCACACTGCCAATCTCAACTGAACTAAAGGTAAAACGTAGCTGTTAAATTGAAAACTACCTCTTCATGACATCACAAGGTGGAACAGATCATTTTGAGCTGTGGACATGTAGACAGACTAATAAGGGTTACTTAAACGTGTGAATGAAACAAAACACAACTCCAGGTATGTATTTTGAGGAGGTAACAGCATTAGAACATGGCTTAAAGTTCACAAGAGTCAATTTTGTGTAATATAAAACCTTTAAAAGTTAGTTTGGTTTGACAACTTTCATTTGTTTTATAGTTACATACCCTTAACTCATTTGCAATTTGATTTGACTTGTGTCTTTTATACAGAAAGTGAGAACCGTGTGTCTGCTGTCACTGTAACTGTGAACTTTTTGTCAGAACGTCAACTTGTTTTAACGCTGCAAAACAAATACCTCCGGCTGTCACCTCAATGAACCTGAACCTGAAGTCAGATGAATTGGAAAGTATATGAAAAGTAGTCAGACATCAAACAGCACTGCAATGATTAAGTATTTATGCAAGTTAAAATCACTTAATGCAGTCAATTTAGATCATTTGAAATCATTTTGTTAATTGGTATAGACTTTTTCATAGAATAGTTTTCAATGTTTTCTTGTCTAGACAAAATAAATACATAAAAAAAAAAATATAATAATAAAAATATGGTAGCCTAGTAGGGACAAGACTAACAGAAGTTTCAAGTACATCAAGGCAGTGGCACACACTTCAATCACATGCATAGTGAAAACATACCATCAGCAGAACTTTGTCATATCAGTATTCATAAGATTATTGTTCCTCATAAAAATCAACAAGAACATCTTAATTAATCTAATTTGTTTATTTTTAAGTCTGGCCAAAGTCAATTATCTGGCTGCTATTTCTATGGTTCAATACTTGTTCAATAACTGATAGTTTTGACATTAGTGATGCGTGACTAAACTGTTATGACATCTGTGCACCAAATCTGTCACCTTGCACTCCAGAAGTAATTAAAAAACAAGTATTTAATATTAAAAGACGCAGAGTCGGGTTCATTTAATCAAGTGCAACCAATGACAGAAAAACAGCTAATTAATTTCTGGCTCTACTGCATTGCTGCTTCTTGAGAGAACATTTGAACACGTTTTCTCTAAATTACATTTCAAAACTCAATCCAAGCGCCTCCATTTCTGCCAAGAATTCTGGCACCAGTCGTGGTTTTATCAGAGACACATTGGGCGGTGGGATTTCCTGTGTTTCCGGATCTGTGTGAGTTCCATCCAAAAACAAAAAACTAGTGACTCAAATACTGACTTGGGATAGTTTAAATGTCATTGTATTTCAAAAATCCAGACAGAATTTGTTATATGAAGAATAGTAAATGGTAAACACACATTTTACTTTACGTCAAGGAACACAGACACTGGGGGCGAGGTGGGTTAAGTGTCTCGCCCAAGGACACAACAATATTCATCTATGGGAGCTGGAATCGCACCGCCAACCTGTGAGTCAATAGATCTGACCGTTCTAGCGATGATGTTTATGTCAAGAGCGGGATTTGATCCGCCAACCTTTGGATTAGTGGAAAAAACACTGCACCAACTGAGCTGGTGTCACCCTGATGCCCTCTACTTTCAGCAATGTATTAGCAAGAAAATATTGTATATAGTCTATGTAAAAGTAAGTAACTACAGCGATAAAACTGGGACAAACAAAATGAGTCTGTGAGCGTGGTCCTGAATGTATTTAGAACAGTTTCACTTTCCAAAGTCATTCAAGTCTGACTACTTTTATTACATATGAGTTAGTTCTTCAATTTCACCTTTTATAAAACATAAGAGAATAGAGATTGCTTTGTTAGCTTTACCATTCACATAGAAGAACTGTAATGCCCTGTTCTTCACCTCTTTTTTAAGTTTAATGTCATACTGCGAAACATTCTAGGCAAAGCAAAAACATGGATAGTATATAAGCATAGGTTACAAATGAGTTATGCAATGTAGAAATGTAGAACGGAAGACTGACAGAAGCCAAGCATTCATAAAATTCATCAAAAGATACCTTAGATATCACACAACATCGTAATTCTCGCAAAGCTACACAAAAACAATAGTTTCCTCTCATCCGTTTCTGCTTTTATTCTTTTGTGAATCCAACACCATGACAACAGAGTCCACTATTTGTCAGCGACAGCCTGTTTTGAACTGCCAATAATACACTCCACAGTTTAATAGCCTCTCTCTCTTCATCTCATGCGCGTTCTACCGCGGGGTTTCATGGGAGTTCTGGCCTCCCCTGTGACTTGTGCCCGATACATGAGGAGGTGTATGCTTTACATTGAGTCGCAGAGAGCCAGTGTGGGGAATCATGTGCAAATGCATGAGAGAGAGGAGAGATAAAGGCATTCATGCAGTTCAAAGCTCTGACCTAAATACAGGTACCACGCTAATGTTACGCACACACATGGAATTAGTCTGAATTTAGACACGTTTCTTCCGGACATTTTTGCTTTCCTAGAAAGACGGCATGCAATTTTAAATATATTTGTGCTAATTTAAAGGTGCACTGCGGAACTTTTCTGGTAAAAGGTACGGCATTTGCTTGATTGTCTCAACTTTTCAGAGCTTTTAATCATGGTGTAGTTGTTTTCCCTTCTCATTAAGCATTCCCTTCTCATTTCGGAGTTGGTTTTGTAGTAATTCGACCAATCTTAATCGATGGTACTCGTAGGAAGTGGCAGCGTCATGTAGTTATTTTGGTACAAATGAAAAAAAAAATCTGTTGTTTGCTAATGTGATCTATAGCTATCTATAGGACGGGCCGACAGCTACACATTTCATTGTTTTCATGACGTTTATATAGCAGAAAAAAGCACAACAGATCTTTAAACTTATGTATCTCCATAGAGAAAAGCAGCTGGGATAAAATTTCTACATTAATGCCACGCAATGGAACATTCCGAGCAAAGTAAAATTTGTTGAAAAGTATTGCTTATGTAGTTTGGGCCAATTCACCTTGAAGTATAAGAGCCAAAAAAATGGCTATAGTCTGGACAGGGCTGATTTAGGGGTGTTTAGTACAAAAACTTTCAAATGAATACTAACAATACTAATATGTAGCATTTATATAGCACTTCTCAATGCACTCAACAAAATTACACAAAAGATATAAAGCAGGCATGCCCAAACTGTGGCCCGGGGGCTAAATACGGCCCTCTGACAAATTTTTCTCAGCCCTCAAGCTTCCAGGTGAATTGGCCCATATTACCTTAAACAGTACTTTTTACTGTACATTTCTGAAAATCTGCTTTAACAAGCCCATATCAAATATTTAATGTGTCCCACTGAAGATGTAAGCATGAATAAAGGTCTAGTGGTTCAGTCTAACTTGTAATAATAGCGCAGATTTGAAGTATTCACTGTATTCGCGACCAGTCTATGGCCCTCAGTCGGCCCTCAGCTTCGTGTTTTTATATGTGGCCCTTAATGAAAAAAGCTTGGACATCCCTGATACAAAGAAAAACACTGTAACAAGAACATTATATGGCACATTTTCACGTATGGAACAGAAATACCAACCATATGTTCCTTTCACATGGAGCATTCCTTTTAGTAAAACAATGGTATCGCAGCACCTCTCATTCTGCATTGAAAGTAAATTACGTGTGAAACAGGACCTGCCAACTCCGCTGTCAATACACGTGGGATGAAGCGACAAATCTCCACTTAAGCCCGTGCCTCCCGCTCACAATGTACAACAATACAGACCTGGCTCCGTGTATGTGGAACCGATTCAGTGCTATTCAATGCCATAACAACAGAGCCTATGCAACTGCTGCCAGGTGGAGGGAATACAAGTGAAAATATAACTTGCGTGAACAGTACAGTGTTGGCAATGTTAATGCAACATCTGCGATTAACAAGGGACAATATGGAATCGAATTGGATGAACTTGATCAGAAATAGGCTGTCAAAGAGAACAGGATGGATTATTTACGTCAGTTTTGATGTATGCTGCGCTGTAGGCTTAGACAAAGAGCAGACATTTTATACTGCAATTTTCTTGAGACCTTTTCAATCAAGATCCAGGAGATGTGGTGTCTTTTCAAATTGTTAAACAGCAAGCGGCCATATTTGTTTAAGAAGCAGATACATGGACAGACACATGGATTTATACATTTTTATATTCTTTTCTTTATGTTGTTGTGAGCACGTTGTGTGTTGCTGAACTGCGAATTGGTTTCGTGGCTGTGCGCCTGCAGTTCACAGGGCATGAGAATCAGATAACCCCGTTGTGTGGGCTTTAACCTGTTTATCCTTGGTCCAATTTTGACCAAGTTCTGCTGCTCTGTCCTTAGGCGAGACATTACACCCGTCTTGACTTTTGAACGCAATGTGTGAGTGAGTGATTGGAGGTGCCGCGGTTACAGAAGTAGCTTACCGCCGAGTGTGGAGTGAATGAATAATGACTACAGTGTAAAGCTTTGGTTTACACTGAGGCTGGTTACTTTTGGACCCAAGTCATCCAAACTGAAAGACTGAAAATATGGAAAGATGATGGACATTGCTGCGTGTAGGAGGATGTTGAAGAGGGTGAATAAGAACGATATGGTTAGCATACTGTTTACGCTTCTATGTTGAAGTAACACGATGTAAAGTACTATGAAAGCTTCCAAATACTCATCTATCTCTTATGAATACTCTTGAAATGAATACCTGACTAGTGAATGGTTGGGCATAAACTAACTTAAGTGAAAGTAGCCCTCCACAGCTCAGTAGGACCGCTGCGGCTGTCATCTCCCTGCACTTTGATTTGGATGAAAAGTAACAAGAAATAGTCTGTTTACTCAAAATATTTTTCTGCGGCATTTGGCATTCAGTATGTGCAAACAAACCGGGCCAGTCACCACAGTCACGAATAGATTTATGTTTGAGTGAGAAAAACACAGCATGAGAAAACCCAACAACTATCATCAGGCAAGAGGGGTTTTGTTTATCAATTCAGAATAAAAAGCATGGGCGTAAAATGCAGTCAGTAAAGAGTGCAAAATGCCAAGCGGGATTTAATAGAAAAATATAGAACCGACTTGTAAAATATAGAGAACATAAAAAGAGCATTTGTTTACACTCCATCTCCTCTGTAACTTGACCTCGTGGTGGTGTTCCAGGCTTGTCTCCATGGAGATAAATAAGTTTAATTTCATCCTGTGGAACGGAAGAGCAAATATCATCTCCAGTGGAACCAAGCAGGTGGCAGAACATCCACCAGAAAAAATTATGTAGTGCAGCTTTAAAGTAAAAAAAAAAAGCCCTCTAAGATAATAATTACTACATCACTACAGTAATCTACAAATGTATATTCAGAATCAGAATAAGTTTAAAGTCATTTAATGTGCATTTTCTCAATAAAAACCTTATGATTCCCACAATGGCCCCTCTTTATATGTTGATATGTATAGCCAATACTAAATAATGGACTCGATACTCCAAATGATCACTTTAAAAGCGTTTTTTCTAGATAATACTGTAATTTTCACCACAAAATAATAGTATTTGTTTATTATGCCATGTTTGCTTACAATAGACTTCTGGTAATACGCAAGATGAAACTTTGTGGGGTTTTTTTTTTTTTTTTTGTATTGATACTTGCTTAAACGAGCATCTAGTTTCAATACTAATTTGTAGCATTGATTGATTAATTATTTTGACAACCTTAATATCCACAAAATACCTCATTCTTCTCAAGCTATCAAGAGAATACAGTAAGTCAAACCCCAACACGTATTTCTTATAAGATCTGCAGAAGCCTGTATAACCCTGTTTGTCCCAAAGTGCAGGTGCTCGTATAGTTCTTTTTTCTACTTGAGTGAAAAGTCTAGATCCGAGTGGAGCAGATGAAGTCTTTACCTCCTAAAGCGCTGGGTGCTGCGTGCTTTCTGCCTCATCACCTCTCATCAACTCAAGAGCGCGCTGACCAAACCTGCGGTCTACGGCATAGTCCACTCTGAGCCAAAACAGAAAGGAGCTAAAACTCATCTGGAGCGAAGGAGGTAGTTTAAAGTACAAGTCTTTTTATCAATATATACTCGATTCACAAGTTCCCATTCAGATCAAATACTGAAAGTGAGTTGTTCTATGTGAGGTGACCAATCCTGGGTAAAGAATATGACAAATTAGACAGTTGAAATTTAGTAGACTTACCCTTTCTAGACTCTCTGGACTTCAAAACATAGCAGTTATATGAGAATAACATCATCGCCTTGAGACATTGTTTATCGATCGATTAAATAAGTTGCTGATTAAGAACCATATAGAACAATACTGCCCTGTAACTAAGAGAGAAAGAGAGCAGACGGAGGAAAAAGACAGAGAAAGAGTGAGGAAAGGAAAAGAGACAAGAGGCAGACGAGAGGTTTAGCAGAGCGTCAGGAGGCAATCTCTCTAGGAGGCCATTCCTGACAGCTGACAGAAGTGAGAGGCCGACGCAGACTCGGGGGGATTTTACAGATTTTCAAAAAGAAGAAGAAGAAGAAGAGTTATTTGGCACTTTTTAGAGTAACTGGTCATACGGGGGTTTAATACCTGCTTGTCTATATGGAGATGTTATTGCTTTGCCTGGAATATTTCACAGTTTGTCACTTTATCTTGCATTTATTTATCGCTCAGTAAATAAATGTCATGATTTCTTACTGTGAGAAAGGTGGTATTTCTGCAGGTCTTATCTGTAACTTGGCCTGATTAGTTTAATGTCATACTGCGGAACATTCCAGGCAAAGCGATAACTAATGCAAATCTTTAGAGAGACAACTATATTACATTGTGGCTATAGCTCCGTACAATGGGCAACTAATCAAAGTCCATTACAGTCATTACAGTCATTCACAGCTCAAAAAATCCCCAGAGTCTTCATTTCAGCTCGGCTCATTATTTCTATGACAACACCAATAAGAGGTTAGAAACATGCAAACTCCACATAAAGCCAGAGCAGAGTGTGAATATATGATGAGCGTCCTGCTGAGGGCCTGTTCTGACATCTGTACATGGCACTTTTCATTTTCACTTACCCTCATGGAGATGCAGACTGGACTATATATATACTTTAAGTTTATCATATTTGCAATGTTTAGTTGTATTAAATTAAATAAAGTCTAAGAAGAATATGGCCACGAGTAAAAGCACTGTACATGTTTACTGTTTGCAGTGTTCCAAAGGTATTCCTCACTTTCCTAACGCATTCCTAGTATCTGCATGACCCCAGCGAGTGTATGTTGTTAATGGCAACTAGCGATGCTTTACTTCCTAGTTTATGGACAGTAAAAATGCTTTATAACTAGATGCAGGCAGCGCACAGTGTTGTCACCATTAGAGCTGCTTTTACAATACATCTGAATAGCAGCAAGACTAATTTTACTTTATTACATGGACAAAATACCTTTAAATACTTATTGTGTTTTCCGGAGTATAAGTCGCACTGGAGTATAAGTCGCACCAGCCAAAAAATGCATAATAATAAATAAAAAAACATATATTTCACGTATAAATCGCATCTGAGGAGTCGAACCTTGGGAAAAACTATGAAAAAAGTGCATAAATACTGACTGATTTATTTCTATACTGCCCCCCTGTGGTTGGAATTAGTATGTTTACAGTGTTTTGAAATTGTCCTATTGGCCAAAATTCTGCCCTGGCCACTTTTGCTTGTAAACGTTACTAAACTGCACTTGTGGCGTTCATTTCAATAGAAAATTTGAGAAAAAAGTTTTGCAGCTAAACTATTATAGAAAGTTCATGTGACCAACAAGTCAACAATCCTCTGATTCTCTGTGAGGCTTTAGAGGCTTTTTGCAGTCTGTATAGAACTTATTTGCTGTCAAGATCGGCAGCCCCATACAACATAATACAACCCAAATGATGACGGCGGCGCCCGTGGCAACTTCCTGGCTTAAGGTGGATAACGTTCCCGGGTTCTTTGCTTGTGTTCTCATTACATACTTTTTTTCCCCTAATGTCATGTAAATCTGAAATGATCCTGCTAACAACAACAGTCCAAAGCGACAGGGATTACACAGACAACAATAGTCCAACAAAAATATAGCTTTATGAGGCAATAAAGAGGCAAATGAGCCAATAAGACATACTGCAAACAGATTCTCCTAAATGCATCAGTTCTAGCTTACAGCGCATTATGTAACTGTAACTAAAGGCAACTCCATCTCTATAAAACAGATTTGAGGTTCTGTTACAAAAAGCACAATGATTAATGGCTGTGATAAAGGCCAAGTCCCCTGCAGTTCTGAGCACACCGTTAGCAGGAGCCCACCACAGGACACTCCACCGACCAAATATGTGTTTAATCTAGACGGTGCGCTTGTTTTATTCTTGGCCCCAGCCCTGCAGGGGTCCTTCACTGTCCTTTGAGCAAACAGCTTCAAATGGAGACCATGGCTTTGGATCTTTGCTGAACTCTGTTAGAAAGCAATTTAAACCACTATGTAACTTTTCTGGTGGTGTTGCCTGGCATTAGACTTATTAATCTCTTATGAGCCTTCTTCTTAACATGTAACTTTTCGAGTAGAAGTGAGTCTTGGAGATGATGGGTAGACGGGCAAGGTCATTTTTAATAGTTTTAATTATAGACGATACACTCATATTATATTCTCTAGCCAATGGTGTCTTAGTTGATCCAGATTTTTATTAGTCAAGTAATTATTTTAATAGGATTTAATAGGAAGGAGAATGGAGTGAGTTAGCCGAAGTTTTTGGAGTGACTGGACAGTTTAATCTGGCTTTTCATATATGAGGATCCTAATCGTTTTGAAACATTTTATCAGTGCCACTCCACCTCCCTATTTATTAACTGATGCACAGGGTGTCTTTAGTCTATATGAATTTCTTCGTCTCGAGCTCTAGAGCCTTGTTGAAGCAGCAGCGTGTATAGCGAGCGTGGTTATGTGACTGACAGCACAGTGAATGTAGCTGGTCTCAGGAGGAGGCCGTGACTGAAGCCCTGTATAAAGCGGTCCATTCTACTGCAGCTCCTCTCTGACGGTGATTACGGCCGACAATGAAATGCTTGATTTATACCTCCGCTTTAAAAATTCAAAGGGGATTTAAAACAGGAAAGTGGCCACAAAGAGGCTGTGTTGGTGTTGGTGCTGGTGGTTATATAAAGATGTGGTTGATAAGCACTTTAATTCAGTTTGAGTGAAGGTTTGACTCAAATATATGTAAAGGTGAGGGCCATTTAGCTGTCAGGGGGTAGAAGCATGAATGGGTAAAATAACTCTTAAGTTTAGTCTGGACTAAAACCATAGACTGTATAAAGGCTATACCCTAACTCTAACCCTGTCTCTAAATTGAATGAACATGTTTTCATTAAGCATTAACAACAAACTGCACGTCCTTCATCTAGACAGCAGTAGCACCATTGACTGGCACGAATTTAATGCAGTGGCTACGTACACTGACAACAAGCCAAAATCTCCACAATTTAACTCATTGACTGTCAGTGAAAGCAAATCATTTGGATACGAAAACCAGACATTTCAATATGCAAAACAGCAAAATGCACACGTTATGTTAAAATGCATATGTAAATGGTTGCATTTTATACACAGCGCTTTTCCGGCTTTTAGAGATTCAAAGTGCTTTACATCAAGGAACCACTCATCCATTCACATACTGCGAGGTGGGTTAAGTGTTTTACCCAAGGACACAACACCAGCATTCATCTACGGGACGTGTGTCAATGGATCTGACGACTCTACCAACAATGTTTACGTCGAGAGCAGGATTCGAACCAATAACCTTCAGATCAGTGGATAAATACGCTACTAACTGAGACACCTGATACTGCTGAATAAATGCTTTATCGATACTTTGGCCATGTTTTTCTCAGTATGTCCGTGTATCCATCTGTAGATATTTAACCAAAATATTAAAATATTCAAACTGGCTAAAATTATTTACACAATTCATAATACATGCAATTAGATTTGTTCAACAACTCTTTCACACCAACCCTATAAAATAAAATGTACTCACAACAAATGAAGTCTATTATTTATAACTGTCTTAGCAAAGTCAATACAGCTTCAGACGAGTGTAACTCAGTGAAAGCAGAAGTGTTTGATATTTCTCCTCTGCTCTTCTTCTTCTTCTGTGCGTGTGTAAAACAACACCGCCTGCAGCCCTCACAGCAGCCCCCTGTCTTTAATCGATGGTAACTTCATCCTCGACAGATGAACCGTTACATGTCACCGTTTAGGCTCAGGGCCACGAGGGCACACAGAGGGAGTTAGAGAGGGAGGGAGTGAAAGAGAAAAGAACAGAGAGGAAGTTAGAGAGAGGAGAAAGAGCGAGAGAGGGAGGAAAAGAGAGAAAAGAGGGGGGCAGAGAGAGAGAGGAAGAGAAGGAGAGCGTTTGACAGAAAGAGAGAGAAGGAAAGGGAAAAGGAGAGGGGAGGGAGAACTGAGGGAGACAGAAAGGAAGAGAGATGAGAGAGAAAGCTAAAGAGTGAGAGATAAAGGAAAAAGAAAGAGAACATGAGAGAAAAGATGGGGCAGAGAGGGAGAGGGAAACAAAGAGAAGAAAAAGATCGAAAAGAGGGGGTAGAGAGAGGGGGGGTAGAGACAGATGAGGCGAAAGAGAGAGTCAGAAAGAAAGCGAGAGAAGGAGAGGGAAAAGGAGAGGAGAGAGAGAGCTGCGAGAGACAGAAAGGAAAGAGAGATGAGAGAGGAAGGAAAAGAGGGAGGACAAAGAAAAAGAGAGGGAGACCAAGAGAGAGAAGATGGGGCAGAGAGAGAGGGAAACTGAGGGTGGAAAAAGAGAGAAAAGAGCAGGGCAGAGAGAGAGAGGGGGGGGGATGAGAGAAAGTTAGACAGAAAGAGAGAGAAGGAAAGGGAAAAGGAGAGGAGAGAGAAAGCTAAGGCACACAGAAAGGAAGAGAGATAAGAGAGGAAGGAAGAGAGGGAGAGATAAAGGAAAAGAGAGAGAAACCAAGAGAGAGAAGATGGGGGCAGAGAGAGAGGAAGAGGAAAGATAGATAGGAGGGAAAAGAAGAGGAAAGAACTGAGAGAGAGAGAGTGAAAGGAAAAGAAATGAGAGAGAAAGGAGGATAAGGATAGCGAGAAGGAGAGAGAGGAAGGAAGAGAGGGAGAGAGAGAGAGAGAGCAACAATGAGGGAGAACGAGAGAAAAGGGCATAGCGAGAGAGAGAAACGGGGAGGTTATAAACACTGCCCCGCACTCTCTGCTATTATGGTCATTCTTATTAAGAGAAAGCAGCACCCAAGGGAGCCACTGCTATTTTTTTCACACACATAATGTACATATAGCATAATAATAGAGCTTTGTAGTGTAAGGGAGTGGTAATAATGGTTTTAAAAGGTGCTAATTAAATTTGCAGAAGCTGAAAAACTGTCCTTTGACGACACCCACACGGCAGAAACAATCGACTGTTTTTACTTTGAATTAAGCCAGTTTGTTGGAGCATGAACGCAAGAGATACATTTTTCTGTAGTGAACCAATAGCGCAGTGGCTGGTGATATATTTTAAGATGGATGCCCTTCCCTCTACATTATCCAACCACGGTACAGTTACTGAGCAATGGGGTTGAACTGGTTAGCTGCTTTGGTTGCAGTCATAGTTTCACGTTAGCTTAGTTATAGTTTAATTGAGTGTACTAATTAATTAATGTATGAAGATGGCTGACTGTAGCTCACCCACAGAAAGGACAAGCGCAACTACAGCTGTTGGGTGCCTATTATCAATGCAGATCTAATCATAAAAGATGGTATAGCATTCTGTTGTGCAATAATCTTATGCTAATGTATTCCCATTGTATTTCATCTAAACCACATAGGCAGGAGAAAGCGAGGTGGAACCAAACCTCACACAGTCCTTACTTTAGTTAAATGCTCCATCAGTTTAAATGAGGAATAAAATGTGCTATTAACTTTGTGTAACGCAGTATTTGGCAGCTTTATCTTCCCCACATAACCAATCATTTTCACTATGCAATGCCCCCTCCTCCTCTGTACTGTACTGTACTGCCGCTGTTTCATTTGTTTTACACTGACAGCAACAAATCCATTTACTGTACTGTACACTCCCCTTTAAGGCTTGTGCTCTTTACCTTTAAATGCACAGTCATCTTTTATGGGCACACGGCATGACAACAGCTAACACATGATTTGTTAATTGACTATTTGTCATAAGTCAAAATTGGTCTTATTTGTTTGTGAAATGAGTAGCGCAGGATTCATTTTAGATAAAAGTTGGTGATATAAGTTTCAGCTTGTTTCCAGTCATGGCACTGCAAAAGACAAAAACAAAAACATAACAAACAAGCAATCAGAATGCTCAAAAATAATGTATGTAACCAGAATGAGCAGGGTTGCACAATGTATTGCATCAAATCAAATCGAAATCGCAATTTGAGTTGGATCGTTATCAAATCACAAGGGCTGAAAATATTCAAACTCTTGATTCTTTTTATAGAGAAATATTGTCCTACCTGTGGTTTAGAACTCGCAAATTCATGACATTCTTGTATCAGTTTATCACTTTATATGTCCGTTTTCTTTGGAAGGTTAATGCTCATGGAGTTGTTTACAATGTTCATGGTGAAATGAATCCTACTTTTTAAACAAATCTCAAATCTAATCATAATCACACTCAGGAAAAAAGCATTTTTCCCATCCCAAATTGTGCAGCCCTACTTAATAGATCCAAAAGATGTCATTAGTTTGTCTACTGACACCTTAAGCCTGGAGTTGGTATCGTTTGCAATGGAAAAAATACATGCAAAATAATGCATCAATACTTTAAAGAACATATATTATGCAAAATTTACTTTTTTTGTCAAAATATTGTATTTCACTTCATTCACGTTGGTTTCAGTAATCCTCTGTAGAAAATCCTTTGCCTCTGAGCCTCACAAAATTTCCTGTGACTAAAATGACACAGATAGAAACCCTGCTCAGTTTTAAAGTCCATAATTATGCCCAGAATCGTTTTAATCATTTCTGCCGTCAAATCGCACTCATTACACCAACATGTCCAGATATGTTCACCATCACACAGTTTAATTGTTTTCACTGTGGTAAATCCCTCTGCTGCTGCTGCTTTTTAAAGTGGACATTATTTTAAGTTCTAAATCACAAAATTCCAAAGCAAAGGCCCTCAACACCACATTTAAAGGCCAATGACAATACAAATTATGCATCATATTTAATCCTTAATTTGGACAACACTTATTAAATTATCTTGCCAGTGTGCCATCTTTACATATGCACATTTTCACATCTTTGTATTTTTTGACTCACCATTTCTGGCTCTTATGAGATACTTAGATTTGCTGTTTCCTGGTTTCTATTAGCATTATCTATTCCACAGTGACTCATAAACTTTCAGTACATTCATTTAAAACACTGCTAAAATGATCAAAACTCTTCACCAATATTTGCAAGTCATCAGCCTCCACTTTCAGCCTGGATTAAACACGATACAATCTTATCAGAAAGTACCACTCTAATATAATAAGATAAATGCCACAAAAAATGATTAGAACTGAACAATTAGACAACATAGAAACTCATTATATTAATCTGATGTTACTAAAAAACTTTGCCTGGGATCCAGATTACACACTTCTTCAATACTTTACGGAGATGTGACTCTGGTTGCCGGTGAACCTTCCGTTTTCAAAAGGGCGTGATTGCCAATTGGGGACATGCATAGTCTGGAAAAACACATCGCAGGGACTGAAAAACATCTGTGATTTCTGCAGAATAAATGAGAGAAGAACTAAACTTAATCTGAGGTAAAATAGAATTGATTTTGTTTGTAAATCATAGGTGACCAATGAGCTCATTCGTTTCACATGTGTCACTGAAAAAACAAATCTGATTGACCGGACTGATATCAATCTGTAAAAAAAATACAGAGATTTCCCAGGCAAACAATAGTCAGTTTTACACCGCTATGGTTACACAATACTCTTTTTGTTATGCACAGTTACACGGGACATTTTTAATTAAGCCACAGATATGAATCTAGCAATATTCATTACACTCGTATCTGAGCTTTTAAGGAGCCCTATTCATTCTGATCAATTTTTTCGACACAGTTCCTCTCAAACAGCACCTTAAACCCTCTTCTCTTTGTAATGGGCTCCAGGTCTGTCCATTTAGATTCAATTTACATCCCAGACTCCTCTCTGCTGTACTGCTGGATCCACTTCCCTCATAGACCTCATTTTGTTCTTCTCATTTTAGACTGTCTCTTCTTTCATCATTGCTTTGAGTTCAACTCTAATGTATTAGCATCAAGGGCCATTGTCTTAATATAGTTCAAAATGTAATGGTCTCCTCTATGTGGCACAGTGAAGGATGTAAGAAAGTCATTATTAAAAACTTCAAATTCCACTAAAAGGTACATTTGAAGACTTGAACTAAATTAACCATGAATGAAATGAACTAGCGAGGCCACATTCAAATATTTATTTAATAGCATATTATACCCATACACTGTATATTTCATGCGTGTAGAATGTGAGATAATTAAAAAATATTTGGGCAAAAGCAAAATTTGTCTTGCCCCACTACAGATATATTGTATAAGCAGCCCAAATATGTCTGCTGTGCATTGTCTGCATCTATTTATAAAGCGTTCCATAATCTGGAAGTGTGTGTAAGCATGCTAGTTGTCGTTACCTTCACCATCGCGGCCAAACACTGCACTGGTCATTAAGAGTTATGAAAAGTGCTTATAATTAGCGCTGAAGAATTAGGATACTCCTAATGCCTAAGGTAGTGAGGAATAACTTTGGACGAGTGTAAACTGTGTAAAATGGACTGAACGCGTTTATCACATTGTAAGACAGTAACAATTAGGTTCAGCACCTTTAACAATGACTTGATGGTAATAGCCTACTATTTCAAGCCCTCAATACTAGATTATAAAAGGCAATTTAAAATGACATGAGATAGTATACAGCATATTTTGCGCGTTCACTTCACAAACAATTCAGCTCACTTTAACTGCAGTTATTACACCGAACCCTTTACATAAAACATTTGCACAGAATGTTTTGCAGTATTTAACCTTCCATTTATCCAATTACAAGAGTTTTGTTTTAAATGGTAGAGTTACTGCTTGTCTGGAGGTTGCAGAGACTGTTTTATACAATTTTGTGGAACGTTCCAGACTCCAAAACTACAACATCTGACCCTCCACTTAAAATCGTACACAGTGCCCCGTCAGTGGTTTCTCAGCCCTTTGTATTGTGAATCAGTCATACTTTGCCAACATGAGTTTCTTGATGCAAAATGTCCGTGTTGAGATGAAACATGGAACTATTCAACTTATTGAGCGATTACTCTTTGAGCTGTTGCTATCAAAAAAATAATAATAATTCTCTTTAGTATCCCACAAAAATATGCAGCTGGCACAATGACATCATGTCAGTGAACCAAATATAGAGATGTAGATTACAAGGACATCTCCAGGAGTCAAAAGTGTATCGTGTTTCTCATTGCACAAAGTCATGACAGTGCAGAGCGTTGGTTTCAGCTTGAAGTAACTTACACAATACATCCACAGCACTGGTGACAGAGGAGTAAGTGGGCTGAGGTGACATTTTATTCAATCTCGATCTCTTCCCTCATTCACTTTTGAGCTGCAACAATTAATCAGAAATCAGAATAAATGTGACCTGTTTTTCTGTTCATCGTATTTGATCATCTTACTCGTCATCTGGACTACAGCCAAAAGATCTTGCATAACAAAGACAGGGACATTATTAAATCAAAATATCCAAAATAATACAGCTAAAATATTTTTTTGTTGCAGCTCTAGTGGAGATGACATTTTTTCAAATCTGGAGTTTTCTTGAGCAGATACAAAAATGACCAGGGGTACAGCGTTATTCATCCAACCACAACCCCTTTATTTTTCAGTTTGACGGTCGACCACAGCAAGTAATAATCTTTTTAGCTAATCCTCATCAAATCTCTCCCAAAGCTAATCCTGTGGGCGTGATGGTCCGCGGCCGCTCTTCATCAGTAATCACAGCTAACTGCTCCGCTCCATGCATAATTACATTGTGATGCCAATTTGTTGTATTGGGGGTTTAGCAGCAGCTTAACCCTTTACGCGCCGGAAGTTCACGCTTACATCGTGTATGACAAGTGCGACCTAATTAGGGATGAAGGAGTGATGATATGGGAGAAGAAGAAAGTGGAGGCAAAAAGGCTAATTGTTTATAATTGATGGATTGATCTTTATCTTTCACTATGTGCTGGTGATAAGAGAAACAGAATTAGAAGGTGCTCTCTGGGACTTTTCCGGTGGAGGGAGAGGGAGATGTTATTGCTTTACCTATAGACATTCCACAGTATTACATTAAATTTATCGTTCTGAGCCGCGTTACAGGTCAGATCTGTGGAGAGGCAACCCTGCAAACAATAATAATGCGTGTTTTTATGTATTTCTGTATGTATTTCTTTAACAATAAACTCAGCTGTACTTGAATAAATGGAAAATAAGTATGTTTTCAGAATTGTACATTGACCTCAACAACATAGGGTCTAAACACTGAACAAATTCTGACTGACTAATCATGGACAAGGACTAAAACAGGATTAGAACAGGAACAAAACAGGTCTAACATCAGGACTGAACTGGGCTCAAACCAGGATCAAACAAGGACAAGTATGAGCGCATCATATGTTTAATTCTATACAGCAAGATTCCAGGCAAATCCATAACATATCCATGGAGACAAACAGCTGGTGGATCGCTCCATTCGAAAAGTTACATAGTGCACTATTACAGCCTTGAATCTGAAGATTTTCAACCACTCTACCCACATAATATAAATATTGATTCATCTAAAAGGCCTGCACATCATGTTGTAAATATCTTAATTTTGTCCCATTTTAGTTCTATGTGTGGGGGCTTTACATTGCAGTACAGCAGCATAATGAACACCACATGAAGCGTTGAGCTATTCCCTAGTTAGATAAAGGCGAGATCCACCTACTTAGACACATTAAGAGCTAACCTCGGGAGACTGCAAGTGACAAAAATATCACCCACACAGCATTCAGAGATTCAAAATGTCTGCTCAAAACAGTCTATGCAAAAATGTGGAGAGGTTCTTTAGAAACTTTTGAATTGTTTGTAAGTTATAATCATCTATTCAAAATGCATGCCACAAAAATGTATGCAAATAATAGGTCTGCTCTGATGCGATGTGCTGCAGCTGTTAACACTACCGCCTCCAAGCGAGAAGGTCCTGGGTTTGACTCCTGGGCCAGGTGGGGTCTTTCTATGTGGAGTTTGCATGTTCTACTTATAGTATAGGTCTCCAGAATGTGTGAGAAAAAAAATAAAAATCTGTGTGTACCTTACAGATTCTCATCATATCCCTTTTCCTGTGTCCTCCTCATAATAAACACAGATTAAAGCAATCATCTACATCAGGGGTGTCAAACTCAATTTCACCGAGGGCCACATCAGCAAAATGGTTTGTCTCAAATTTGCAAAGATATAAAAAATATGACTGTGTAACTGTGTAACTCCTGATAAGCTGACATTTTAAGACAGTCATACATTTAAATTTACCTTGTCGCGGGCCGCATAAAATTACATGGCGGGCCGCACTTGAGTTTGACACATGTGATCTAAATGAAAAAAAGTGTTAATTCACTAATTCTCTGACCAGATCACTAAAGCCAATGGGAGCTGAGGCAGATGAGCTCATAAGTTTAAGTTTTTTAATCCATTTGTGAAGGAGACACAGTATTTACCTGAGAAGTGTCAAACCTGCAATTTCTCAAATGAGGCTGCCGTTAAGTGAAGTGAAAAGAAAATAAGCCTACATGGCAAAAGATGACTTTATTACCATTTATTATTATTATTATTATTATTATTATTATTATTATTATTATTATTATTATTATTATTATTATTATTATTATTATTATTATTTATTTATTTATTTATTATAAGATCAACTATTGAAATTGAATATAGTGAACTTCAAAGATCAAAGACCCTTTTTCAAGCCAATATTTATTTAATAGTTATTTATTAATTAAACTTAAAGGCTTCTAACTCATTCTCTTTTAACTCAAGAAAAATATAAATTGTTAATTTTCTTTGATCAAATAAATTGAGTTTACATGCAAAGTCTACGGTGGACGCATGTCTTGCTGCGGCACATTTTCGAGCATCAGAGCAGCGTGAATCTGGTGTTGAAGCGGAGCGTCTTGAGCGTTCAGGTGTCGAATGCTGAACTTTTGTCATTTGACGTGCAGAGACTAGAGACCAGAAAAAGTAGAAAGACATCAGACAGAAACTAGAGGCAACTTAATTATGCCAGGTGCACGGGCTAGGATAAAGGCTAGTCATGGACCCAGACACGCCGCCACCGAGCCGATCACCTCCGTTGATGGGTTTTGTGTAATAAATACACTTAAGCCACTCTCTCCACCTGGTCTGCATCATTCACAAAGACACAGGGAAAAGCATTCGCAGACCGCAATGGACACTCTGGACACGCGTCAAGTATTTTTCTCCGACGTACGTCCACTGCGTCAGAGGCGTTTGTCCTCAAATACAAAGGCGTCCAACTAGAGGCGTCCAACTCGTTTTTGATGCTCTGGTGTGAGGCTGGGTTAATCTGTAGCCCTGTGGTTCATCCAGGATCATTATGTATTAGAAATGCATAGATTTGTTTTTACGCTTTCAATGAAACCAATTCACTTAACAGTCAAAAATGTAAAACATGAGAGAGAAGACAAATGGATATTGTTTTCAAAGTGTTTAATTTGCATAACGCTAAGAGCAACTGCTAATAGCCAACAGTGTTAACTAACCCAAAGCTGCTTTTTCACTTATTTTAATAATTACTCCAATTTGTAATGGATGAATAATTAACACAACATTAGCTAAATAAGCAAGCTAAAGGTCATTTAAACTCAGTGCAGTGATATGCAGTACTTTGTGAGTTCTATTTGATGGTTTTGCTTGCTGTAGAAATATTTTCTCACCCCTCTGTGCCCTCCGTCCTCTCCGCTTGTCCAGTAAATATTTGTGTAGATTTTGTTTGAAAAGTCAAACCACAGCATCACCTCTGAATTCACAAAGTGCTCCATCCCATTTGACCTCAAACCCCATAGAAGGCAATGTCCAGAGAATTACCTCATAAATTCATTCTATTATTAGTGCGGCTGTAAACCATGTGTTTTAACCATGTTACAGTTGTTTCCTTCTCATTTACCCATTATTTTTGGAGTGATTTGTGCATGTTCGAGTGATTTTTGAACGCTTACGTTCAAGACGCCATATTGCCAATCAATCCCAACACCGGCATACACCTACTTACTGCTCTGTACTTACTTTGTTCTACAATTTTATTTCCTTAATCAATGATACGCGTAGGATTCGGCAGCGTCACATAGTCATTTTGGTTCGCCTTTGTTGTTATGACGTTTACGGGCGACATCACCTCCAATTGGGCACCGGTACAAATGAAAAGAAAAACAAAACAGTAACTCGCTAGTGTGATCTGCAGCTATCTATCGGAGGGGCCAACAGCTCCACGACTCTTTGTTGTGATGATGTTTACGGCAACGACAGCTCCCATTGGGCTTTAAATAGAGATATAACTAATAAACTTGACTTGATTAGTGTGTGTATTCACTAACATGATTTTAATACCATGGAAAAGGCCCACTATTCAATCCTGATTTTGAAACCACAATGATAATAAAAGTTTTTTGGGCAATGAAGGATAATTTTCCAACCCAAAACAAATGCACTTTCTTTAATTTAGAATAAATGGTTCATTAGTATAACCAGACATGGAAGAAAATTTGACTAAACAAATATAAAAATGCCAAAACTCACACACACAATTTTTGGAGTCATCTTGTATTACTGCCTTATTGCCTGTATGATAAGGTGTAAGTAAGACAGGCATCTCAAAGTGGGTTTTGAACACAGTGTCAGGTGAAATGAAATAGGAAAGATGTAAACACAAACTCCTCATTTATCATTTAGAGAGCGGACTTGTTAGCGCGCACACGCCTTAATATTCTGTTTGAAGCGAGCGAGCAGACATGAGAGGAGGCATTTGATTAGCATGCCCAAATGACAAACACTGGAGCGGTCTGTCTGCAGTGAAGGTGATCAGAATACAGCAGCATGCGTGTGATGAACTGCCTTGATGAACCTATTAAGCTTAAATGCACAATCTACAAAGTAAACACAAGAACTAGGTTAGAGAGTAGTTTTCAGTCTTGTTTAAGATTGGTACACCTGTATGGCACACTGGAGCCATCTGTCAGAATTAAAATGTGCAGATTAAAAATGTCCACCCCACCCACTTTTACCCGTAAATGCAACTAAACCTTCTTTCTGCTTTCTTTGCGGTGGAACTCCCGGTTATGTGGGAATCCCATTCACTTCAATGGAAAAACGCTTTGACACCAAAATATGATATAAAGTAGATTGATTTGTGTACAATGTTCATGCATTTCTGGGAGGCTTTAAAACGGCTTTGAAGTCCATATAGAACTTATTTGCTGTCAAGATCGGCAGCCCCATACAAAATAATACAACTCAAATGATGATGGAGGTGCTCATGGCAACCTCCAGAATATACTGAATATATGTGTACAGCAGGTTTTACTTTTGGTCAAATGCTTTTGTTCTATAAATTGTGAGGAATTGGCAAGTTTCTCTCCATCTCTGGGTGGTTTTCTTCTAGGTATTCCAGTTTCCCCCATACCCCATCAGTTCAAAACATGCACCATGAGTAAAATCCTTCAACTGAGGTAGTCCTGACCAAGGCTAGCTCAAGAGATGGAGTCCCCGGCCACAACGGTTGCTCCAATGGCGTTGAAGGATGAGTCAAATGCAGAGGACACATTTTTGAAAAACACAACAAACAAAAAAAGTTACTTATATAGTCTGGCTTTTTGGGAATTCTGATAAACTATGATTTGCCTTCACCAGACCTCTCAGCACTTGTATATTTGATTGAAAGTTGTGGCTAACTGCTTATCCAATTTCTGGTCATTTTTTAAGTACTGACCAGCTCAAATGAGAATCTAATTTAATTTTGTGGATAATTAGTATTTTGTGCCTGGGTTTCGATTTGTTGACAACACTTTCCAGCTGCAGTCTGGGTCTTGCAAAGGGAAACAACTCATTGCAATTAGTCAAACAACAAGCTAATGATGAGGAGGGGCACAAAAAAAAAGAAAAAATCCACTTTTCTGAAATGCATAAAATTATAATTATAGGGAAAAAAAACAAGAACATGAGGTCAGTGGAATCAAATGACACTGTGAAAAATGGTGTATCATATCTCATATTTCAGAACAGTGGCCGTGTTCCTGGAGCTGCATATTCAGTGACCAGAGCTTTACCCTTTGTGAAAATACGAGAATAACACAATATAGAAAGACCAATTAATGGTCTCATGCCTATGGAACTCACTGAAGAGTGCTTGGGAGGGCAGTGAAGGCAAACAGGACCATTTTAATAAAGTTATGGAGCCATTATGTTGTCAAGAGTCCTTGGGTTGCTGGTTGTGGTTCGTTCAAACAGCGAGTGGTGGAGCATAGCAATGTGCTTGAGGAGGAAAAGTACTCTTTATTGGGCTGATTGAAAGTAGCAGAGGAAATAGTGAGCTTCCCTTAGCAGTGGGTCATGCAATTTCCAATGCATAATAAACACAGCCATAGGAGACGATTATACGATTTTCTACACTTTACAGCAATCAACAATGCATCAATAAAACTACCAACACCTACTTAATATTGGTGGTAATTAGGGCTGCAAGATTAATCATGATCAAAAATGAAATCCCAATTTGAATGGATGCAAAATAGCAAATCACAAAGGCTGCGTCGAAAGGCAAAGCTCTTCCATTTACCGTCAATCTACATTTCTACCCTCACCTGTGGTCAAGAGCTTTGGGTAATGACCGAAAGCACAAGAACGCGGACACAAGCGGCCCACCTCAGAGTGTGTGCTCATTTAGAGAAAGGGTGAGGAGCTTAGTCACACAGAAGGAGCTTGGAGAACAGAACAGATGCCTCCTGGACACCCACCTCCCTAGGCCTTGGGGAAGATCCAGGACAGGTTGGAGGGACTATGTCTCTCTGCTGGCCTGGGAACACCCTGGAGTTCCACCGGAGGAGCTGGAGAGAGTGTCTGGGGTGAGGGAAGTCTGGTCCCTGCTTAGACTGCTTCCCTCGTGACCCAGCTCAAGATAAGCGGAAAAAAATGAATGGATGGACAAAGTCTTCTTTTTTTAAGTACCATCATTTCATAATTTTGAGTTTTTGTCAATTGTCTTTGGTGCGAAATATGAATTTTGAACAAAATCCTATTATTAAAACACAAATTACAAATCTAAATCTAAAACAATATTTGGCTGCCTTACCATGCAACATATCTAAAAACCTTATTATACATGCTTTTACTTGCATGTGTATGTTAGAATACTTTGAAAAACTCCACTCCACAAATAAACTTTTACAGTGCAAAATGTTCACTTGCTCTGATTCAACCATAAGGTGTGACGATGCATAACGTCTCAGTGGTAATCATTTTATGCCTGTTTATTTGTGACACTGTAAAACTGTTATGTCTGTTATGATGCAATATGTACTTTGTTTTAATGAGCTGCTGTTAAGACTGCATATCCAAAATTAACTACTATAATAAAAGTCTATGGCCCATATGGCTGTAAGCTAAACAAACATTTTACTTGCACTGAGACATGCACTGAGGGCCTGGGTCTTATAGAGCCAAATCAATGCAGTGTTAAATTTCAAGTCAATAAGACAGATACAGTTTGGGTGGTTTCAGTGTAAGTGGATAAATGTGCTTCAGTTTGTATTTGGCCACTGATACAAAGGTTGGCAGTTCGAATCCCGCTCTTGACACAAAACATAATTCGCAGATTCACTGACCCACAGGTTGAGCAAGACACTTAATCCACCTCACCCCAGTGTCTGAATGTGTGTGCGAATGGGTGAGGGGTTCCTTGAGTGTCTTGAAAGTTAAAAACGCTAAATAAAAATGTGACGATTTACCATTCCTTTACATATTTGTTTATGTTGTGTTTATTCAGGTAGTTAAAGATGGCCTATGTAACTTTTTTCTAATTGAGGGTCAGCTACTTGCTTGTCTCCATGGAGATTGTATTGCATTCCCCGGAATATTCCACAGTATAGCATTAAAATTCATTTATTTCCAGGTAGACAAGCAAGTGACGTCACCAGGCTAATTTACAAGTCAGATCTGTAGAGAGGCGACCCTGCTCACAATAATGCATGTTTTTACTTTTAGCAAGAGAACCTCTACTGAAACACTAATTTATTTGGTTCAGATGCGATTTGCAGAAAGATTGTACCAGCATAGCTCTTATCTTTATACCTATTTTTGCATTAACACTGCTGCAGAGAAATCCCTATATCCTGCTGCTTTCCAAGAGTCTATAATTATTTATGACAGCGTGAGGCAGCATGGTGTTGTTTAACTCGACACGTTTTCCTCTCTGATAACGTCACTATCTGCAGCCTGCACCTGAGCTACTGATAACCTCATACAGAGCCTATAGCTCCACTGCCAATGGAGCAGCTTTGTTTTAAGTCTAAGCCAAAAGCCCTCTATTAAAACTGTAAGCAGAGGTTAGCATATATTCTCCAGGGTCGCTGAGGTGATACAGGTCTGGTCCCTCAAGATCCATCTGACTTAAAAGAGCTTCAACAGTAATTTTACATATAGCCAGAAGGAAGGATGAAATAGGTTCTCAATATTCCCAGTGGTTTCACCCACAAGAGACAAATATGGAAAGTTAAAAGAGACATGGCGCTCCATTCAAATGATTTTCCAGCCATGAATAAAACAAAGCGACACCTTTCTGTCCAAGTGTGTTCATTTTATTACTAAAAAGAGAAAGATTTGTTTTGGGTAAATAATGCTGTGTTGATTGATTGAAGATGCATGGAAATACAGTTGTGGTTTAAAATCATATAAAAGATAATGCAAGTTGCAACATGGGGACAATGGACAAGATATGATTATTGTTTTTTTTATTATTATCCATAGGCTTTATATAAGACCATAAAGCAGTGTGCCATGATTTGGAGGTTAAGAGTGAGGAGAGACATTCATCAAATCTCACTATATTGCAGCTTTGGTTTTAACCAAATTTCTCAAATTTGAATTAAGATCTCATCATTTTAAACTTTCGAATCATTTCAGACGACATTTTTTTGTGATAAATGGCCCTGAAAGTCTACAACTCTGTCTTGATAATTTTATTGAAATGATTTGTTTCTAAATATAAAACTAAACTGAAAACTGTGATCAGTTAATACAAGGAAGAAATGTTTCCTCGTTGACCAGAACAATTTTATTTTTTCCTTGAGTTACAATAAAAAAAAAAAAAAAAGATAATCAAAATTAATCACTTATTCATCAGTCTTCTTTAAGGAAGACTGATGAATGATGCTGTTTTCTGATCTATGTTATAATGTTGTTTCCTCATCAAAAACATACCTGGAGTTGTGTTTTGTTTCATACCACTGCATGACATCACAAGGTGGAACAGAGCATTTTGAGCTTTGGAGATGTAAACAGACTAATAATAAAGGACTACTCAAACATGAAGCTCACAAGAGTCAATTATGTGTAACACAGGACATTTAATCATTGTCAGATGTGGTCAATATCTTAGTTAGTGGAGCGCTTATGTAACACCATATCTTACACATTACATTATATGGGAAAGCATTGCACAAAAAGAGTGGAAATGGCAATAGATTTGTGTTTTCCGCACATTAGCCATGTCCATATGGTATACCAGCACGAAGGACACCACTGGGTCATTGTGTACAGAATATATATTTGTACACACTGCAAAACTACTGTCTGACCGGCCTTGTGCAACGCTAACAACTGAGATATTTGTCCACTGAACTGAACAGTAACCAAAAGACCAAGGCCAAAATCGGTCATGCTAAAGGTTGGTGGTTATAATGGGGTAAGCAAAATAAAAATTCTGCTATTTTTCCAAAGCAATGATGCACCCTTTCAAGAAATGCTCAAAGTCTTTCAGTGTGGGAGTGCTGCTGTCCCAGAAGTAAACAAGAACTTTGGAAAAAGTAGCAAATGTACCAGAGTTTGAAGAATCAGGAAACTGCATAGAGAAAAAAAAATCATTCGATGGTTCCAAAACAAGTGACCATGGGATATTTCCAAGTGTGTTAGCTAAGGAACAGACTTAAAAACATGAAAAACAGAACTAGTTCATTTTAAACTGTTTGTAGTTGTCCAAACTCATTCCTCATTTTCCTAAGTATTCCTAGAATCCTAATGTTTCATTGCTATGAGTTTATAAGCGCATTTCATAACTTTCAGAGGTCAGAGCGAAGTTTTGCAGTGATGCTGACAAACATTAGTAAGCTAACGGTGCACTTCTTGGTTTTGGAGAAAAATTACGCTTTATACTTTATACGTACAGGCAGCACGCAACGGTCTCATTATGACCTCAAGAGCTGCTTTTACTATCTGTATTGTGGCAAATTTTACTCAATTATATGGACATACGTTGGGTCCAGCCACTTTAAGAAATAATTTAGCTAATATTTAGATGCCAACATAACTTTAAAATGAAACTTAAGGTTAATTTTACACTTACACAAAGACGATTAGCATTTAGCGTTGTTTATTTCTTCAAATCCGATAAGGAACCCCAACCTAAAACCCATTACGGATCCGTCTGCCCATGAAATAATCTGCAACCTCTAGGCCAAATCGTCCAAACCCAATACAAGCAACAAACCAATATGAGTTTTTACTACATGTGCACTCTCTCAGTGGGTTCACAAATTATTCCAAATATTGCACTACAAACCAGTAACATTATCAGCAGCTCTGAGCTAGTCCTGACATTATCACCTACGCCTGTCGGAGTCCATTTCCAAAGTCTATTCATCACATTTGATTAGGTGGGCCGTCCTTCCCCATACCCAGTCAATGTATCATACCTAATAAAACAGTATAGACAGTAGATTTGTAGCACGGCTCTGCTCATAACTCCACACGCTGAAGGATTTGCAGCTGAATTTCGACTCACTACATCTCCTGCACTGAACCCTATCCAGATACAGCCTCCTCTATGTCCTCCTTAGTGTATTGGCAGCATGCTACGTATATAATTAGTCAGCTGTAGTTAATGTACAAAATATGTCTTCTTAATTGTCCCCTTAGAGACTCGCGAACTCACACTATACCAAAGCTCCATCTGCCGGTTGCTATTTCTGCTCTGCATACAACAAGACAAGCGTGTGATATCTCAGCTGTTTTGCATTTTAAAACATACTGCCAAACTCCTGATGATGAATAATATTTACGTCTGGTATTATTTGGGCTGACACGATTGCAAGGTGAAGTGAGAAAGGAGCAATCAATGTGGTTCAGCGCTTGCGTAAAACAAACCAGATGCCCGTCTCGTGGTACTATGTCGTGAGAAGACAGTTAATTCTTGCTAATTACATTTGATTGGAAAAAACCCTGTCGAGCATCCAATTAAGACAAGGACTTGGGAAATAGCTTTTAGCCTCCCACCGAGTAGCATGTGGGAGTGGGAGGAAGTGATTAATGCAGGGAATAAATAGTAGAGTTTAAGCTTAAAGAAGAATTAGCCCTGAGAGAATGGAGAAGGTAAAAGTCCACACTAAAAGACATAAAAAATAGGGTATGGGTGGGCAATATTGACATAAATTAATATCTGGATGTTTTATTATTACCTTTTTAATTAATATCAGATTATTTAATTATTTATTCATCAAATATCCAACAAAAATAATTACAACGTTCAAATGTTGCACAAAAAGTGACTTACCTTAAAAAATGCATTCTAACTGTGAGCGGAGCGCCACCTCCTTGTCTCCATGGAGATCAAATTTTATGCTATACTAGGAATCTCTGCGCTCAACTGCGCCTCACGAGACGATATTTTGTGGCCCGCAGGACAATATGAAAGTTTAATGCTAGTTGTGCTGTGTACTCCCGTGACAAATGATTCAACAAATAACGATGTATATACATAAAATCCACAAGAATTGGCATATTTCCTCATGTATGTTGAAAACAGCGATAACTTTTGAGAAGATTTTAACAAAATGGAATACCTGATGCGGCCCAGCTTCACCCAGACTCTAACTCGGTGTGGCCCCCAGATAATTTGAATTTGAGACCCCTGTGCTATACTGTGGAACATTTTACAGAAGCACCACCAGAAATGTTACATAGTGCACCTTGAATTTTATATCCTTGTTTGGAAGACTAATAAGTTTTAAGGTATCTGTTCTTCTGGCAGTTTTTTCGTATCATCCAGGGGTTTCAGAATGATGAATAATTAGGACTGTTCCCATAGCGATTAGCAATTCAATTCATGTATTTTTTGAATGGGAAAAAGTCCACACATTTTGCATTTCACAGGAAGCTGAAACTCATGAATAGACAATAAAGTATATGTGACATTTTAATTACCGGTACGTGTCTTCAAAATGACAAATGCAATATTGTCTTGTATAATGTATCATCCAACTCGATAATGTGGCCATGTAGTTTACACAGTTAGATTTACAGAAGTGAGTTATTTTTCGGAAAGCAGTTACCAAACAAAAGGGACCTGTAATGATAGACCCCACTGTGACAGCAAATGTTCCTATCGACAAACAGTTCATTAAATTCAAAGGGGAAAAACTAACCCACATCTGTTAAACTGAGGCTCCACAGCAGGTGAAAGGGAGGCCGTGTGGTGAGATCAGATCAATGCTTACAAGTTTCAACGAATACAGTCAACAGTCAACATCTGGGGATTGTGGGAGTTGGTTTGAGGTAGAAAATGGATGAATAAATAAAAGTGGTATAAAGCAGTAGCAGCAGCAGCAGCAGCAGTAGTTACTCTTAACACTCAACTGTTCAAAACTCTAATCTTTATTCCAAGCTAAATCAATAACATCTGCGCGGAAACAAGAAGATGGCGTACTCTCCGCCAGAAAACGTACACGCTGCACCTTTAAAAGACACATGATGCTTTTAAATACACAATGTTTTGGTACTTCAATGTTTTGAAATGTATGTCCATCATTTGTTTATGTGTTTTTTATGTTTTTATGGTCCACCTTAAGCTCACTTCCAGATCAGTCATTAGAGGTATAATACTCCCTACAAAGACACAGCCAGACTGTACTGCACAAGACTGGAATGAACAACACTATCAAGTCAGTATTTTTCATGTGTACATTTTCTTTGCACAACCGGGAAATTTTTGGTCATCTTTTGGTCATTTTTTTGGCTGTGTGATGAGGTTTAAGCTGTAAAAGGTTGAATTGATAACTTCTATGACTCATTAGAGAATTATTTCATTCTGCAATTCATGAGCTGTTTATCTTTTATATTACACTTCACAGGGTTTTAATACAGAGACTGCATAACAAGTGGGAGCAATATGTTATCGAATTACACTGTTATTAACCAGGAGAGTGCAGTCAAAGTGTAGTCAGTGTAATATTTAGTTTTAAATTGTTAACTGCTATGACAACAGTCCATTGGTGGTGATCAGGTAGTGGAGGGCACGTCATGGAGTTTGTATTTGTATAGATGGCTTGAAACTTGGGATTTGGCTACTGTTTTAATCTGTAATTGTGTAATTTAGTGATCTTATTCTTGAGGTGTATTTGTATAAATCTATAAATTTGCATCAACTTTATCTGTTTGTTTTGTAGTAGGCAAAGTGTAGTAAAATGTATTCCTTTGGTGTAACATTCTTAATAACCACTAAAGCATTTTCAAGTGTATTAATTAAAATTTCAAAATGTCAGCTTTTCGATTCTCCCTGGACTGTACTTGCATATATACAGCTCATGATTTTTAACAATATTTTAGATTTACAATAGTTTTTGTGGTTTAAATCTGCTCTTGGGTTATTGTGTGAGTGGCATAAATTTATTTCACTGTTATCGCTTATCATCTATATTTACTTCAACGCTATATCGAGCTTCAAAATTTGTTATCGTGACAGGGTTAAGTCCCGCACTGATGGTAAATAAACTTCTCCTGCATCAGAGCCCCAGCATCATGCCTCATTTATTTCACTCTAGCGCTACTACAGTTTATTGTACAATGTTTACCAGTGTGGTTTCTAACAGCAAATTGTAAAAAAAAATAACCTACCCTATGAGGTAATTTATGTATAGCTAGACCTGTGACTTTTAAGGCTAACCTGACTTGTTTTAAATGCATTGACTTTCTTAATATTGTCTGGTGGTGAGCTGCAGCAGAATCACTCAATTCTTCACATTTTCTCCCACGATAGCTCTCGAGCCTGCCTCCCTGGACCAGAGTGGCTGCGGGCCGCACCTGTCAGCTGCAGTAGTGGGAAAGCCAAGAGCCCGTTTGTTTGTCTGTGTCTCTTTCTTTTCGTCCTCTATCTATCTATCATCCTCTCTTCTCTCTCCATATCACCACCTCTCCACCTCCTTCCTTTGGCTCACTCACTCCATCCCAAAACTTCATACCCGTTTGTCGGTGCACCTGTGAACGGAAAACAGAGCTCTTTCTATGCCGTAGCTCTTTACGTCCCCCGGGCAACCTCTCCTCCATCACCGCGGGAACGGGAGAGATAAGCTACAACACTACACCTGTGCACAGCCAATTCCAGGCCAAATAATAGATTCAGCGGAGCTCGGAGTCAGGCAAATCAGGTTGACAGCTTTATCTCTGGCTCCCGATTTCAAAGCACGTTGCATAGCTCATTATCAAAACAGAAAAGCAATCACGAAAAAAAGGAAGAAGAGAGAAAGTGTTGACACCGCCACAATAGTCCTCACGAGGGATTACATTCTGAAAGCTCGTTTACAGATAGTGCAGGTGCGAGGAGAAATACGAAGCAACATGTATTTACTTCATGACAAAAGTGCTGGTGGGCATATTCGAGACGATTACAAATGTATTACGCGCCTATGGAGTCTCATAATATTAAGTATACAGTTTTGCAGTTGATATATCCCGTATCAACTGCAAAACTGAGAGAAAAATGTGTGTGGGAAAGATGTTGGAGAACAAAATTATTCTAGAAAAAGCAAGCGGAAGAAGTGTGTGGGAAGAGAGAGGTATTTTTACTTAGCCTCTCAATCAGATATGACCGCAACACTAAACATATTGGACTGACTAGACAAACAAATCAAACTAAAGGCAGAGAAAGACAATAGTGCCTGGGTACTGGTTTAACGTACAAGATATTAGCAAAAGGAATTGTTAAGAGCTGCTCAATATTTGCAAGTATTGTCCAGTGAGAATCGAAAAGCTGACATTTTGAAATTCTAATTAATACACTTGAAAATGCTTTAGTGGTTATTAGGAATATTACACCAAAGGAATACATTTTACTACACTTCACCTACTACAAAACAAACTGATAAAGTTGAGGCAAATTTATAGATTTATACAAATGCATATCAAGAATAAGATCGCAAAATTACACGATTACAGGTTCAAACAGCAGCCAAATCCCACGTTTCAAGCCATCTATACAAATACAATCTCCATGACGTGCCCTCCACTACCTGATCACCACCAATGGACTGTTGCCATAGCAGTTAACAATTAAAAACTAAATATTACAAAGACTACACTTTGACTGCACTCTCCTGGTTAATAACAGTGTAATTCGATAACATATTGCTCCCAATTGTTATGCAGTCTCTGTATTAAAACCCTGTGAAGTGTGATATAAAAGATAAACAAAGCGCAAACTGTAGGTGAGAAAGCCGGAATTTTGAAATCATGTATCCGACAGCGGGGCAAGCAGAGCGAGCAGCCGCAGAGAGAGGTGTCCACTGTGTAATTATAGATTTAGTAAACCCCAGGCTTAATCTGACTCCATCAACCTCTCGTTTGTTGAGTTAAGGGCTACTGATGCTAATGAGCTGCGATGAACTGCACCTCTGGACTGAACGAGTGGGTAAAACACTGGGGTAATTATAGCTGCATGAATTACAACCATTTAAAATCTCATCGGCGAGCGTAAACACGACGATTCCGCTATTGTTCTTGTTGTGGTGCACGGTGGCGGAGTGGGTAACAGTATTTCTGACATTTTGCAAAAAGGTGAGGTTCAGTTCTCAAGTTTGCAAGTTTTTGTTTTGTCTTTTTTTTGTTTTGTTTTTACAGTAAGTGAGCAATAGTGTTATAATGTAATCGTAATGAAATGCACATATGGAAAGCAGCAGTAGCTAAATCTGGTACAAATCATCTCTTCTTTTGTAAGATTAATGAATTTGTACATGGTTCCTGACAAATAAAGAATAAATAAAGAAACCTGGTGAATCAGAATTTAATTGAGAGCCTCTATAATCCAGATAACGCCCATGATTATAAATATAGTTGACTAGGTGACTATCCCACTTCATCGTAGCAGCTGTATTCTCAAGATTGCCATATCGTCCAAATTTCAAACCACGTTAAACTCATTGCTACTGATGGAATGATAAAGCACCTGGACCCAAAGAGGATTATGGGATTTGTGGATGACGCAAAACTTTCTAGTAACACTTCAAATCTACTTTTCTCTGTCATTATTTTTTCATAACAGATCATGTCAAGTTTTTCAAGCAGAAGAAAAATGCATAAATATTTCACGATGCTATTACCGACTGACAACTCCAGATCTCTGAAGTATGACTTTTCCAACAAATAAGACGTAGTAGTAGACAATAAAAATACTCTTAACAAAAGGAGAAACAGTCTATAAATTGTTGGCATCCTGGCTGCTGTATTTGCATGTCTGCTTGGATCTTTTAATGACTTCATTGCGAGTCTATAAGGCTGAACTATCAAACACTAAATCTTTAACAATAAATCCATTTTATGACCCAGAAAAACAACATTACAGCTATACACTTGCTCTTCTGCTAATTGGCCCAAGACTGGAAATGCATTTATTAGCACAATATAACGTAGGAATGCTCCAGTTTCAGAATCCAATCAAGGTCTTAACCCTCACTATTCATTACACTAATCGATGGAGAGCAAATCCGCCCAGTTTTATTACATTGGCTACGAAGTCTGTCCCTTCATAACGCTAAACATATCAAGCTGACTACACAAAGAGTTCAAAGTAATAGGCAGAGAGAGGCAATTAGCGGTAGCATACGGCAGAAATATCAACAGATGCTCAATTTATGCAAGTGTTGTCCAGAGAGAATTGAAAAGAAGTGTTGAAATTCTATTATCCTAAAGATTACAGTGGTATGAGTCATTACTTCCAATCAATACCCATCCTTGAAAATGCTTTGGTGGTTATTGAGAATACATTATAAAGGAATACATTATCAAGTGAGAAAAACAGTATAATATAAGTTGCGCATAAAAATAAGGTAGACTGCAAGTGCATGGTTTTCAAAACAAAACATGTTTCATTCATTTATTTGATTTAACTCAGCTAAAGGAAATAAAATCACTCAATGCAACCCAAATCAATACACGGCATGCATGTTATCCAAAGGCCTGTCCCAATAAATACTATATTGACTTATCATTTAGCGTGACCGATGGAACAATTATTTTTGGGGGTCAATATTTATGTATTGTATTTATTTTTTCTTTGCACTAGACCAGGGGCGTCAAACACATTTTCACCGAGGGCCACATCAGCAAAGAGGCTGCCCTCAAAGGGCCAGATGTAAAATACATGTAACTACTTTTTTAACTTGTTAATTAACCATTTCTGTATTTATTACTTATTCATGTTACAAATATTGCATAAGCATTTGCAAAATATGGCTCTCTAACTGTGTATTTCCTGATACAATGATATTTTAAGACCATCATACCTTTTAAGGTACATTTGGTTATTTTCAGCACTGTGATAAACTGTAAACTGTAGAAGGTTGCATTATGAACTTCTATGACTCATTATAGATACAAACTAACAACTTAAGTATTGAATTCTGCTATGTATTATTTGTAGTTCTTTTTTTTTTTTTTTTTTTTTTTTTTTTTACAAAATTGTACATTTAGAATCATTTTTGGGGATAATTCTGCTTTAGGGTTTGGTTTCAATATTATCATTTATCGTCTATATTTACTTCAGCAAGATATATAGATACATATATAGATAGTTATCAATAGATTTCATGTTATGTGACAAACTAGACGAGTCTTTTGAGTAACAAAATATATAAAAAGTAAATTTTTGATTAGAGAAAAGTAAACCTGGTAGAGAGATTATAACCCAGTGGGATCCAAAGCAATGCAAAATACAGCTTTCTGAATTCCACACAACTGCAATGATTCCAAGCTACAGATTACTTTTAAGAGCTGGCATAGCAGATTTTTTTTGCGTGTAAAGAGCATGCATAATAGCAACCAGACAATAAGAAAGAACTGTATGAATACCACAGCAAGTGTAAAAGAACTTTGAACTTGTTTTGGTTAAAAGTACAAGAAGTTCCACTCACCGAGTCCGGGCGGGTTCTCAGGGCAGGGGGGCAGAGGTTTGGGAGAAGGCGTCTGATTGGTCTCCGGCTGCGTGCTTATCCCGAGCTGCTCTCCGGTCGCTAAGTAACTGGCCATTGTCCCATTGGGCCTGGACAGATTGTAGTAGTAATAATGATGCCCGCTGCTGATATTATTCCTGGATCCGTTGCGTCCATTATTGAAGCGGCTAAAGAGGTCAAAGCGCTGCGAGTACACGTCAAAATACAGGATCATCATAATGAGGAAGTGGAGCAGGCATAGCAGCAGCACGCCTTTGCAGATGCGCTCCAGAGTCCGGCCCAACATCAGCCGGGTCATGGCCGAGGACAGGGACCCAGCCACGGTGACGCTGGACGGTTACGCTCAGGGGCATGTATTCATCCTGTTAGCCGTGTTAGCTAGCATGTTAGCAAGTCTCCGAAAGCAATTAGCAACACTCGGTTAGCTGGTGTCTTCAGATGACATGGGGTCACGAAGATATGGCGGCTTATGTGTAACCTTTTGCATGGCATAAGTAATTGGGTGTTAAATGTCGCTATCGATATCAATAAAGGGATAATAGCGGGACAAATCTGAAAAAAGGTGATTACCGTAGCTACACTGTGCTAGCTCGGTTGTTTTCAAGGAGCATTGGGTCTCAAAGGAAATACTAGTGTCCAATTTCGTTCCTGCATGACAAAAAGTTGTATCTATCAATTATTTCCAAAACTTTATGATTTCAAAATGTGAGGAAAAAGTTACAAGCTATGGCCAGCTAGTTAACAGGGCCATGGCTTGTATATGTTCAGAAAAAAACGGTAATCAATTTCAGTTGGTATTAGCACTTGCAGTAAAACGACGGTAAGATGTCACTGAGCAACTTTGAGCTGCAAATTCCTGCATGACAGAAGCAGCTGAATTTTCCGTCGAGCTATGGATACGCCCTCAAAGTAGTATTATTCCTACAAAATGACACCCCTCTGCAAGACATCGGTGGGGTATGTCCTAGGCTGAATCATATATCAGTCCTGTGTTATCCAAAGGCCAGTCCAATCAGTCTGAACCCCGAGCTCTGAACTCGCGGCAGTTCACGAGAGGTGCCAAACATTCATTATGGAGCAGCGGGAAAGGTCAGGCGCGCTGTCCGTCAAGATGGCTCCCGGTCACTTCTTGGTTGTAAAATATCAGGCACCTAATGGGAGACACACAACAGAGAATACATTTAATATGTCGATCAATCAATGCACTTGAAAAAAATGGCTTTATATAAAAATGGATTTCAGTATTCAATTTATGCAAACAAGAAAGACTGTGTGCCATTTAACAGTACGTATAGCCTAACCCCTATTTCAAACTGCTTTCTGTCCTGTCACAGCATATTTTGCAAAGAGGTTGGTGGTTCAGTTCTCAGGTCTGAACGTTTTTTGCTTTGTTTGTTTTTTTCTTTTTATTGTGAGCTGATGAAACTGAATTATCCTCATTGTAAAATATGAATGCACAGTTTAATTGTTGTGTTAAGTGTATTACTGATGAAAATTAGAAATCGACTGTATGTTATAATGTTGTGTCCTTATCAAAAACAGACCTGGAGTTGTGTTTTCTTTCATTCTCACATGTTCAACACACAAATCCTCCTTGTGATGTCATGTGGTCATACAGGAAGTGCTCCACTGTGTTTTTAAACTCCAGACACCCTGGAATTTCCCATCTCTACTGAACAAAAGGTAAAAGTAGATGCAGACAGACTAATAATGCAGGATTACTCAAACGTGTGAATGAGCAAAACACAACTCCAAGTATATTTTTGATGAGATAGCGACAGTCTAACAAGGCTTAAAGCTCACAAGAGTCAATTTTGTGTAATGTAGGACCTTTAACACAGTGGTCTTTTTGGCATGTATTTTAGATCCTGTATAGTCCAGATAATGATCACAATTATAAAATTACCATTACGATTATTTTAATTTAGCTGATTAGTTGCGATTATTCCAGTTAATCGCGTAGCAGCCGTATTCTCAAGGTCGCCATATTGTCCAAATTTCAGACCATGTTCTGCATTTTAGGCCCAAAAAACCTCCAAAAATGCAGAATGTGAAACAGATTGTATCTTAATTTAAAAGGTACATGTGTTAATGTTTAATGTTATGGCTTTTTACTTAAGGCACTGCAGGAATCGCTTGTAAATATAAATGTGCACATATTCCATTGTACCTAAGCAGTGATGTATTGCATTATTCTCGCTATAACGTGAAGCAGAATATCATCGATCTTGTGTGGCTTTTGAGAGCGCTGTGTGACCTTGCCTTATTATTGATATGCTCAGATGAAAACCAGCGGAATACGTTTAGAGGTTGGCTTTAGGTTAGAAAAACAAATATATGTGTGTGTGAGAAATTGAAAGAAACCGCGCTAACAACTAATGCAACCAAACAAATAAGAGAAGCTTGACTGGGGCATTTCCAAATTGACACGCCAAGTCAATTTTCCAGTCAAGTGGTTTAAAAGGCATTTATGATGGAAAGAGGGAATACACAATGAAGTGAGCATAGAAGGAAAGCAGGAAACAGAGGGCACTTAGAGTTTTCCCAATGGCCACACTCGCCTGAGGTTTATAGCTTTTTCGATCAATACAAGAAGAAGAAGAAGAAGAAGACGAGAATCAGGCGGTACAACAGCTTCAAGACAAACAAGTTTTGAGCAGATGCACCAAATATTAAATTGGAAAGTTGCTGATAGAATAAATATCTACTGTGAAGCAGCAAAATCTAACCGATGACTAAATGTGCTGATCATGGCCAACATATGACACTCATATATGAAAAAAGCACTAACTAACTAACTAAAAGAGAATAAAAAGTTAGCTAGGGCTAGGTAGTTAATTAAATTTTACGCAAATTAAGATCTAATCATTAAAATCAACAGTGTTGTGGTATTTTAATCATGAGGTTTTTGTTTTCTTTTTTATAAAGTTGAATTAAAAAGCCACATCCATCAATATGAGAGGATTTTTAAATGTATGTATTTTTTTACAACCATCAAAAAAATCCTCCTTTCCTTTAAATAAGCGATAGTAGCAAGTTTGAATGTTTGAATATCTGTCCATGTGCCATTTAGGACCTGGTTTGGTGCTGGTTCTGGTTTATTCCTGTCAGCCCTGGTTTATCCGGTAATACTCAGAAAACAGCATATTTTTTACTACTTGGTGGGAGTTTCGCAATTGCTGCATAAACAATAATTTTGCAGTTTGAGTTTCTCTGCCTCAGCCAGCTCCAGCTTAGTGAATGTGTGTGCTTGCAATCTTAAACATATGTTGAGTGACAGAGCTGCCCATTCAGATGCATTTGGGATGATAAATGTACTGTCTGTGGTAACTGACTCCAGACTGCCAAAACCATCACTCCTCTGGGACTAGTTCTTGGTTTCTGCTTTTAAAAGAGTGACCCAGAACATCACAGGCAACACGACTTACACCAAAATGGCACTGGTCAGGTGGATTTCACTGGTACAGAGGGTAACAGGTCTGACATGTAAAGCTTTGAAGGGAACTGTTAAACATGAAGTTGGAAAATCAGTGAATTGTGGTTTGAGCGGGTATCTGTTTCAAAAACACAGCTCAGGGGCCGTCAGACTGCCCCTAGTGGTCGACAGTTGTTACACAGCATAGCAATGAAGTACCAGAAACAGGGGAGCGTGTAATATTTCCAGGGCACTTATTTCAGTCTATAATTGTGAATTTATTATTTTAATTTAAAGATTTCAGTCTACAGTCAGTTCCTCTTACTGTTGTTTTAGTATGTTTTAGCCACAAGACATTTTATTCCACACATTTTAAAATGAAACTGAATATAAAGGCCCAGTGCTGGAAAACATAATGCTGATGTAATGCAGCCTACAGGAGGCTCTTCATTAAAATAATTACTTTTTAAAGGTGAAGGTTAACTGTTAAGGTATACTTAAGCATCCCCATAGGGAAATTTATTCTGAGTGTTGACCTATCCTCCCAAAGCTGCCAGGGCAATTCTGAGTCAGGACAAAGTAATGCCTTTTGGCCCTGGAGGTGGCACCGGGAGGAGTTTTACTGCAAAATGCTATTCAAATCATTTGTTATATTAGGAAAATGTGGACTGCACAAAATCTGCCACTAACTGCTTGAAATATGAAATTTACAAAAAAAACCTGGGTTTCAAGCAGGCCTATTATGCAAAATCATTTATTTCGGAGTTTTAACCATGTTATAGTTGTTTCTCCTTCTCATTTGTCCCACTGAAGTTGTTTTTGGAGCGATTTGTACATGAGCAATCTTTAATCACTTATTTTCAAAAGGGCATGTTGCAGATCAACCTATTTCCACCAGCGCTCTCTGCTCTGTACTTACTTGCTTCTCCAATTTTATTTTCTCAATCATTGATATGTCGGCAGCATCACGTAGTCATTTTGGTAAAAATTTGTTGTGATGGCGGTTAAGCCGACGTCAGCTCCCATTAAGCACCGCAGTTTTCTAACGTGGAAGCCAGCAGACTTGTTTCTTTTATTAAGTCATTTTAGATGAATAATGGAATGCAAAATGTGCAAATTATAACCTAATTATGCACATTCATTGACAATATGTCTTCATTAAACAGCAAATTAAATTTAAATTGGCAGAACATTATTCGAAGTAAACCATATCTACAAGAAAGACCTTTGTTATAAGTTAATTATTAGTTAAACATGTTTCCAATTAGGTCTATGTAGTTGTTGACTTTTATTTGTATTTGTCCTATTTAAACCCCATTTACCTTGAATACTTTGATGAGATTTTTATTCCACCGCTTCTGTTCTTGTACTTTGCTGTTGTGACACTAAAATTAGGCCTGTCAATATAATTACTATTTCAACCTAATGTTCAATGAAAGATGGACGAAAAATGTATTTTGCCACTCGATATTTACCATGTGTACCTTTTCTTTGCACTATAGGGTATTTATTTATTGCATAAAATTTGAGCTGCTTTATGTAAAAAAAGTGGCTAAAATTACTCACTAGACTCATTTTACACATTTAAAAGGGGTTTGCTGAGTTTATCCTGCTTTAGGATTGATCTCTCACTTTCAATATCATCATTTATTATAAAACTTTCTGTACTGCACTTGAAAATGTGTTATCGTGACAGGTCTAACAATTTCTCAAACAAATAAACATTCTCTTAAACTTATTTTACATATAATCTTTTTCCCTTTAGACCTTTCAGTGACTTCCTGGGTTAATTTCAGGCACAACTTTTTCAGACCATACTGATGCTATATTAAACACGCGCCTACCTCACGAGTCTCTCCAGATAAATATGAGCAGTTCAAAAGCCTACAGGTGTTAGATCCACCTGTGGAGCCTCTGTTTTATTTGCTGACATTTGGCACAATTTACTCTCCTCAAAACCACAAGCACTATCTGGGGGATTTAGTTTTGTTGTCTTCAAAAAGGTCAGTGGACCAAAACGCAGCAATAAAAAGGTGTAAGAGAAATTGCGGTTTTCTCTTTCCACTGCTGTTCCTCCTCGCCTCGCTGTTTTCAACTATTTTATCTGAGTGGCCCTCGCTCCAAAGATGTTAAGTGGTTTAGTTATTCCACAATATATAACAAAAACCGAAAATCGAGAGTAAAACTTTAGGTTTGAAATTTGACTTGATAGGAAGGACAACAGCATGTTTTTGAAATCTGTGCCTGCAAATATATGTGAATATGATTTTTTGTAAGGAATACAAAACAAATACTTCTATTTACTGCACAAGAAATACATTTACGCTAAAACCAAACTTAGTGAAATGTTTAAATGGAACCAACTGCTGCAATACTGCATTATATTAGACAAAATATCACACATTGGTGGATAGGGCTGTCAAAGGTATCAAAAATCAGATACTAATCAATACTATAAAAAGTACTGAAACTAGATACTCATCTGAGCAGATATTGATACTAAAAATGTCACATTCACAGGACAGAAATAAACCTTTCCTGAATAGCTTTAGAACGATCTTGAGCTGCATCAGAACAAGTACGGCATGGACTAGATCACTATGGAACCTACATGGACAACTGAGGGATTACACAGGTATAAAAGAAACTACACTTGAAACAAAATCATAACGGTTTTGTTTCTAAACATTTTTCTTTAATTTTTTCAGAGCATTTAGAACTAACCTTCCAACATTAATCTGATCAAATCCAGCACCGAGGAACGAACCCTCATTGTACAGTGGTACTTAGAGTCACATGGGTCAAATTCAGAAACCCAGCGGTGTTACCGTCGACATTTTAATATCAGAGATGTCCTGAGCATAAATGCCATTAAAGGAATAATAAGTCGTTTTCAAAGTCACAGTGCAGTATGTGATCTCCACAGACCTGACTAGTCCCGATTTCTTCCTGTGTGGTGATCTTAAAGAAAAGGTGTTTGTGCATAAACCTCAGACAATAAACGACTTAAAACATAATATCGAGGATCAAATAAGAGTCATAAGCCCAGAAATGCTTTCAAATGTTATGCAAAGTGTGTTGGATCGGGCTTTTCAGTGTGAAACCGAAAATGGTGGACACTTAAAAAACATATATATATATTTTTTTTTTAATTAGGTCATTTTTACTTCCCCTAGTTTAAGTAGTGATAAGTTCATGTGTAAGTGAACTATTACAGCCGTATATACTGCCAAAAATCTCGGAAGGTTCATTTTACCTGCTGCTAAAATTTGGTGGAGTATAACTTAAGAATTATAGGATTTTTAAAAGTGTAGAAGATTGAAGTGATAGATTCTATTGCCTATTTTTTTTATTATTATTTTTTTTTATTATTATCGTGATATCGGAATCGGATTGAATATCGAGTCTGTTCCTTAGTATCAAAATCCAGTTTGAAATGTTAGTATCGTGAGACTAGTGGTGGGGGAAATGCCAAGTATTTTATTTAGCTGACTAAAACAAATAAGTGTACAAGAATCAAGAGACTTATTTAAAGAATTGTAACTTCAGCTTTAATATTTTCCCCTGTACCTCACCTCTAACATAAAGGGAAGTTGTACGAGTAACAGGTTTAGTCAAATGAAGGCCTTTTCAGAGGTTTCAGCTTCCTGTTACATGCAACATTGTGATGCAACATTGTGAGGACTTTTCCCATTCAAAAGATATTTAGTTTTGACTTGTTAATCGCCATGGCAATAGTCGTAATTAGGGTTAGTCAATCTTGAGATTAGAGGGCTCATCTGAAGCCACGACAAGAGTCATAGAAACGCACTACTGTTGTGATGGTTGCAGAACTACACGAAAGACATATTGTGGAATGTACATTTCAAGGCTGTTCATAACTCCAGATAATCACATGAACTGTCCACATTAAACCACCCTGTGCCCTCGAGGACCTCTACAGAGATGTATGGCCCTTTGTAACAAGCTCTGTCCCTCTATTGACTTTCAAGGCAGTGGCTGGAAGAGCAGAGTGGCTACTTCACATGCCTCTGGAAGAAAAAGTCTCAACAAGAAAGAAACATGGTTGTCTTACAAACCACCGCTGTAGATGTCTGTTTGTTTACAAAATTGTTTCTAGCTGCAGTTTTAGTCCCTTCTTAACAATAACCTAATTAGTGTTTGCCATAGTGTTGCTGTTACATAGAATAATACTAATTTCACTGTAATACTTTTTCAAGCCAGATCTTTATAAAGCCTTTAAGCAAGTATCATAGCAAGAGCCAATCTGGAGCGAAGCTGTTGAAGTTAACGCCCTTTCTGCCTGCATCGCTGGTTTAGCAGGGGGCTGGCGCTTAGCAATCCTGTCAATCAAACCTGTTGCTAACGCTATTAGGAACGACCTCGGAGGAAGAAGACAGCTGATTTGTCTCTTATTAATGTTCATATCTTCACTTACGCACACAATTAATTAATACGAACATTTTAAGACTAAAATGATGAGCCTGACAGCAGCATTTACGCACGGAGAGACAACAGTTTTCTAATGTAAAATGAATTGGAGCCAGTGTCGATAGAGTTGGAAGCGGGCCCCATGCTCACTTCCTGTTCGGACAGTGGCGGCTAGCGGGTTAGCTATGTCTATTTATAGCTGGAACGTGGACCTGGATCAAAGAAAATAACTGAATCAAGAGCTGATATCACCAAAAACGCATATTGTCAGTCTTTTTTTATTTAATTGTCAGTTTCATGCCAAGTACAAAGGTCTGGAGTTACAGAATCAATCACTCCAGCGCTGTATGGAGAAGTGATTTTTGAAGCTGACCCACAATAGTCCCCAAATTCAAGGTATCGTCTTTTTTTTAAATCAGATCTGTAAAAGTATATTGGCAATTTGTTAGATTTCAAAGCCGAGATCTTTGTTCATCAGCCTGCACTATAATTGGATATTAATAATTCATTTGAAAAACGCATTAACCCATTTCATATCATTTTGCGTCTACATCATCATCATCTGCCTCCTAGTGCTCGGCGATTTGCATATTGATTTGAAATGAAGCAAACTTATTTACAAAGTGGCCTTCCCACTGAAACCCATTCATCCAGGCACTGACAAAATGCACAAAGGCATCGTGTGAATATTGTCTGACTAGAATAATTATTTTGAAAAGGACACAAGATGTTGTTCTTAAGAAAAACAAGGAGAAAGGACATTTCACATTTCAAAACGGTTCAAAAACAAAAACAGAAAGTTCAAAGTATTCATTAGCACAGTACACTAGACTTTATTTTCTGTCTGGGTTATTATTTGTGAAAAGTGCATCTCCTTTCTTAAAAATGGTAGATTTGAAAGGCAGTGTGTTTTCGTAACAGAATTTTAAACTAGCACTGTACACTATACCAAAAAACAGCCTTGCATATTTATTTGTCAAAGCATAAATCCGATCCCATTTCCCTCCTCTCCAAGCTTCTGGATCAGATCGGCTGTACTCTGAGCGGCGCTTTTGATGACGCCAAATAAGACTCACACTGTGTCGCCATGACAACCACCTGCTTTTTAGGACAAAGTCTTCAGCAGCACAAAGACACACACCTGCCCCTTAAACCTGAGTCACCAATGGGACCAGAGGATATGCATCTTCCACTGCCTGTTGGGGCCCTGTGAGCTACCGGCAAGAAAATACTGTAAACAAGTACCAAATGTTGTTGTTCAAGATTGCAATCGTAGAAAGGATTAAAATGCTTCAGGACATACTGTTGTGTAGCATTGTAACTGAGGTAACTGAAAATACATATCGTATTTTGTGAATATTGTACTTTTTCATCTGTGAATAAAGAAAAATCTTGAAAAATAAAATAAAAACTAGTTTATTAACAGATCATATAGTTAATGGGCAGTGGTGGAAGAAGTACTCAATTTTGTTTCTTAAGTAAAAATGCAGTTACCGGCACAAAAAAAAAATACTCAAGTTAAAGTATCACATGAACAAATCTACTTAAGTACTTTAAAACTGTACTTAAAGAGTAAAAAGTAAAAGAATTTCACACGGCTTTTTGAGGTTTAATAAAGCTTCAAATGTAGTGATTTTGATAAAGATTTGTGCTGAATTTTGCTCAAGAGAAACAACTGAATCGATAATTTTATTCTAGTTGTTTTGTTCTTACATTTTTATTTTTCAAAATTATAAATGTGTTAAAAGTAAACCCCTCAGCCTTTTCTGTAAATCTCAAAAAACTTTTACTTTTCAGTCCTGTTAAAAAATGTAGGGAAATGGAAAGTACAGAAAGTTTCTCTCAAATGTAGTGAAGTAAAAGTAAAAAGTATCCACTCTAAAATGTACTTAAGCAAAGTACAGATACCTAAAATTGTACTTAAGTTCAGTATTTTACTACTTTTACTTCATTATGTTCCACCACTGCTAATGGCAATGTCCTTTCTGATTAACAAAGTAAATAAAGTCGAAGTCAAACAAAGTAAATACTAATGAATCTCAGATCAGTGCATCCCCCTGCTGTGTCTTTAGGCAAGACACTTCACCCACTTTTCCCAGTGTGAATGTGCTGTGTGTGAATTATAGGTCGTGTTTATTATGGGCTGCTATGGTAAGTATATTTTTCCACTGGGGGGGTCATAAAATCCTGTAAACTCAATCGAATACTTATGCAAATTATAGTTGTTTTAGCATTTAACACTAGATAACAACAGTTGCCTATCACCAGCAGACAGGCAGGTAGGCAAATGTCCACAACATCTGTCCCTTCAAACTTTAATTGGCTGGCAGACGGCTGACCAGACTGCTAATTTGTGCAGCTACATAATTCAACAAGAAAAGGCCAATATAGCGACAGAGGAGATGATCGGCCTTGAAAATGAGAGCTTTTACTTTGAAAAGAAGTGTCAAAAATGAAAAATGGTTTTGCATATTTCATCGCTCGGACCACCTACAGCGTCTGTCGCATAATTAATTAAAGACTTTCACAACACTTTCAGTCTTCAGTGGAGGAGAAATGACTACTTTTGACTGAAGTTCAGACATGCTTCAAAAACCTTTTAAAAGATGGTCTATAGCCGCGCTGATGGTGAAAGTTCAAATACTGAAAGCAGAGGGGAGGTTTGTGGTTATACCGTTTAGATCTCAAAAAGTGTTTACATGCAACGTAAAGCCTCAAATATGAGATCAAAGAATTTCACAGCTGAGAGGGATAAAAATATGATTCCTGCGTCTGCATTCCCTGAACCAAATGTTTTCACTGTACATAAAAAACCTGTATACCTTACTGGAAGACAAAATGATTTTACCCACAAACAAATGCATACATTATTTTTCTAACAGATAAAGTTAATTTATTTTTGAAGGCTTTGTTGTTCCTCAAAATAATGGAGGAAGTCTGGGCATGTCATGACAAATTTTGAAGCACGATATATATGAAAATACTCTATGCCACTAATTGAGATTTAAATAATGCAAGTTAACCCTAATAAATCATTAAAAGACATGAGCTGCAACAAATAAATAGCAGAATGTACCAATAATTAGCCATAAAAAAAGACTTATTCACCCCTTAACAGCTCAAATCTTATCATATTACAACAAAAATACACAAAATTTCCCAGCAGGACAGTATCCGTTCACTATTTTTGTTCCTGTCCCATCAGGGAAATTGCCCCTAAACACTAGAAAAGATGGATATTGATTTCAGAATAAAATAAGTGACTGTTATTTGTTTAGTTTCAAAGTTCTATGCCTCTGTTAATACCATTCATGTCGAACCAAACATTGATTTGCAGCAGAAACATAACAAAGTGAGCGCTTGTTAAGGATCCGCAACCTTCTTATCTCCGAGGTGTTATTGCTTTGCTTGCATTAGAATGTTCCACACCACGGCATTAAACAGACACGTTTTTAAATTCTATCAGGCCAAGTGGGAGGTCAGATCTGTGCAGAGGCATGTTTTATAGAGCCTAAAAGTAGGTTGCAATCGGATAAAGTCAATATAGATGTGTTTAATGTCTGTGAAACGTTCCAGGAAACGCAATAATTTCTCCATGAAGTCAAATAGGTGGTGGGACCCCTAGAAGAGTTACATAGTGGATGTTTAAACTTTAACTTTAGCCAGACACCACAACTTGATTTTGGTCAGACAGGCACTAATCAGCTTTTCTAGTGAATTCCTTTGGTGTTTGGAAACAAATACTGAATCAAGTACCAGTAAATCCATCTGGTTTGATTTTTATTTTATTTCCCGATTCTCACTAAAGGTTAGAAAAATCTTCCTTGTATTTTTATGATCTATTACTTTTAGATTTGTGAATTTTACATGTTACGGTTGCTTCTGACAGAGCCTGCTGTGCACTGCACCAAGCCCATATTAAGGATTTATAATAGCACGCACCCAACCGGGTTCACACCTCATTTAGACCAAAGTTATAATGGATTTTCCCACTGAGTCGTATCAAAATGCCAACACGTTTTTAGTGCGAGAGAAGTCTATGTTATTTCAACCTATAGGCCACAGGAAGACAGGAAATAAAATGTAATAAAAACGTGCCAAGGCCAGAGTTCCAAGGGCGAATCAATATCAGGAAAACACAGACACAATGAAAGATACAATAAGATTATAGGCAACCTGTACTACATCAGAAGTATAATGAAAATCAATGCATACATGTTTGCAGACCACTAGCCTCTGTCATAATATCAGTTCTATTCAAAAATAGTCTCAAACTGAAATATCCAAATATCCAAATTTAGTGGTAAGAGGGAAGAAAAAAAACAAAAACACTCTGTTCCACCTTCTGATGTCATGTGGTAATACAGAAAGTGCTCCACTGCGTTTTTAAACTCCATACACCTTCACTAGAATCATTTGGATGATTTCTCTACTGAACAAAAAGTAAAAGGTAGCTGTTCACTTGAAAACTACCACTGCATGACATCACAAGGTGTAAAAGAGCATTTTGAGCTTGGGAGATGTAGGCAAACTAATAATCTGTTCGAATGAAACAAAACACAACTCCAGATATGTTTTTGATGCGGTAACAACATTATAACATGGAATAAAGCCACAATAAACCATTTTTGTGCAATATAGGACTTTTAAAATGTTATAAAAGTTGAAATTACATTACAATTTTACAATACACTTTTAATATACTATGATGGTGCGCTAAAAGAAGATTACATAAAGCTTTATTTTATATCCAGCTTTGCATCCATATCTAATCCTGCCAGAGAAGAGTAATCTTGCAATAAATGACCAAATCGCCAGGTAATGATTTCCCATTTTAAAGCACCATAATAATTATCTGTGGAAACCCCTTTTAAAAAGCGGACTCTGTTCCAGAACGGCACCCCGGGTCAGAAACCTGCATATCTAATAGTGATGGGTGCACTCAGGATTAATGTTATGAATATAAAGTGCTACATTTATACTGCTCCAGGCCATATACAGGATCTCTGGCCATTTGGCGTGAGGTCAGCATGAGAAATAAACCTATAATATGAGACTTTAAGCAGTGCATGATTCTGCTGCCAATTACATCATCATTGATCAGTTATAGTCAGGTCTAAAGCAGGAGGTTACTGTTTCCCTGTAGTCTGCAATGTCTGGCATGGCCTCTGTCTCTTCTCTGTAAAAGTTGGCTTGGTTCGCATAGTGTTGTTACGATAAAATTTCAAACTCAATTTCGACACTAAGGAGTAGACTTTATACTCAATACCAATTCCGATACCACAATAATGAAATAAAAACACTCTTTCTTGAGACAATAGAATGTCACTGTCAAGATCCCAGTTTGCCTCGTGTTTTGGCGCTGTTTTCCTCCTCCCTTCTGTGTCAGAGCCTGGAGCTGGGCGGAGACTCGGGCTCCTCCAGTGCACACCTGCAACTAATTGTCAAGCTGCACCTGGGGAGGACAAAGGGAGCCAGGACCTAACACTCAGTGCCAGATTGTCTGTGTATCTACAGTGGTACAGCTCTGCTTGGCTCAGTCTCATGTTTTTGCATTTTGCCAGTCATGTCTAAGTTGGATGTTTTTGCTCCTTGTCAGATCCCGCTCCCTGGACCCGTTCAGTTCCTCTGTCTCCGACCCAGCTCTCCACGACCGGTACGAACCTCACACTTTCCGGCCCAGCTCACTTCTACCGGTGCAGCTCACCTTGTCACTGACCCCCGCTGCCCACGATCTACTCCTGGACTACTGCAAACCACCCTGCTTTCATCTATCTGGTCAATTTACCTTCATTTGCACATTTAACACATTTAAAAACTGTAAAATAAGTCCTGTCTCTTTGGTCCCCCGTCAGTCGTTACAACAGTCACTTTCAAAATCGTAGAACTTTCTTTTATATCAACATGAGGCCTTATATCTGCGCAATCCCTCAGTCATCCAGATTCAGGTTCCATAGTGATCCATACTAGTCTCTCTGGTCTTATACTTGTTCTAATACAGCTTAAGATCATCCCAAAGCTATTCAGGAAAGGTTCATTTCTGTCCTGTGATTGTGACTTTTTTAGTATCGTTACTTCCTCAAATGAGTATCTAGTTTAGTATCTGGTTTACTTTTGACTGACGCCGCTATAGTTCACAGATGTTCTCCGGTGGATCCTCGGGTACTGATAGTACGGGATGGCAAATTTGAAGTACCTAATGCCTGGTTTCCACTGCACATTTATTCAGTCGAGATTTATAGGTGTTCAGATGATAATTGGGTTGGTTCACCACAATCATAATAGAACCAAAGTTCGAGGCGCCGTAAAGGTAAGTTTACCATATTGTAGCAGTTAGCTTGTGAAATGTATAAATGAAAAGGGAAATGCAGAGATAAAGTCCTGGTTCATGAGATTTTTCCGCTGTTAGTTTGATGGTGTACTTGTGTTTACTGTTCACATTGTTGGCAAAGATTGTGGTAGACGCAGTGAAGAGGAGGACTTACTCTGCATCGTGATTCCCAAATATCAGACACGCTTGATTTCAACCGCGGCTCGTCTTTTTCGTACAATGGTTCGAAGTTAATCTTTGTCTCTATCTCTCTGTGAGACCTACGACCATTCTGAAATTGGTTGCGCTCTGGAGTCCTGATTATTCGTGCTGCACTTGATGGTAGTGGGCTGACAGAGCTCCCCCATGGCCCTGTGTGCAGCTCAGGCCACTGCATCGCCCACAAAAACCACTCACCCACTGGGACACTCTGATGGTCCAGTGTTTTTAGACCACTCTCTCCAAGATCAGTGTTTGAAGACAGATTTGAAGATTAGGTCAATAGATGTACAGCTCCAGGGGCTTGCATGTCATATCCATCGAAACCAAAAAAAACACTGACAAAACTGTGTATATATAAAGACATAGCTAACCTGCTAGCTGCCGCAGGAAGTGAGCAAGGGCACGCTTCCGGCTCCATCAACTAAAATTCACTTTACATTAGAAAACTGTCGCCTCTCTCTGCAACTTCTGTTGTCAAGACTTGTCATTTTGGTCTTCAAATGTTCGTATTGACCAGCTCTACATGATCCTGGTATGTTTAATTCACTATTTTGTCCATAAATCAAGAGATGAACATTAATAACAGACAAATCAAACAACAGCCTGCTCCGGATTGGCGCTTTAGTCGCGGTTTAGTTTAGATAGTCGCGGTTGGAATTCCTAATATGGAATTTGGCTCCAAACTTGTCCCTATAATCGCTAGCCTCGATGAGCTTAATTTGACTGAAACCAGAGACGTCACACTCCCTTAGTCCACTTCTTTATACAGTCTATGCATGAAGCAAAATGGAAGAGCAAAACCCAAACAAGATCAACCAATCATACATACAAATTGTAAAGGTGCAAAATTGTGGGTCAGTTAAAGTCAATGACACAGTTTACACAGTTTTATGAGCTGTACTGTCAAGGCAAAACATACTTGACTATATATGGTCTAACAAAAAACATGGAGACACAAGTCAAATGCCTACTCCAGGTTTAAAAATAAATCAAAAAGTTCTATTCCTCAGAACTTCTTTAGCTGTGATTTTTCAAACCCTGTCTGCTCTGCTCTTCCACAGTCTCTTGGTGAATGCAGAATCCAACGATATGATAAAATGATGATGGTGGTGCAGAGAGGGGCGGGGAAAAGAAAATTAAAGCCGCAAGCGGCATCGAACGGCCCTCGCGGGCCGTGCTTCGCACTCGGCCGACCCCGCACTCCCTGTGGGTGGCGCTGACGCGCCACTTGTCCCTTTTTTATTGCGGCTTTGGACTCCGTTTGGCACCAAACAAGTGAAAAGACATCGGAAGTGCTGATGCACAAAATGGCAAAATTTGGGTTTTTCCAGGCATCGCCATGGCAACACCGTGCAAAATACAAACTTGGCCCGTTGGACTTTTTTGACGGGGACAACCTGAAGAATCACTGTGCCAAATTTTATGTCCGTCGTTGACGGTAATATGTCATTATAACACTTTGAAATGTACGAAAATTTGGAAATTTTCCCATTAGGATAACATGGGCGCTCTCGCGCATCGCCATGGCAACCCAGTGAAAAATATGACATGGGTCTGATTGACTTTTTTGATCAGGATGACATGAAGAGTCATGGTGTCAAATTTCACATTATTCCATGAAACTAATATTTTTCCCATGAATGGGAAAAATTGTGAGGTTTCCCATTAGGATAACATTGGCAGTTTGGCGCATCGCCATGGCAATACGGTGCAAAAGACGACATAGGTCTGATTGACTTTATTGATTGGGATGACCCAATGGAATTTTGTCTCAAATTTGGTAACATTTGGGAAAACTAAATTTTCGGCCTTCCATACAAATTTATTAGATGTTCCGTAGGGGGCGCTATCGCGCCAATTTAGTTTCTATCACAATGAGTAACTTTAGGCCCAAAAGGTTTACAACTGATTCGAATTTGAGCCAAATCGGACTTTGCATGCGCAAACGGGAGCAAATTTTGAAATTTGAAAATTGCAAAAATTCCGATGGAATTTTGCGGCTTCGCCGCACGGAAACCGTAAAAGGGATCATCATGAATTGGATAACTTTTGATGCCCCACTTGTCTAGATGATGTACAGTGATTTTCAGCCCTGCAGGTGAAGCGCCTTCAGAGGAGTTGACGAAAATGCGACATCAGCGAAAACGCTGACTTTGCATTTTGGAATTTTCAATCCAAGATGGCCGACTTCCGGTGTGTCAGAGGGCGTGGCCATAATAATCTTTTTTGTTTGGCATCACTTGAAGAATGCGTGTACCAAATTTCGTGGCTCTACGCCAAAGTTGACGTCGGGACGTCTCCCATTGACGCAATGTATTTTGACTTTTGCAGGGGGCGCTGTCGCGCCATTTTTTTATGCCCAATGATGCACCACATAAAAAAATAAATTTTTCGGCAGACCTGAATTTTGGGCAAAATTTGGTGAGTTTTTGAATATGTTCAGGGGGTCAAATTCCTGCTCAAAGAGCAGAAGAAGAAATAAAAATAATAATAATAATAAAAATTAAAACTGCAAGCAGTGATAAAGGCCCTCGCCACCCCTTGCGACCGCGGGGTACACGCCACCGCGGAGATCCTGCGTTTCGTTCCCGCTTACATCGCTCCTCTCCCCAAAATCAGCAACTGAGTAATACTACTCCATTCATTCCAATGGGAGCATTTATCACATTGTCACACCTGCACGGTTGGAAATAGAGGTATGGCTTCATTGGCTTTTTTGTTCAGTTTGACAAGCCAAATGTCCATGCTTAATTGTATATGTTTATGTCAAAGTAATTTTTTTGGTCCAATTCAAAATTTCAGGGGGGCGCTGTGGAGCAATATCATGTCTGACTGATGTAAATTGTATATGTATGTGTTCAGATCCACATTTTGAAAAAAATGTATATTAATGCCAGGAAATAGGACACTGCATGTGTGAGTTATGTGCAATTTAATACTTCAAAATTTTGCTTTTTTATTTGCAGGCTGGCCACACCCACATTTTATGATGTAGAAAAATCCAAGACAGTTCCCTATAATCCCACATGGGTCTAGTTCATTTTGACCAATTTGCAAGTTTTTTGAATGAAAATCCAAGGCGCAAAAAATCCAAATGTGAGAGGTAAAAGTTTGAAAAAATGTGGTTCCGCCCACAATGGCCGTCTTCCTGTAGGGTTTAGGGTGGGGTCATTATATAATTTTTTGCTTGTCTTGACATGTTCTATGTTTGTACCAAATTTCATTTGTCTACGATGAAAAAGGTCTCTCATTGCCGTAATGTATTTCAAATTTTGAGGTGGCGCTATTGAGTCATTTTGATACGTTAATTTTTTTGAACATCAAAATACAACTTTTTTTGCCAATCTTGAATTTTAGGCCATAGTTTGATGAGTGTTGAGCATCTATTTAGTCTACAACAAAGTCCAGTACTCTGAACCCCATTCATTTCAATGGCACATTTATTATGTTACCACGGTAACATAGTTGAAAATAGAGGTATGTTCTTTTAGGCTTTTTTGTTCCATATGGTGAGAGGAACATGTGTACCAAATTTCAATGGTCTACGACAAAGTAATAATTTTTCATCCCAGTTATCCAAAACCCATGTATTTCAATGAGAAATGGCAGACGTTGCCATGGCAACACATTTCAAAATAGAGGTATGGTGTCTGAGACTTTTTTGTTCAGTATAGCAATAGGGATGTCCATGCCAAATTTCAAATGTTTATGTCAAAGTAATTTTTTTGGTCCAATTCAAAAGTTCAAGGGGGCGCTGTGGAGCCAAAAAAAAAAATTGACACATGTAAATTGTATATCATTTGGTGCTGATCAATATTGTAAACAAAATGTATATTAATGCCGGGAAATAGGAAACTGCATGTGTGAGTTACGCGCAATTTAATAGTTCAAAATATTGCTTATTTTTTTGCAGGCTGGCCACACCTAAATTTTATCATGTAGAAAAATCCAAGACAGTTCTCTATAATCCCACATGGGTCTGGTTAATTGTGACCATTTGGCAAGTTTCTTGAATGAAAAGCCGAGGCGCAAAAAATCCAAATGTGAGAGGTAAAATTTTGAAAAAATGGGGTTCCGCCTACAATGGCCGACTTCCTGTAGGGTTTAGGGTGGGGTCATAATAGAATTTTTTACTTGTCTTGACATGTTCTATGTTTGTACCAAATTTCATTTGTCTACGATGAAAAAGGTCTCTCATTGCCGCAATGTATTTCAAATTTTGAGGTGGCGCTATTGAGTCATTTTGTTACGTAAATTTTTTTGCACATCAAAATACAACATTTCTTGCCAATCTTGAATTTCAGGCCATAGTTTGATGAGTGTAGAGCATCTATTTAGTCTACAACAAAGTCCAGTACTCTGAACCCCATTCATTTCAATGGCACATTTATTATGTTACCACGGCAACATAGTTGCAAATAGAGGTATGATCTCATTGACTTTTTTGATCAGTATGTCAAGGAGGATGTATGTGCAAAATTTCAAATGTTTATGTCAAACTTTGCAAAAACAATGCATTGGAGTTGTAGGGGGCGCTACCGAGACATTTTTCAAAATTTTTATAAACGCAGGTAAAAAAAAAAAATTTTTCACCAGTCTTGAATTTTGGGTGCAATAAAATTGACTTTTCGTTAACGTTCAGGGGGTCAAAAATGACTTCAAAGCGGTAAGTATAATAATAATAATAATTAAAACTGCAAGCAGTGATAAAGGCCCTCGCCACCCCTTGCGACCGCGGGGTACATGCCACCGCGGAGATCCTGCCTTTCGTTCCCGCTTACATCGCTCCTCCCCCCAAAATCAGCAACTGAGTAATACTACTCCATTCATTCCAATGACAGCATTTATGACATTGTCACGACTGTACGGTTAGAAATAGAGGTATATCTTCTTTGGCTTTTTTGTTCAGTATGATGAGAGGAATATGTGTACCAAATTTCCATGGTCTATGACAAAGTAATAATTTTTCATCCCAGTTATCCAAAACCCATGTATTTCAATGAGAAATGTCAGACGTTGCCATGGCAACACCTTTGAAAATAGAGGTATCGTGTCACTGACTTTTTGGTTCAGTATAGGAATAGGGATGTTCATGCCAAATTTCAAATGTTTGTGACAAAGTAATGTTTTTACATGCCATTTAAAATTTTCAAGGGGGCGCTGTGGAGCAATGTAGTCTTTGATATGTGTAAATTGCATATCTATTCACTCAGATCAAGATTTTGAACAAAATGTATATTAATGCCGGGAAATAGGACACTGCATGTGTGAGTTATGCACACTTTAACACGTCAAAATATTGCTTTTTTCTTTGATTGGTGGCCACACCCACATTTTATGATGTAGAGAAATCCAGGACAGTTCCATATAATCCCACATGGGTCTAGTTCATTTTGACCAATTTGCAAGTTTCTTGAATAAAAATCCAAGGCGCAAAAAATCCAAATGTGAGAGGTAAAATTTTGGAAAAATGGGGTTCCGCCCACAATGGCAGACTTCCTGTAGGGTTTAGGGTGGGGTCATAATATAATTTTTTACTTGTCTTGAAATGTTCTATGTTTGTACCAAATTTCATTTGTCTACGATGAAAAAGGTCTCTCATTGCCATAATGTATTTCAAATTTTGAGGTGGCGCTATTGAGTCATTTTGATACGTTAATTTTTTTCCACATGAAAATACAACTTGTTATGCCAATCTTGAATTTTAGGCCATAGTTTGATGAGTGTAGAGCATCTATTTAGTCCACAACAAAGTCTAGTACTCTGAACCCCATTCATTTCAATGACACATTTATTATGTTACCACGGTGACATAGTTGCAGACAGAGGTATGTTGTCATTGGCTTTTTTGTTCAGTTTGCCAAGCCAAATGTCCATGCCAAATTTCAGATGTTTACGTCAAAGTAATTTTTTTGGTCCAATTCAAAAGTTCAAGGGGGCGCTGTGGAGCAGAAAAAAATCTGACATATGTAAATTGTATATCATTTTGTGTAGAGCAAGATTTTAAACAAAATGTATATTAATGCCGGGAAATAGGACACTGCATGTGTGAGTGATGCACATTTTAACACTTCAAATTATTGATTTTTTTTTTGCAGGCTGGCCACACCCACATTTTATGATGTAGAAAAATCAAAGACAGCTCCCTATAATCCCACATGGGTCTAGTTCATTTTGACCAATTTGCATGTTTCTTGAATGAAAATCCAAGGCGCAAAAAATCCAAATGTGAGAGGTAAAATTTTGAAAAAATGGGGTTCCGCCCACAATGGCCGACTTCCTGTAGGGTTTAGGGTGGGGTCATAATATAATTTTTTACTTGTCTTGACATGTTCTATGTTTGTACCAAATTTCATTTGTCTACGATGAAAAAGGTCTCTCATTGACGTAATGCATTTTGATTTTTGAGGTGGCGCTAATGAGTCATTTTGAAAGAATAATTTTTTTGAACATCAAAATAATAAATTTTTCACCAAACTTGAATTTTGGGTCCAATAAATTTGAGTTTTCGTTAACGTTCAGGGGGTCAAAAATGACTTCAAAGCGGTAAGTATAATAATAATAATAATAATAATTAAAACTGCAAGCAGTGATAAAGGCCCTCGCCACCCCTTGCGACCGCGGGGTACACGCCACCGCGGAGATCCTGCCTTTCGTTCCCGCTTACATCGCTCCTCCCCCCAAAATCAGCAACTGAGTAATACTACTCCATTCATTCCAATGAGAGCATTTATGACATTGTCACGACTGTACGGTTAGAAATAGAGGTATATCTTCTTTGGCTTTTTTGTTCAGTATGATGAGAGGAATATGTGTACCAAATTTCCATGGTCTATGACAAAGTAATAATTTTTCATCCCAGTTATCCAAAACCCATGTATGTCAATGAGAAATGTCAGACGTTGCCATGGCAACACCTTTGAAAATAGAGGTATCGTGTCACTGACTTTTTGGTTCAGTATAGGAATAGGGATGTTCATGCCAAATTTCAAATGTTTGTGACAAAGTAATGTTTTTACATGCCATTTAAAATTTTCAAGGGGGCGCTGTGGAGCAATGTAGTCTTTGATATGTGTAAATTGCATATCTATTCACTCAGATCAAGATTTTGAACAAAATGTATATTAATGCCGGGAAATAGGACACTGCATGTGTGAGTTATGCACACTTTAACACGTCAAAATATTGCTTTTTTCTTTGATTGGTGGCCACACCCACATTTTATGATGTAGAAAAATCCAGGACAGTTCCATATAATCCCACATGGGTCTAGTTCATTTTGACCAATTTGCAAGTTTCTTGAATAAAAATCCAAGGCGCAAAAAATCCAAATGTGAGAGGTAAAATTTTGGAAAAATGGGGTTCCGCCCACAATGGCAGACTTCCTGTAGGGTTTAGGGTGGGGTCATAATATAATTTTTTACTTGTCTTGAAATGTTCTATGTTTGTACCAAATTTCATTTGTCTACGATGAAAAAGGTCTCTCATTGCCATAATGTATTTCAAATTTTGAGGTGGCGCTATTGAGTCATTTTGATACGTTAATTTTTTTCCACATGAAAATACAACTTGTTATGCCAATCTTGAATTTTAGGCCATAGTTTGATGAGTGTAGAGCATCTATTTAGTCCACAACAAAGTCTAGTACTCTGAACCCCATTCATTTCAATGACACATTTATTATGTTACCACGGTGACATAGTTGCAGACAGAGGTATGTTGTCATTGGCTTTTTTGTTCAGTTTGCCAAGCCAAATGTACCATGCCAAATTTCAGATGTTTACGTCAAAGTAATTTTTTTGGTCCAATTCAAAAGTTCAAGGGGGCGCTGTGGAGCAGAAAAAAATCTGACATATGTAAATTGTATATCATTTTGTGTAGAGCAAGATTTTAAACAAAATGTATATTAATGCCGGGAAATAGGACACTGCATGTGTGAGTGATGCACATTTTAACACTTCAAATTATTGATTTTTTTTTTGCAGGCTGGCCACACCCACATTTTATGATGTAGAAAAATCAAAGACAGCTCCCTATAATCCCACATGGGTCTAGTTCATTTTGACCAATTTGCATGTTTCTTGAATGAAAATCCAAGGCGCAAAAAATCCAAATGTGAGAGGTAAAATTTTGAAAAAATGGGGTTCCGCCCACAATGGCCGACTTCCTGTAGGGTTTAGGGTGGGGTCATAATATAATTTTTTACTTGTCTTGACATGTTCTATGTTTGTACCAAATTTCATTTGTCTACGATGAAAAAGGTCTCTCATTGACGTAATGCATTTTGATTTTTGAGGTGGCGCTAATGAGTCATTTTGAAAGAATAATTTTTTTGAACATCAAAATAATAAATTTTTCACCAAACTTGAATTTTGGGTCCAATAAATTTGAGTTTTCGTTAACGTTCAGGGGGTCAAAAATGACTTCAAAGCGGTAAGTATAATAATAATAATAATAATAATAATAATTAAAACTGCAAGCAGTGATAAAGGCCCTCGCCACCCCTTGCGACCGCGGGGTACACGCCACCGCGGAGATCCTGCCTTTCGTTCCCGCTTACATCGCTCCTCCCCCCAAAATCAGCAACTGAGTAATACTACTCCATTCATTCCAATGAGAGCATTTATGACATTGTCACGACTGTACGGTTAGAAATAGAGGTATATCTTCTTTGGCTTTTTTGTTCAGTATGATGAGAGGAATATGTGTACCAAATTTCCATGGTCTATGACAAAGTAATAATTTTTCATCCCAGTTATCCAAAACCCATGTATTTCAATGAGAAATGTCAGACGTTGCCATGGCAACACCTTTGAAAATAGAGGTATCGTGTCACTGACTTTTTGGTTCAGTATAGGAATAGGGATGTTCATGCCAAATTTCAAATGTTTGTGACAAAGTAATGTTTTTACATGCCATTTAAAATTTTCAAGGGGGCGCTGTGGAGCAATGTAGTCTTTGATATGTGTAAATTGCATATCTATTCACTCAGATCAAGATTTTGAACAAAATGTATATTAATGCCGGGAAATAGGACACTGCATGTGTGAGTTATGCACACTTTAACACGTCAAAATATTGCTTTTTTCTTTGATTGGTGGCCACACCCACATTTTATGATGTAGAAAAATCCAGGACAGTTCCATATAATCCCACATGGGTCTAGTTCATTTTGACCAATTTGCAAGTTTCTTGAATAAAATCCAAGGCGCAAAAAATCCAAATGTGAGAGGTAAAATTTTGGAAAAATGGGGTTCCGCCCACAATGGCAGACTTCCTGTAGGGTTTAGGGTGGGGTCATAATATAATTTTTTACTTGTCTTGAAATGTTCTATGTTTGTACCAAATTTCATTTGTCTACGATGAAAAAGGTCTCTCATTGCCAGTAATGTATTTCAAATTTTGAGGTGGCGCTATTGAGTCATTTTGATACGTTAATTTTTTTCCACATGAAAATACAACTTGTTATGCCAATCTTGAATTTTAGGCCATAGTTTGATGAGTGTAGAGCATCTATTTAGTCTACAACAAAGTCTAGTACTCTGAACCCCATTCATTTCAATGACACATTTATTATGTTACCACGGTGACATAGTTGCAGACAGAGGTATGTTGTCATTGGCTTTTTTGTTCAGTTTGCCAAGCCAAATGTCCATGCCAAATTTCAGATGTTTACGTCAAAGTAATTTTTTTGGTCCAATTCAAAAGTTCAAGGGGGCGCTGTGGAGCAGAAAAAAATCTGACATATGTAAATTGTATATCATTTTGTGTAGATCAAGATTTTAAACAAAATGTATATTAATGCCGGGAAATAGGACACTGCATGTGTGAGTGATGCACATTTTAACACTTCAAATTATTGATTTTTTTTTTGCAGGCTGGCCACACCCACATTTTATGATGTAGAAAAATCAAAGACAGCTCCCTATAATCCCACATGGGTCTAGTTCATTTTGACCAATTTGCATGTTTCTTGAATGAAAATCCAAGGCGCAAAAAATCCAAATGTGAGAGGTAAAATTTTGAAAAAATGGGGTTCCGCCCACAATGGCCGACTTCCTGTAGGGTTTAGGGTGGGGTCATAATATAATTTTTTACTTGTCTTGACATGTTCTATGTTTGTACCAAATTTCATTTGTCTACGATGAAAAAGGTCTCTCATTGACGTAATGCATTTTGATTTTTGAGGTGGCGCTAATGAGTCATTTTGAAAGAATAATTTTTTTGAACATCAAAATAATAAATTTTTCACCAAACTTGAATTTTGGGTCCAATAAAATTGAGTTTTCGTTAACGTTCAGGGGGTCAAAAATGACTTCAAAGCGGTAAGTATAATAATAATAATAATAATAATAATAATTAAAACTGCAAGCAGTGATAAAGGCCCTCGCCACCCCTTGCGACCGCGGGGTACACGCCACCGCGGAGATCCTGCCTTTCGTTCCCGCTTACATCGCCCCTCCCCCCAAAATCAGCGACTGAGTAATACTACTCCATTCATTCCAATGAGACCATTTATGACATTTTCACGCCTGAACGGTTGGAAATAGGGGTATGTCGTCATTGGTTTTATTGTCCATTATGATGAGAGTAATATGTGTACCAAATTTCAATAGTCTATGACACAGTAAATATTTTTCATCCTTGTAGACCAAAACCTATGTATTTCAATGAGAAATGTCAGACGTTGCCATGGCAACACCTTTAAAAATAGAGGTATGGTGTCTTTGACTTTTTGTTCAGTATCGGAATAGGGATGTTCATGCCAAATTTCAAATGTTTGTGACAAAGTAATTTTTTTACGTGCCATTTAAAAATTTCAAGGGGGCGCTGTGGAGCAATGTAATATTTGATATGTGTAAATTGCATATCTATGCACTCAGATGAAGATTTTGAACAAAAAGTATATTAATGCCGGAAAATAGGAAACTGCATGTTTGAGCTATGGGACATTTAAAACTTCAAAAAATGCCTTTTTTCTTTGCAGGCTGGCCACACCCACATTTTATAATTTAGAAAATTCCAAAAGAATTCCCTATAATCCCACATGGGTCTAGTAAATTGTGACCATTTTGCAAGTTTCTTGAATGAAAATCCACGGCATAAAAAATCCAAATTTTAGTACAAATACAAAATACAAAATACAAATACAAAATATTTTGCCAATCTTGAATTTTAGGCCATAGTTTGATGAGTGTAGAGCATCTATTTAGTCTACAACAAAGTCCAGTACTCTGAACCCCATTCATTTCAATGACACATTTATTATGTTACCACGGTAACATAGTTGCAGACAGAGGTATGTTCTCTTTGGCTTTTTTGTTCAGTTTGCCAAGCCAAATGTCCATGCCCAATTTCAAATGTTTACGTCAAAGTAATTTTTTTGGTCCAATTCAAAAGTTCAAGGGGGTGCTGTGGAGCAAAAAAAAAATCTGACATATGTAAATTGTATATCTTTTCATGTAGATCAAGATTTTAAACAAAATGTATATCAATTCCGGGAAATAGGAATGTGTGAGTGATGCACATTTTAACACTTCAAAATATTGCTTTTTTCTTTGCAGGCTGGCCACACTCACATTTTATGATGTAGAAAAATCCAAGACAGTTCCCTATAATCCCACATGGGACAAGTTCATTTTGACCAATTTGCAAGTTTCTTGAATGAAAATCCAAGGCACAAAAAATCCAAATGTGAGAGGTAAAATTTTGAAAAAATGGGGTTCTGTCCACAATGTCTGACTTCCTGTAGGGTTTAGGGTGGGGTCATAATATAATTTTTTACTTGTCTTGACATGTTCTATATTTGTACCAAATTTCATTTGTCTATGATGAAAAAGGTCTCTCATTGCTGTAATGTATGTGAACATTTGAGGTGGCGCTATTGAGTCGTTTTGAAACATTAATTTTTTGCAGATGAAAATACAACATTTTTTGCCAAACTTGAATTTTAGGCCATAGTTTGATGAGTGTAGAGCATCTATTTAGTCTACAACAAAGTGCAGTACTCTGAACCCCATTCATTTCAATGACACATTTATTATGTTACCACGGTAACATAGTTGAAAATAGAGGTATGTTCTTTTTGACTTTTTTGTTCAGTATAGCAATAGGGATGTCCATGCCAAATTTCAAATGTTTATGTGAAAGTAATGTTTTTGGTCCAATTCAAAAGTTCAAGGGGGCGCTGTGGAGCAATTTATTGTCTGACCTGTGTAAATTGTATATCTATGTGTTCAGATCAACAGTTTGAATAAAAAAGTATATTCCTGCCGGGACATAGGACACTAACTGTGTGAGCTACACGCATTTAAAACCTTAAAAAAAACATCTTTTTTCTTTGCAGGCTGGCCACACCCACATTTTATAACTTAGAAAATTCCGACAGAGTTTCTTATAATCCCACATGGGTCTAGTTCATTTTGACAAATTTTCATGTTTCTTGAATGAAAATCCGAGGTGTAAAAAATGCAAATGTGAGAGGTAAAAGTTTGGAAAAATGGGGTTCCGCCCACAATGGCCGACTTCCTGTAGGTTTTAGGGTGGGGTCATAATGTAATTTCTTTCTTGTCTTGACATGTTCTATGTTTGTACCAAATTTCATTTGTCTACGATGAAAAAGGTCTCTCTTTGCCGCAATGTATTTGAACTTTTGAGGTGGCGCTATTTAGTCATTTTGAAACATAAATTTTTTTCCACATGAAAATACAACATTTTTTGCCAATCTTGAATTTTAGGCCATAGTTTGATGAGTGTAGAGCATCTATTTAGTCTACAACAAAGTCCAGTACTCTGAACCCCATTCATTTCAATGACACATTTATTATGTTAGCACGGTAACATAGTTGAAAATAGAGGTATGTTCTCATTGGCTTTTTTGTTCAGTATGATGAGAGGAATATGTGTACCAAATTTCAATGATCTATGACAAAGTAATAATTTTTCATCCCAGTTATCCAAAACCCATGTATTTCAATGAGAAATGTCAGACGTTGCCATGGCAACACCTTTGAAAATAGAGGTATGGTGTCATTGACTTTTTTGTTCAGTATGGGAATAGGGATGTTCATGCCAAATTTCAAATGTTTGTGACAAAGTATTTTTTTTACATGCCATTTAAAAATTTCAAGGGGGCGCTGTGGAGCAATGTAATATTTAATATGTGTAAATTGCATATCTATGCAGTCAGATCAAAAATTTGAACAAAATGTCTATTAATGCCGGGAGATAGGATACTGCATGTGTGAGTTATGCTCACTTTAACACGTCAAAATATTGCTTTTTTCTTCGATTGGTGGCCACACCCACATTTTATGATGTAGAAAAATCCAAGATAGTTTCCTGTAATCCCACATGTGTCTAGTTCATTTTCACCAATTTGCAAGTTTCTTGAATGAAAATCCAAGGCGCAAAAAATCCAAATGTGAGAGGTAAATTTTTGGAAAAATGGGGGTTCCGCCCACAATGGCCGACTTCCTGTAGGGTTTAGGGTGGGGTCATAATATAATTTTTTACTTGTCTTGACATGTTCTATGTTTGTACCAAATTTAATTTGTCTACGATGAAAAAGATCTCTCATTGCCGCAATGTAATTTCAAATTTTGAGGTGGCGCTATTGAGTCATTTTGTTACATACATTTTTTTGCACATCAAAATACAACATTTCTTGCCAATCTTGAATTTTAGGCCATAGTTTGATGAGTTTAGAGCATCTATTTAGTCTACAACAAAGTCCAGTCCTCTGAACCCCATTCATTTCAATGACACATTTATTATGTTATCACGGTAACATAGTTGCAAATAGAGGTATGTTGTCATTGGCTTTTTTGTTCAGTTTGCCAAGCCAAATGTCCATGTCGAATTTCAAATGTTTACGTCAAAGTAATTTTTTTGGTCCAATTCAAAAGTTCAAGGGGGCGGTGTGGAGCAATATCATGTCTGACCTATGCAAATTGTATATGTATGGTTCAGATCCACATTTTGAAAAAAATGTATATTAATGCCGGGAATTTGCAAACTGCATGTGTGAGTTATGTGCACTTTAAAACTTCAAAATATTGCTTTTTTCATTGCAGGCTGGCCACACCCACATTTTATGATATAGAAAAATCCAAGACAGTTCCCTATAATCCCACATGGGTCTAGTTCATTTTTACCAATTTGCAAGATTCTTGAATGAAAATCCAAGGCGCAAAAAATCCAAATGTGAGAGGTAAAATTTTGAAAAAATCGGGTTCCGCCCACAATGGCCGACTTCCTGTAGGGTTTAGGGTGGGGTCATAATATAATTTTTTACTTGTCTTGACATGTTCTATATTTGTACCAAATTTCATTTGTCTACGATGCAAAAGGTCTCTCATTGCCGTAATGTATTTCAAATTTTGAGGGGGCGCTATTGAGTCTTTTTGACACATTAATTTTTTTGCACATGAGAATTCTAAATTTTTTGCCAATTTTGAATTTTAGGCCATAGTTTGGTGAGTGTAGAGCATCTATTTAGTCTACAACAAAGTCCAGTACTCTGAACCCCATTCATTTCAATGACACATTTATTATGTTACCACGGTAACATAGTTGCCGATAGAGGTATGTTGTATTGGCTTTTTTCTTCAGTTTGCCAAGCCAAATGTCCCTGCCGAATTTCAAATGTTTATGTCAAAGTAATTTTTTTGGTCCAATTCAAAAGTTCAAGGGGGCGCTGTGGAGCAATTTATTGTCTGACCTGTGTAAATTGTATATCTATGTGTTCAGATCAACAGTTTGAATAAAAAAGTATATTCCTGCCGGGACATTGGACACTAACTGTGTGAGTTACACGCATTTAGAAACTTCAAAAAACGTCTTTTGTCTTTGCAGACTGGCCACACCCACATTTTATAATTTAGAAAATTCCAGAAGAGTTCCCTATAATCCCACATGGATCTAGTAAATATTGACCATTTTGCAAGTTTCTTGAATGAAAATCCACGGCATAAAAAATCCAATTGTTAGAGTTAAAATTTTGAAAAAATGGGGTTCCGCCCATAATGGCCGACTTCCTGTAGGGTTTAGGGTGGGGTCATAATATAATTTTTTTCTTGTCTTGACATGTTCTATCTTTGTACCAAATTTCATTTGTCTACGATGAAAAAGGTCTCTCATTGCCGTAATGTATTTCAAATTTTAAGGTGGCGCTAATGAGTCATTTTCATATGTTAATTTTTTTGAACATCAAAATACAATTTTTTTTGCAAATCTTGAATTTTAGGCCATAATTTGATGAGTGTAGAGCATCTATTTAGTCTAAAACAAAGTCCAGTACTCTGAACCCCATTCATTTCAATGACACATTTATTATGTTACCACGGTAACATAGTTGCCGATAGAGGTATGTTCTCATTGGCTTTTTTGTTCAGTGTGCCAAGCCAAATGCCCATGCCGATTTTCAAATGTTTACGTCAAAGTAATTTTTTTGGCCCAATTCAAAAGTTCAAGGGGGCGCTGTGGAGCAAAAAAAATTCTGACATATGCAAATTGTATATCATTTGGTGCCAATGAAGATTTTAAACAAAATGTATATTAATGCCGGGAAATAGGACACTGCATGTGTGAGTTATGCACACTTTAACACGTCAAAATATTGCTTTTTTCTTTGATTGGTGGCCACACTCACATTTTATGATGTAGAAAAATCCAAGATAGTTTCCTATAATCCCACATGTGTCCAGTTCATTTTCACCAATTTGCAAGTTTCTTGAATCAAAATCCAAGGCGCAAAAAATCCAAATGTGAGAGGTAAAATTTTGGAAAAATGGGGTTCCAACCACAATGGCCGACTTCCTGTAGGGTTTAGGGTGGGGTCATAATATAATTTTTTACTTGTCTTGACATGTTCTATGTTTGTACCAAATTTAATTTGTCTAAGATGAAAAAGGTCTCTCATTGCCGTAATGTATTTCAAATTTTGAGGTGGCGCTATTGAGTCATTTTGATACGTAAATTTTTTTCCACATAAAAATACAACTTGTTTGGCCAATCTTGAATTTTAGGCCATAGTTTGATGAGTGTAGAGCATCTATTTAGTCTACAACAAAGTGCAGTACTCTGAACCCCATTCATTTCAATGACACATTTATTATGTTACCACGGTAACATAGTTGAAAATAGAGGTATGTTCTCATTGACTTTTTTGTTCAGTATAGCAATAGGGATGTCCATGCCAAATTTCAAATGTTTATGTGAAAGTAATGTTTTTGGTCCAATTCAAAAGTTCAAGGGGGCGCTGTGGAGCAATTTATTGTCTGACCTGTGTAAATTGTATATCTATGTGTTCAGATCAACAGTTTGAATAAAAAAGTATATTCCTGCCGGGACATAGGACACTAACTGTGTGAGCTACACGCATTTAAAACCTTAAAAAAACATCTTTTTTCTTTGCAGGCTGGCCACACCCACATTTTATAACTTTGAAAATTCCAAAAGAGTTTCTTATAATCCCACATGGGTCTAGTTCATTTTTACAAATTTTCATGTTTCTTGAATGAAAATCCGAGGTGTAAAAAATTCAAATGTGAGAGGTAAAATTTTAGAAAAATGGGGTTCCGCCCAAAATGGCCGACTTCCTGTAGGGTTTAGGGTGGGGTCATAATGTAATTTTTTTCTTGTCTTGACATGTTCTATCTTTGTACCAAATTTCATTTGTCTATGATGAAAAAGGTCTCTCATTGCCGCAATGTATTTCAAATTTTGAGGTGGCGCTATTGAGTCATTTGGAAACATAAATTTTTTTGAACATCAAAATAATTAATTTTTCACCAATCTTAAATTTTGGGTCCAATAAAATTGACTTTTCGTTAACGTTCAGGGGGTCAAAAGTGAATTCAAAGTCGCGAGCAAAATAAAGAATAATAATAATAATAATAATAATAATGGAAACGCATTTTCCACCCATTATTTTTCTCCTAAACCTTAATAGCTACAGTCATGTGACTTTTTCAAATTGTGCCCCATCACAAATAAGGCCCCTGTGATTTTTTTTCACACGTCCACATCAAAGCGTTTGTCTTCTACGAATTTTTGAAAATGAAATTTGAAGATGGCGCTAGAGAGCCATTTTGTGAGAGAGTGCCTTGATTTGCATATCATTGCGTTCAGCTCATAAATGTGCATAAACGCTGTATTAGCGTTTTCCTAACAAAAAATGTGTGAAAGAGAAATATTTTTTTGAAATATTCCAAAATTTGCGATTTTGTTGAAAATTCACTCTGACCACACCCAAAGTCATAATCAAAATATAATTGTTAATCTTTAATCACACATGGGTTTAGTGGGATTTGGCCAAATTTCAAGTGTTTGTGATGAAAACTGTGCGAGAAAATGTCCTGAATGTGAGGGTGTGCACTTTTGTCATTCCCGGGTTTGATCCAATATGGCCGACTTCCTGTACATTTTAGGGCGGGGCCATAATATAATTTTTGTCATGTCCTGACATGTACTATTTTTTTATGTGAGTTTCGGATTTTTACGTCGACTTTTTTCCGAGTCGGGCTCCCATAGGCCCCATGAAAATCAAAGTTTGAGGTGGCGCTACCGAGTGGTCTTTCGTTATTTTTTCTCGGGGTCTTTTGTGACAATTAGAGCTCGTCGAGTTCTAATTTTTGACACCACTCACTGCCATGTCGGGGCGTGTTTACTACTTGATTTTTGCCATTTTCCACGCTCCGGACGCGGTTTTAATGAGTCCCTCGCCGGGACGGAGTCCCAGGCTCGGGCCTAATAATGGAAATTTTTTTTCCACCCATTATTTTTCTCCTAAACCATAACAGCTACAGTCATGTGACTTTCTCACATTATGCCCCATCACAAATAAGGCCCTGTGATTTTTTTCACACTGTCCACAGTCAAAGCGTTTGTCTTCTACGAATATTTGAAAATGAAATTTGAAGAGGGCGCTAGAGAGCCATTTTGTGAGAAAGTGCCTTGATTTGCATATCATTGCGTTCAGCTCACAAATGTGCATAAACGCTGTATTAGCGTTTTCCCAACAAAAAGATGTGTGAAAGAGAAATATTTTTTTGAAATATTCCAAAATTTGCGATTTTGTTGAAAATTCACCCTGACCACACCCATAGTCATAA